>NC_136499.1:50399581-50854581 GCF_053919585.1 Euprymna scolopes | reverse complement strand
TGTATATTATATATGTGTATGTACATATATATACATGTATATTATATATGTGTATGTACATATATATACATGTATATTATATATGTGTATGTACATATATATACATGTATATTATATATGTGTATGTACATATATATACATGTATATTATATATGTGTATGTACATATATATACATGTATATTATATATGTGTATGTATATATGTGTGTATATATATATATATATATATATATATATATATATATATACATGTATATTATATGTATATAGATATATATATGTATATATATATATATATATATATATATATATATATATATATATGTATACGATTCATAAGTTTTGGCTTCGGTTCCAATTCAAGCTGATGCATCCAAGTCATATGGATATATTTATTTTTGTAATCAAAACTTTATAATATATAAAGAGCAATAGAAAATTTACTCAATAAACGAAATCTGCATGAATTAAAATATCATATTTAAGCGTATTTTACGACCAGGTATCCCTGCTAGCTTAGATAAGTTCTTAACAAAAGAGTTTTAACAAAAGAGCTACATTTGGTCAAGATCAAAGTGTAGTATCTGTTCTTCAGATGCTGCACTTCCATTTCTTGTTCTCTCTCGGTGGAGGAGCAGTCCTTCACGACTGAAACAATTTTTTTATTTTTGTACCTTTTCTCCACGTTAAAAAACGACCCTGGTGTCTAACTTTGTCCCGTGGGGAGGCATTGTAAATAGCTACAATAATATCAGAGCATCTCTATTTACGCTGAACATCTACAGAATGTCAACATCAATATATTACATATGAATGAGTCCCCCGTGGAATTTCCTCATGTCCCGCTTGTTTGGATTATTTAAACTACTGTACTTCTCCGATTAATTCAAGGTATCAAATCAATATGCAGTAGGTTTCCTGTCCTTAGTCAGAGGAGGAGGAATTGGTTCTTCTCTTGAAAGTTATTTAGATAAAATTTATATTGTCATGGTCAGTACCATGTTGAGTTGGTACGGATAATTCAAACTTATTTATATTTCCAACAAAAAAAGAAATACAAATCAATTTCCAGATTCTAAAGTTTATTAAATGATGCTTTCTTTCTTTTTTTTTTTCTTCAGAAATACCTTTTTAAAATCATTATGGCTGATTCACCTGAGCAAAAATCCAGTCTAGCCATTTCACGTACGACATCCAATTCTGCCATAAGCTCATCCGATGTAGACGTAAAACCAGATATTAATCAAATGGGAAGATTAAATAACCAGGAACTTTTTGAGGTGAAAACTTGGCTTCATAATCAGTCCAAAGAACGCGAGATATGGGAAGAGACAGGTAAGAACTATTTCAAAACAAAATACTTTTTGTAAAAATTACATTTCTGTTGATTGTTTGCACACTTTTCTTGGCTGTATACTCAAATAGAAGCTTTCTCTGTTTGTCTATCATGCTCAAGTTTGAAATGGCATTTCTATGTTGTGCTTTCATGCTCAAGTTTGAAATGGCATTTCCATGTTGCTATTTCATGCTCAAGTTTGAAATGGCATTTCCATGTTGCTATTTCATGCTCAAGTTTGAAATGGCATTTCCATGTTGCTATTTCATGCTCAAGTTTGAAATGGCATTTCCATGTTGCTATTTCATGCTCAATTTTGAAATGGCATTTCCATGTTGCTATTTCATGCTCAATTTTGAAATGGCATTTCCATGTTGCTATTTCATGCTCAAGTTTGAAATGGCATTTCCATGTTGCTATTTCATGCTCAAGTTTGAAATTGCATTTCCATGTTGCTATTTCATGCTCAAGTTTGAAATGGCATTTCTGTATTGCACTTTCACACTCAAGTTTAGAATGGCCTCTGGAATTTTGGAATTTTAAATTACAGCATGAAAAATTTTGGAATCCTAGGTTTCAGCGTTGGATATTTTGTAATCCTGGAAAGCAGAGGTTGGCATTATATCTTCTGACTTTTTTGTTTGTATGCATTGCAGTCATTACCCTAAAAGAACGATACGTTTCTAGGTTAAAATAATAATTTTTCTTTTCATACAGTAAGTAAAAAATTGTTTCTTATTCTTTTTTTTTTCTACAAATGTTAAAACCAGTCTTTTGAGGTGAAATTAATTTGTGAAAACGTGAAACATTTTGAGGCATGTGTGATCCGGTGTTTTCTTTTAGATGTTGACGAAAGTAGAAAGGTTAATGTGCATTTGGCCCTATTTTTATTTAAAAAAAAAAAAAGAAAGAAAGAAATAACTCTGTCATTTCTTTTTTTTTTTTTTTTTTTTTTTTTTTTTTTTTTTTGATTCAATCTTTAATTTGCTATTTCTGGAACTATTGTTTCCAATTTGTCAATTCGTTCTTATTGAAAATTTTGGAATTGCAATATTTTTATTTTCTTTTTCTTTTCAGAAAAAATTAAGCTTCCACCATCAGATGCTGATATTGAAATCGAGTGAGTAAATCTATATAAATAAAAGCAAATCTGTATGTTTATTTGACAGTATATTTAACGTTGATCTGGACTATAATGTTGGTGATTTGTCAAGTCAAATCAACATGAAAGGAAATAACTCTATGAAAAATATCAGTTATTTCCCTTTAGTTAGTGGCTGGACTACATAACAGCATTAAAAGATATGCGTATATCTTAATAACATTCAATGATATAGATTCTAATCTCCAAATAATACCAACTTTGTGGGTGTGTGTTGTGTAATTTTCAAGTTTTAGTTAGACATAGGAACAGACATTTGCCATTTATATAATAGACTAGGGATGGGAAGTGGGGCATTTCTTGATCGTAAGATATGGTTAAATATAATATTTTAATAGTCAATTAAAAAATAAAACCGGACTTCTTGTGTTATTAAATAAAAAAAAAATGGCACATGGTTGGTACGCATAAGAAAGTTGAGAATTTTAAAAGATAGGAGAGAGAAAACGTTATTAAAGAATGCAGCATAGTGGACGTGAACTTGCAAAACTTAAGTTCGTAAGTGAACACTTTATCGATTGGACCCAGACGTCACAGATGTTATCATGTTGCAAGTTTAACTTTTTAAAATGAACCAACGAATCGACTCTTCATACATGCACGATTAACAAACAGCATCGAAACCACAAGTTTTACCTGACTCCCCCTCCCTTCGAACAAAACAACATTTCTACATGAATTAATTGACGCGGTTTTTTTTTCTAATTTTTTGATATTACGTGTCCGAGAGATCACTCTTTCTAACAGTACCTGATTCATGCCGTTTCAATGCAGATGACAAAAGTTTTTAGTGGACATATAAACACACAGACTACTGAAATTTATATAATAGAAGAAGCTCATTGTTATTAAAAAAACTTGGGTGCTTATTTAGAATCATCTATATATATAAAAGCGAAAATGTATGTATGTATGTTCGCTTTTTGTGTATGTCTACAAAAGGCTTTTTTGGCCATCATTCTCGGTTGGCTTGCTCCTTCTTAAATCCTTTTATATGCTGTCTAAATAATAATATCTACGACTACGGAACTCGGGTCTCAGCTATCTTTAATTTACCCGACTTTTACAAGCTATTTTCGAGATATTTTTTGATCGCCGCGTAGTGGGGAAAACAGAAACTGGTTTCCAGCGCAAAACTAGGTCAAACATCAGTCGACTTTCTCGCACCTGCTAATTTTACTTTATAAACGTCGACTTAACACACTTATCAATTCATCTGTTCCCGTGGTCGAGATGATTAGGTCGCAGGGTTTTTTTTCCATTTCCTTTCCACCTCCGCGTCAAAGGTTCAAGGTTCAAGCTTACCTTTCTACTAAAACTTTTTTTTTTCTTACACCTCCAAACACCCGGCCAACGTTTTTTTTTTTTTTTAACAGGGTTGTTTTGATCTCCCCCCACCTCCAAACACCCGGGCAACGCCGGGTACCCCCCCCCCGCTAGTACTTAATGAAAAAACAAAAATATAGATAATCTTTATAAAGTACATACTTGTCATGGAATGAGGATGTTGTATTCCAAAAATCACGTAAATTGATAAAGTATTTTTTCTTAAGAAAATCAAATTGTATGAGGAAGGTATTTGAAGTTCGGGAGCTGCTATTTTGTTTTAAAGTTTATGAGCGACTATTCAATTCAACTATTGAGATTCTTTCCATATTCCAAATAATTAAAACAACTTTTAAATCACTAAAGATCATAAATTTTGCTTTTCTTAGTAAAAAAAGAAACCTACTTGATTAATTTACATAACTTTGGAATATGACATCTTCATTCCGTGGCAAATACATACATCATAAAGTTTTTTTTTGCGTTTTGTTCATTAAGTGTAATCTATAATATAAAAGACAAAATATGTTAAAAACTTTTGACACACGTGACGGTATCATTTTGAAGCTCGACATCTCTGACGACAATTGTCGAAAAATTTGCCAAAAACATTCATTCTTTCACCCTAAACTTGGCCGTCTTTTGCAAGGAGGGTTTTTTTTTTCGTCGACATTTTCACAAGTCATCATCTCCTTTCTTAATTTCAATGCTTGCGACCTCCGGTTTCGCCATGGACGCATCAGCTAAGACGTTAGTTTTTTTTGGTTTTTTTTCAACTTCTTTTCCTCCTTCACGTCATGGGTTCGAGCCTACCTGCCTACTACCACTTTTTTTTAACACCTCTCTCCACCCAGGCTGCCTACTGTTGCTTTGATTTCTCCCCCCCCACACACACACACACATACACACCACCTCCCCACACCTGGGCAACGCTGTGTACTTTTGCTGGTTCTTAATAAGCACTGAAACTTGTTTTTCATTTTTTTTTTTTTTTATTTATTTTTTTTTTTTCCTCTCCAGAATTTCACAACTAATCAAAAAATTTCATCAAAAGACTTGTATAAATTCCCGAAGAGAGTTAACTGTTGAAAAGTGAGTATTTTATTTAGTTTTTATTTTTATTTACTAGGTACATGCAAAATGAATGCCGATGCTCAAAATGAATAAAGTAATCCCTTTACTTAAAAAATCACCAAAAAATCAGGAAATTAACCAATTTTAATGAAATTTTCAGTATTTATCAAATATTGATCACGGAATATATTGAACGCATTATTTTTATTTAAATCTTAGTGGAAATGTATTATTTTTTTAAACAAAAAATAGCTTTACTAAAGTTATGGTTTTCAGTGGTAAATAAAAAAAAAAAATTTATTTTTGCTTTTTTTATGAAAATAAAGCATCGTAAAATATAACAATTTAAAAAAAATTATTTAATTTTTATAGGAACGTTACAATAAAAGCCCCTAAAATCTGTATTAATGAATTCGATATAACTAAAAGAAAAATGAATTTCTTGAACTACTGATATTATCATTGAATTAAGCATTGTTTATTTAATATTTTCACACAAAAAAAATTATAGCCGCAAAAAATATTTCTACTTTTTTTTTAATTACAGGTTTTGCATAATTTTTATATGTAAGATTTTAATAATGATTTTAATATTTTCTTTGCTTAAATGAAAGTGAAACTTTCAGCGTTACATAATTTTTATATAATATTGAACAATAATTTAAAAAAAAAATTAATTTAAAAACAGGAACATAGAAAAATAATTAAATTAAAAAATGGTAAAAATTATACAAACATTCAGAATAGGAATGTATGAATACACGTCTAGGGAAAAAAAGAAAACTAGCACACTCCTTCCTCCCTTTTAATTACATGACGTCATTTTCACAGCTGAAATTTTGGATTTCCGTATATTCCGTGCTTGCAAAACTTTAGTTGGTTGCGCTTTTGCGAACGGCATTATCACTCGGTTTTGGGTCTAATTAAGCTATTTTTTGTACAAACAAGGTGTTTTTGTGTTTTTTTAATTTAATTCAATATCTTAGGACTTTACTTCACTAATTATCTTTGAAATAGGCCCAGAAAACAAATATTTATCTTTTAAAGGATTTTTACAATGAATTTATTTAACTTCAAAATTTAGCTGAATTGATAAGCTTGCCATGAAAGCATTTTTCATAACTTTTTTTTTATGTGTACAAATACAGACTTTGAGCTTTATTATATAGATATATAAATTTCTTTTTGAAATATTTTTATTCCTTTCACTTTTTTTCAGATTACAGATTGGAAATGTCCTTTTGAAAAGTCTGTTTGAAAAGGACGAGTTAGCAAATCCTTTCTTCAGGTTTGATCTTTTTCTTTTTTTTATTTTCATGGTATTAATTTTTAGCAAATACTGTTATATTGTTTTGCTTTCTTTCTATTTATATTGATTATTTTTTTGTTTAAATTTCTGCTGTTTTTTTTTTTTCTCTCAATTACTCTCTATTATGTATATATGAGGTGCTTTAAAAAAGTTTCTAGACATTTTTTGTAGAGGCATTTAAGATTTTTGGGGGGTTTTTTTGGGGGGGAGGGGTTACACAAGCATCACCACATTATCAAGGTCAAGAGGCCACTCAAGGATAAGGGTTAAAGAGTGTACAGTAGAAATTGGACAATATAGTAATCATTAGTAATGAAAATTCGGTAAATTTGATAACTTATATGGAACGGCTCATCAAGAACTTATTTACGTTAGACTTGAACACAACCATATTGTAATCAGCCGGAAAGCAGGAAAACGGAAGACAATTCCACAGGCGTGCAGTTCTAAGAAAGAAGCTTTGTTCATGGAATCTACGTTTCGGTTTAGGCACAGATAAAGAGTGGGGGTTGATTGTTGAAGACTCTTGAAAATTCAGTATATTGCTATACATCTTATGAGATGACTAATTTTTATGATTTCAGGTTCAAACGAACAGCTACAGCAGGAATTGGAATGCACCCTACTAAAGCCTGATTGTCACAGCCAGTGAATTTCAAAAACACAATCTGGACATGAGGACACTCTAGAAGGACAATATACAATAAAATTCTGTTTTAAACTGAGGAAAAAATGCCACAAAAATGTATGGAATGTTTCAGAATGCTTTGGGACCATTTTGCATGAATTGAGCATCAGTTTTTAGTGGCATAAGAGATTCAAGGAAGGCAGGAACTCTGTGAGGGATGATGAGAGGTGTGGAAGGAGTAAGGAAGTCAGAACACCAGAGTTGATTTCCAAATAAAGAATTTCATGGATAAGAACTATCATGTGTCTATAGAGAGAATAAATGCACAGTTTGATGTCGGTGTGGGAACTGTACACACAATTATTTGCGAGGAATTGAAGATTTGCGCAAAGTTTGTCCAAGAGTGCCCAGAGAAGATCCTCTTTGTCACAGTATTTGACCAAAATGAGCATCAAGATAGTTCCTCATCCTCCGTATAGCCCAGACTTTGCTCCCTGTGACTTTTGGTTATTCCCTGAGCTCAAAGAAAACTTTAGAGGCTATCATTATGAGACAATTGAGGAGATCACACAAGTTGTTGGAATGATACAAGTGCATTGCAGCCGGAGGAGATTACTTCAAAGAGGACTAGAGTTTCATGTGTGTACTATCAGTAAAAGTGCTCGTACGAAAAAAGTCTGGGAACTTATTGAGGGCACCTCTTATGTAGAGATAGTCGTCATATTTGTCGCCTTTCCTTCATCTTTCTCTCTCTCAACCATGTCTCTCATTTTCGATTTCTTTGTCAATCTTACTTTGTCTCTTTATTTCCTCCATTTTAGTCTCCATCCTCCTCTTTCCGTTTCTCTCCCTATCTCCTTTTCAGTTTTTTCTTTTGTTTTTCTTTTCGTCTCCTCTCTGTCCTTTTTTCATTTTCCTCTTTCTTTTTTTTTTCATCTCCTTTTTCACTTTTTCTTCCCCCCCCCCTCCCCATCTCTACCTTGACCATTCCTTCATCTTAATTTCTCTTTCTCTCCTTCCTCCAATAAAGTCTCTTCTCTTTTTACTTATCAACATTTCAATTGACCCCTTCTCATCGTTCCAGTAAGCATCTGAAGAAGTTGCTGCTTTACCAGTGTCGACAATCCACAGAAATTTTGGAAACCCAGAAGGTAAAAGATGTTACTGATTTACGTTTCTGATTTGTCTAAAAAATATTACTAAGTTCAGCATTTGCTCCCCCCCCCCACCACCCCACATTTAGCCCCAAAAGTTCCCAAGGGACGTCAAGTTCTTGTGAAAATGAACAAACGGTGCAGTTTTAGGCCTTATCATATGTAAATTTGAGTTCTGCCCCATGCAAAAAAAGAATGACTACGTCCATCATTTGCTCCCTTAACATATTTAAATTTAAATTCAGCACCATGCAAAACTGCTAAATAGACATACACAGAAAATTTTGGACAAATATGGTAAAATAGTCCCCAAAAATGGAGTGTTTTTATTAGCTCTAAAAGAGCCTCTGACACACATCCAAGAGTTATTGCGAAGTATAGACAAACAAAATTATATAGACATCAGTTACAATTTTTCAGAAAGTTTTATAAAAATCCAAGGCGTCAATTTTTTTTAATTAGCACAAAAGTGTCAATTTTAGCCATTTTAACTCAAAAGGCACCCTAGTGGGGCAACCGGAAAATCCGTTCTGCTACTTTTTTACTCATATCATATTCAATGTTTGTGCAAAATTTCAAAAAATTACAATGCGTAGTTATTGAGAAAAGTGCAGACAGACGAACAGGTAAGGGTGAATTTACAGGTCCACCATCCTTTTGTCGAGGGACCAAAAAAAAAAGTGAAAAATAAATGAAAGAATTGAATGAGTAATGGAATAAACTACTCTTTCAAAATATTGATAGGGAATTATCTAAGAGAAGTGCACTTCGTCTGGTGTTTCTCCCGGCCTTCATGGCCCAGGCACGAAAGATCAAAGTGTAGTATCTGTTCCGGCAGATGCTGCACTTAAGATAGTTTGTAGCAGTCAATGGAGGGGAAACCCTCTATACTGGGACAATTATTATTTTTGGTAACCAGAGTGACGCCTTTTAGGGGAGCTGGTTTTTACCTCACATTAAAAACGGCCTTGTGCCTAATTTGCTCAGTGGGGGAGCAAATAAACACCATCTGTTCCGACAGATGCTGCACTAAAAGACGATTGTCCTTGTGTCAATAAGTTTCTGGTCCATGTAGGGGCAACCCTATATACCAAGAGACAGCACTATCAGCTCCCCCTCCTCTCGCGGGAGCTGTCCCCCCCCCCTCTCCACATTTAAAAACGGCGTTGTGCCTAATTTGCTCAGTGGTAAAGCAAATAAATACCATCCAGCTGTCTTTGTTGCGGCAAGATTATTATCGAATTGAAAAAGCGAGTGAATTTCCTGGAAAGAAGTGTAGTGATGAAAGGCTGTTGGACATGCATGAGTAAAACTTGGTGGACAAGACAGGCATAGACTGAAGTGTATTTGTACTAAGTATTGTAGGATTCTGAATTTTAACAATTCCCTGAATAATATTTTTGTTTAAATATCATTTTTTTTTTTTTTTTGTCAATTGTCAGTTTGTTCAGGCTGGGGATGGGACATCCTACTGGTTGCTACACATTCACCTGGTATCATATATTCTAACCAAAGGACCTTTTTTAAGATTCTGACTGTTCCTTTAAGTGCAATTGTTTGAATCGTTCTTGCACTTGGTTCACCAAGTATATTTGTCATAGTTTTTGAAATTCTTTTTCATGATTCCAGTTGCTTCTATAATTACTGGAATGAAAGAAATCTTCCTAAGATTCCAGTTTCTTTTCATGTCATGCATAAGTACTTGATATTTCGTTATCTTTCCCTCTCAATTCTGTTTAGTCCAGCATCATTGAAGACACTAACTTCTACTAAGGTTGCTTCTTTCTCTTATCCTATGTCATTGTCAGGGTTAACAGCTCCGTTTTGTAGGTGTGTAGCTTTAGGAATTGCATAGTCATAGTGGGTGGTGCGTGACTTATTTCCAACTGTTGTTTCTGGTAAACATGTTCTCAAGACTTGCTGTTGCATTATATATATACGTTTTACAGATCGTCCAGCAGAGATATTTACATACCCCATTGTGTCGCATCATATAGTAGTCATCTCCCATAAAAACCTTGCAGCTGGATATCACCTTGCATGAAACACAGAATGGTAACTTGAAGAGTTTAGTTCTCAAGAATTCTGGACGTATGTCTTTTCTTGATATTCATGGAGATTGATTTTGCATGTTTGTACACGTGGTTAAAAGAAAAGAACCTTACCTCATGCATCGTGCGACTCGTGTTAGGAAAGAAAAAAAGAGAAAATAAAAATGGCCGCCCCCTGGTATTTATGGACTGAAAATCACGTGATGTGACGAGAGGGGGGAGTGGGTATGCAAATGAGATGTGGTTGGGTCTCTCTATAAAAGAGCCGTCTTCTTTATTTTGGGTGTCAGTGTGGAAAGTGCAGAGAGAAGAGAACAGTTGGATTTGATTTTGAGACTTTTGATCTGAGGTTGAGTTCAAATTTAACGTCAGTACATATGCTTAGTTTAAGTTAGATTTTTTACTGCAGGGTTCGCACAGGCTTGAAAAGTCCTTGAATTTTGACTTTTGTCTTTAAAATTTTGATTATTACTTTGAAAAATCCTTGAAAACATGGAAAATGTCCTGAATAAGTCTTGAAAATTGTATTCTTTATGTCCAGTAAAAATTTGTGTTGAAATATTAAAAATAAAATTGAAGTAAATACTATCAAATTATTTTTTAAGTATTAATAAGAAATACCGTTAAAATATTTTATTAAATATTGAAAATAAAATCGAAATACATTTCCTAAATAAATAAAATTAAATTAAAATAATAATAATAATAATAAATTGCATCATATTATTATGAATACAAGAGTTGCGTCCCTTTAGTTTCGTTATAAAGGGACGTAACTCTTGTATCTACAATACTGGAAATTCAAAACTTTAGAGTAAAACACAGCGTAGACCAATCTACAATGGGGAAAATAACAACATTTAATCACGCTTGATTGGCCAAATATAAGTGGGAATGAAAATATGATTGTCAACAGACACATAGTTTTGTATGTAATTGAAAATGACTTTTCCTGTTGTCACAGTTATTAAATTTTTTGGTTTATTATATTACTAGCAGTTCCGCCCAGCATTGCTTGGGCCCTATGTACTGTTCATACCTTTACGTGTCTATGTATATATTAAAAAGTGTGAATGTGTACAGTAATACCTTTCTATATAATAGTCTTCCTTAACTACTACAGAGAAAGTTGGTAGAGACCGCAGACGTCAATTTTTTTTAAAACTTTGACCACAATTTTGACCCCTTAGTATTTATTGTTTCAGGCTCAAATAGAATTATAAAGTTAGATCCATGTCCAAGGAACTTATATCTAAAATTTCAAGTGTTTGGACCCAAAATTGGCGGAGGAGTTTGGTAGAGTTCTCAAAGGTCAAATCGTTGAACTTTGACCCCTTAACAGCAAAATTTCTGGCCAAAACCCAATTACATCGATTTTCCCAAATCTCAGTACCCTGTATATCAAATTTTGAGTCTGTAGACTAAAAATTGACAGAGTTATTGCATAGGGAAATGTACACAGACACACACATCCATTCACTTTTATAGATATATAGATAGATAGATTGCTTATATATGGAATTTTGTTTTGAAAACTTGAATTCTGTCTGGAGAAGGCCTTGAAAAATTTTGAAAATGGACATTGAAAATTTGTACAAACACTGCACTAAGGTTGAAATGGCCTATTATATAAGTTTGGGGATTTAGGTCATATAGCATTGGTATGAAGTATTCGTGACATTGGACTGATATGAATAAGAGAAATAATGCTGTTTTTGTTTGAAAGTTACAACTTTGTATTAGTTATACATGTTATTAGTTATACATGTTATTAGTTGTACATGTTGTTATGTATTGCATGGTTAAAGGGTTAGGGTTTAATGAAATGTAGCACCAACAATTTGATAATCCGCTTCACTAACACATTTTTTTAGTGTTAGTTCTACTAATTGCTTCTCTTTCTCTATTCCTGCGACGATTATTTATTTATTGTTGCCGCTTGTACGTTCATTTGAAAGAATCATACAGTATATTTTTTTTATTTTATTTTATTTTTTTAGATTATTTGATAGTTTCTGTCTTTTATTAAACCAGTCTTCTTTACTGTAAAGTTTTAACATATTAGCAGGGAAATCCAACGTTGCCCGGGATTGAATGAGGATAAACATGCTTATTGAGAGCAATCTTCCCAAGCTATGCAACTGGATGGAGCATATATTTACTAGTTTATTTAATAAATTTTACAGATGAGGAATGATTGATCATATTATTTGGATTCTTCAGACTACTGTTCTCATCTTGAGTTTTCTTTGCACATTTCAGTCGATGTAATCTCTGACCTTCTTCAGGTGGCAAATATGAAAATTTTCCCAGAATTCTGAACGGAATCCATCATTCAACCAACAGGAATAGCACGCTTTCGTTCCGTCAGTCAGGACTGGGTAGAAGTTTCTAGTACAAATGTAGGAACCTTAAACCTATTTTTTTTTGTTTCTAGATATAAATATTACTATTTTTGTTGGCACCCCCCTCCTCCCAAAAATCAAATTTTAAAATAAAAATACATGGGGAGGGGGGGGTTAAGCCGCTTTATTTGATTTGGGGAAAAACTTATATTCATATTTCTGAGATTTTGTATTTAGATTTTAATTAAAAATTAAAAAAAAAAAAAAAAATCCTTGGAGATACTAATACTAAAAAATTTGTAATAAAACCAGTTTAATTAGATCCATTAGTCAATCGTAAGTTCTTAAAAACGTAATTTACAAAACTAAGAAATGCTGACAAAACCAAATTAATTGTTATTAAAACACATATTCTCGTAAATAAATATACTGCTTTCTATTAAAGAGATGCTATTTTTAATTTTCGTTTTAATATTTTTCATATATTTATTATTTTAATAACCGGCATAAGATAAAAAGATTGTTTTGATTAATGATTCTATTTTCTGTTAATTTCAGTGTTATGTGACCAGTAGTTTAAGAATTTAGTGGTTAAATATTTACACACAGACACACACACACACACACATCTATTGTTTTATTTATATAGATATGTTGCTTTTATTTCAATGTCACTAATTTCACTGATGTGACACCACTGTATACTTTTGCACACACACACATGCATACATAGCGAAAAGTAAGAGACTAATTTTGGATTTTAGTTTTTCTTTTTATTTCACATTTTTCTGATTCAAGCAATTTAATCTAAGTTCAATGGGTGACCCAATGGGGTACTTTTATTTGTGGAGGGGCGGGGGCAGACATTACTATAAAAATGTGATTTTCATAGATACAGTACAGGAATAATGGTTTGAAATGTGAATAATGTAAATGTCAAATGAAACCGTTTCTCATTGTTGATGTCCCTTCTTTTTTTTTTATCTTTTTTTTTTTTGAACAGATTATGTGAGTTGTTTAAATAAAAGAAATAACTGCTTTGTTCTCTATCGTGCTTCACATTTATTTTATTTTATTTCTTCTTTTTTTTTTTTGAACAGATTATGTGAGTTGTTTAAATAAAAGAAATAACTGCTTTGTTCTCTATTGTGCTTCACTTTTATTTTATTTCTTCTTTTTTTTTTTTTTCTTTCAGGAATTGTCAGGACTCCAAGCGGAACTGGATGACCTCAAAGATCAAAACCAAAGTAAGTGCCGTCCTCTATATCCCAATTATTTTTTCTCCTCATTCATTGCTAACACTATTACTTGCTGTTATTTATTCTCTCCCTTACTCCTTATCTTATCCGTATCTTACACCTTAATTGAATATCAATGCCAAAGAAAATGTCACAAAACCTTCATGTACTTATGAAGGAAAAAGTACAAAAATTCATCCGGTAGTTTTGTTTTTATAAAATAAATATTATTATCGGCAGCATTATGAAAGTCGAGATAGTTTAAACCAGGGGTACCCATTATGTTGATCGTGATCGACTGGTCGATTGCAGAGACTTCATGAGGAGATTGCATGGTATTGAAAAAAAAAAAAACGTTAGTGCTGGCAAACTTTCAGAACCTTGCGGCAGAGCTGGAGACACGAGCAATCATGTGCGCAGCTTGAGAGTGCACGCTAAATAAAACAAATTGACAATCGTCCGTCAGAATTCGACAAATGCTTCAAAGACTTTGGCTTACGCAAGCTAGTTGCTACATTCATGTGCTGCCATTTTTAAAAAGATGCTGAGGTTGTTTCACTCGCATTGAAAATTGCAACCTGAACTCTTCTGGAGTTAGGGATGAGATTCTGATACTATAAGCCAACATTCAGCTGGTGTAGAGCTCATGGACAATTATGGAACTTACTCATAGAGGACACCAACATCAGTTATTGCATGTACAGTAATCAATGAGATAGTATTGTAGTAATCATTAGTATTGGAGATTTGATAGTGTCTTACTTAAGGGGGCCGTTTGTCAGGAATTTGTTTATGTTGGATTTGAAAACATCTAAGTTATAGTCAGGTGGGAAACAGGCAAACGGAAGAGAGTTCCACAGTCGTGCACTTCTGAGAAAGAAGCTCTGCTCATGGAATCTACGTTTGGATTTAGGCACAGATAAAGAGTGGGGAAAATTATTGACAGTAGTTTCAGCCAGATGGGTGTTTCTCATGAAAGATTGGCGAGGGGGGGGATGAGAGATTGGAGCTCAGGCTAGCACTTGCCATGGAAATAATAAAACAAAGTCAGGCTCGCAACGTCTCTTCTGTGAGAGAGAGACTGTAGAGAAAAGATAGGGCATCCCCCACTAAGCTACGAAGTCTATTTTGTATTCTGTCAAGGCAGGATAGGCTGTTTTTAGCAGCTCCTGCCCAGATGTGGCAGCAGTACTCCATCCTTGGACGTACTTGGCTTTTATACAGATAGAGAATTGCATCAGTAGTGAGATATCTTCTGGAGCGGTAGAAGGATCCCATCATTTTCCCTGCGTCCTTGGCAACAGACCTGATGTATATGTTCCATTTCAGATCAGGAGTAAAGGTCAAACCCAAAAGCTTGTCAAAACATGGAGCCTCCCCAAGACGAGAGCCATCCATTTCAATTGATGCCAGATGGGGTTCAAAATGTTGATGATGCAAAGAACTGCACGCCTGTGGAACTCTGTTCCGCTTGCCTGTTTCCCTCCTGACTTCAACCTGGATGTCTTCAAGTCTAACACAAACAAATTCCTGATGAACCGCCCCCCCCCTAAATAATGACACCTTATCAATTCTCCAATACTATTGCTACACTATCCCTTTGATTACTGTACACACGATAACCCTTATCCCCAAGTGGCCATTGGGCCTTGATAAGTGTTGAACTCCATGTAAAAAAAAAAAAAAAAGATAGAAGCTTAGTTTTAGATGCATGAAATATATATTGATATTCCCAAGCAACTTCCCTATTACAGGTAAAATGACTGGCGTAAAGCTAGATGACATTCATGCTCCTATGCCTTTCTCTATCTTTGCTGCCAAGGGTATCTCTTTGCAATTTAGAACTGCTGGAGGGATTTTCATCTTAATGATGACAAATCAAAAAACTTCTTGCCATGTTTACGAGTTTTAATATGCGAGCTTATGCGTTTCTGACACTGGAATGTTGAATGGGTTTACAACATGCTTTCTTTTTCTTCATCTATTTTTCATCTCTCCTAGCTACCTCCTCCTCTTAGGCTGGTCCCCAAAATCACAAATGCATTTGCTAAATTTGCATTGAACACGATCTTCCTTTGTTTAATTTGTTATCTAAGTTTCAACCACAAGAAAAGATCTCTTGACAGGTAATTATCAACCCTGTCTTATCCACAGCAATGTGTGTGTCGTCCGTTTCAGTTTTTGACAAGCAATTCTTACCACGTGACACATTTCAGAAAACTCGTTTAGCAGTGTCTTGTTCCAGTTATGGGTCAATATTCATGTTCAGTTTATTTAAAAAAAAAAAAAAAAAAAAAAAAAAAAAAAAAGACACTCGTCAAATCTTCTTTTATCCTTCCCCGGAATTGCTTGATAGAACTACCCTCAGTGGAAGATGTTTAACACGCTTGGATAAAGGTCATTACTTTTTAATCAAAACGTCAACCAATTTTTAATTCACAAATCCTTGAGAAAAGTGATTTTAACGAGGCTCTCTTTTTTATTTTCTTTTATTGTCCAAAATACCTCAAAGGTTTTCCTTGAGAAGAAACAGAATAGTTCTTTATCAATCAGTTTTTTTGTGACTGATTGCTTTGCTTGGCTTGCATAAGCTTTCCAGAGCTGATAAGAGTATCTGTTCACAGTTTCGAATTGCTGGAGGGTTTTTCAACTTGAGATGGTCTTATGATAAATCAAAAATTTCCCAGGTTCTGATCAGAAAGCTTTTCTATGTAGATGATTCGGTGGAAAGGGTTGATATGCTATAAAACAAAACAACCAAACCAAATATCATGAATAAATACTTGAAGATTTAAAGAACTTGCAGCATAAACATTTTTACTAAAATGAATTCAGCATTAAATAAGTTTAGACAACAGAACAAAAAAGTGGTAAAAGAAAAGCAAATGTTACCTAGCTCAATAAGTTTTGGTGGTTTAACTTATTTTAAAGCGTTTATTTACTTCGACACAAAAATAGTTTTGAGTCTTAAGGTAGAACAATAAAAATGGCTGATATTAGACGGTTATGTGGTGGGTCTCGATAATCACAACGTTACTATGTCTTGTTTTTTATATGGTTTTATGCAAGAAAATCTATTATTCGACTTTGCTTGGGGTAAAAAGTTTTAGTCAATCAAAAAATGCTCAATATCCTGGATAGAGCAGAGATATTTAGAAGCTGTGTCGCCTTGGAAAAATAAAATAAAAAATGAGATTGTTTTGTTTTTTATATAGTTTTTAAAGGTTGCTATGCCGTAAAACAAAGCGACCAAATCAAACTATGCAGATGATTAAAGTTATGACGTTTTGAGACAAGAACTGGTTGTTTATATTATTTGTATTGATCGGACTATTATTCTCATCTTGAGTGTTGTTTGTGCAACGTTTCGGCTGGTTTGGCCTTCGGCCATCTACAGGCACATTGGTTGTTGTTTGGAAACGAAAATAGAAAAGTTACTGGCCTTGTAGATATTTTCGTGTTTTGTGAGTTAGCCTCTATTTTATGGTTATAGTTTTCAAGCTTTAAATTTGTTTCAACAGCATCACTCATCAGAATGGAATTCAGAAACAGTCTCACTAATACTCAGAAAAAAATTATGTTTGGGAGAAAAATCGTTTTCAAACGAAAAGTAAAAGAAATATATAATTCAAGCATAAATTTAATGTTAAATACTTCAGTAAAATAATGAAATTATATGCTTATATTACAATGTAATTCAGGAAATATCTGAATCTGTATCTATATTTCTCGAGTTATTGCAAATCACAATATTCGGCAAGAAAAGCCATTCTATTTTGTATTTTTGTCAAGGGAAATAATAAAGCTTTTTTGTATGTTTTGGTGTTTAAGATAGTCAAGAGATGGAGTTTTTAAATATGTCCTTATAACCAAAAATAATATTACTTACTAAATTGTCATGTCAAAAATAGTAATATATCCAAGTATTACGAAATTTTATTGAGTAAAACAACTGCTATTGTGTTTTTAGTAAAATAAATTTTATCGCTAAAATGTTGGTAGCCATTCAAAGGTGGCCAACATTTTAGCCTCTCAGTTATGTCCGTTGTGTTTAATCTTAACGTCTATGTTAAAACATCTACAAAAAAATGCAATTTCTCCCATTTTTTGTAAAAATTATGTTAAATGTTGAGCCATTATGTTGAACAAAGATGGCGGTTCTAGAAGTGTAAGCCAGAACAGTTTCAGATGGTTCGTTGTTCTAAACAAGTCTTGAGAGGTGACTGGTTTGCAGTAGACAGTTCCACAAAGCAAAATATTCTTACCGTGTCAAGACGGAAAAAACATGTGAAATTGCTACAGAAAAGGTTTAATATTTATGGAGCAATTCTGGTTTCTGATTGGTTGGTAGCAGAACGTGAATTAATTCGATTCATCAATTCTTAGCAGCATCGTTTATAAATAGAATCGTCCGACTGTGTGGGATCATACCCCATTATACGTCCAAAATATTGCAACAACGGTAGTAAATAAAATCGACGAAGAATCAATGCAGTGTTGAATAATTCTCTAAAACAAAGATGATGGCAAAGAATCAATGTAGTCCGGATCAGCAGTGGTTCAGTCTTGTCAAGAAGGAGACTGATAGCGAACTGGCTTGAATCCAAAATTTGATATTTTTATAATGAGGTTGGAGGCTTTTCATTGGTTGATTGTCCTAACGCATAGTTATAAATAAGATCGTCCAAATTCTTGTCATACCATCATTATGAATCACAAACATTTTAAAAAATTACTTTCAACTATAAATAACATTTTACTCAGTGAATTTTTGTAATATTTGGATATATTGCTATTTTAAACATGAGAATTAAGTAATATTATTTTTGTTTACAATGACATTTAAAAAATCAATCTGTCAACACTATCTTAACAAGCACTGTTTTTTTTTAAATTTTATTATATATATATATATGTTGTAATCTTTCTTTTCAGAAATAATGGCCCAAAATAGAGAATTGATGACTTATCTTGATGATACCAATAAAAATCTACAGACGATGAATAAACAATTTGATAGCAAAGAAAAAGAATCACAGTAAGTAATTCATTGATACATAATTACACATGATTACAAGATAAGCAAAGAAACAAATTATTAACCTCTGAAGTTCAATCCAATATTAAAGATAAAAATTCAGTTTTTATTTTTTACTGATTTGCCATTCTTTATAACTTGTTTAAAAGAGTGACTGACTTATCTCCCTTTGCTTTACTGCTATTTCCACTCTTAATTATCGCTGATCAACCAAATATAGAAAACTGGTTTTATCTAACTAGCCTGGGTGCCCGGCGTTGGCCGGATGTTTAGAGGTGCGTGTTGAGCAAGAAGGGAAAATAAAAAAAAAAAAGGTAATAGGCAGGTAGGCTCGAACCCGTACCGCAAAGGAGGAAAAGAATGTGAGAAAAAATATTACATGTTTGCTGTAGCGCCCATCGCCAAACCGGAAGTGATGAATGTTTAAATTAAGCCTAGTCAATCAAGAAGAGGGGAGGACTTTTGAAAATATCGGCGAAAAAAGCAACCTATCCCTGTAGAAAAGTGCCCAGTTGAGGGTGAAGGAATTAATGTTTTTAGCCAATTTTTCAATATTTTTGCAGCCGAAGGGTCGAACTTCAAAACGATACCGATCTCGTGAAAATACGTCATCTGTTGAAAGTTTTAGGCAGACATACAAACATACATGCATACATTTAAACAGACAGGTGAGATTTATATTATAGATTAAAATTTTAATCAATAATTTCTCCTAATTGTGAGTGAGGATACTTATTTTTTGCCTAATGCATAAGTATATAGAAGAATTTTTACTTGGAATGCGATATATAAGTGTATAAGTATATAGAAGAATTTTTACTTGGAATGTGATTTATAAGTGTATAAGTATATAGAAGAATTTTTACTTGGAATGTGATTTATAAGTGTATAAGTATATAGAAGAATTTTTACTTGGAATGTGATTTATAAGTGTATAAGTATATAGAAGAATTTTTACTTGGAATGCGATTTATAAGTGTATAAGTATATAGAAGAATTATTACTTGGAATGTGATTTATAATGTATAAGTATATAGAAGAATTTTTACTTGGAATGTGATTTATAAGTGTATAAGTATATAGAAGAATTTTTACTTGGAATGCGATTTATAAGTGTATAAGTATATAGAAGAATTTTTACTTGGAATGCGATTTATAAGTGTATAAGTATATAGAAGAATTATTACTTGGAATGTGATTTATAATGTATAAGTATATAGAAGAATTTTTACTTGGAATGTGATTTATAAGTGTATAAGTATATAGAAGAATTTTTACTTGGAATGTGATTTATAAGTGTATAAGTATATAGAAGAATTTTTACTTGGAATGTGATTTATAATGTATAAGTATATAGAAGAATTTTTACTTGGAATGTGATTTATAAGTGTATAAGTATATAGAAGAATTTTTACTTGGAATGTGATTTATAAGTGTATAAGTATATAGAAGAATTTTTACTTGGAATGTGATTTATAAGTGTATAAGTATATAGAAGAATTTTTACTTGGAATGCGATTTATAAGTGTATAAGTATATAGAAGAATTTTTACTTGGAATGTGATTTATAAGTGTATAAGTATATAGAAGAATTTTTACTTGGAATGTGATTTATAATGTATAAGTATATAGAAGAATTTTTACTTGGAATGTGATTTATAAGTGTATAAGTATATAGAAGAATTTTTACTTGGAATGCGATTTATAAGTGTATAAGTATATAGAAGAATTTTTACTTGGAATGTGATTTATAAGTGTATAAGTATATAGAAGAATTATTACTTGGAATGTGATTTATAATGTATAAGTATATAGAAGAATTTTTACTTGGAATGTGATTTATAAGTGTATAAGTATATAGAAGAATTTTTACTTGGAATGTGATTTATAAGTGTATAAGTATATAGAAGAATTTTTACTTGGAATGTGATTTATAATGTATAAGTATATAGAAGAATTTTTACTTGGAATGTGATTTATAATGTATAAGTATATAGAAGAATTTTTACTTGGAATGTGATTTATAATGTATAAGTATATAGAAGAATTTTTACTTGGAATGTGATTTATAAGTGTATAAGTATATAGAAGAATTTTTACTTGGAATGTGATTTATAATGTATAAGTATATAGAAGAATTTTTACTTGGAATGTGATTTATAAGTGTATAAGTATATAGAAGAATTTTTACTTGGAATGTGATTTATAATGTATAAGTATATAGAAGAATTTTTACTTGGAATGCGATTTATAAGTGTATAAGTATATAGAAGAATTTTTACTTGGAATGTGATTTATAAGTGTATAAGTATATAGAAGAATTTTTACTTGGAATGCGATTTATAAGTGTATAAGTATATAGAAGAATTTTTACTTGGAATGCGATTTATAATGTATAAGTATATAGAAGAATTATTACTTGGAATGTGATTTATAATGTATAAGTATATAGAAGAATTTTTACTTGGAATGTGATTTATAATGTATAAGTATATAGAAGAATTTTTACTTGGAATGTGATTTATAAGTGTATAAGTATATAGAAGAATTTTTACTTGGAATGTGATTTATAAGTGTATAAGTATATAGAAGAATTTTTACTTGGAATGCGATTTATAAGTGTATAAGTATATAGAAGAATTTTTACTTGGAATGCGATTTATAAGTGTGGAAAAAAAATATACCCTCATTAGATTTGCTTATTGCACACAAATACTTTTGGGAAAGTTGGGAACTCTCAATTCCTCTATCATCCAACCCTTCTTCCGCATCTGGATACAAGTAAAATAATAACTTGTATCATATACAGGGATTGCTTTTCTGTAGGTATTGTCATTTCATAGTGTAAAAATAAAAGAAAAAAAAACATAATTGACAAAGATGTTATCAGTGTGATCATCATTATATATTTTATTATTTCTTTTTATTCCTATGAAATGAGGCTTCATAACTTATGTATTCATTATTTGGGGACTGTTCATCCTCATCCTCATTGTTTTACCACGTTTCAGCCAACTCATCCTCTGGCCTTCTTCGGGTGGTTAACTGCAACGGAATAGGAATGCTGAGTCCTTTAACTGTATCCCCAGTAATTACTGCCTTCCATAGTTGTTGTCGTCTCACCACGTTTTGGTCAACTAATCCTTTGGCCTGCTTTGGAGTAGGATTGAAACCATTATCTTCAGACAATGCTCACTTAGAACCATAAAGACCCTGAAGGCGATCAAGGTTGGATTTTATCTATAATAGAAAAGTGAAAATGTGTGTGTGTGTGTGCATTTGTTCGTATGTCCGCCAAAGGCTTGGAGGGGGTGGGGGGCTCGGTGGCGTCACTGTTTCTTAGAACTTTTTATATGCTGTCTAGATTATAATATGTCCAATTTACAAAACGACGTCTGTATTTTTGATCATGTTACAAAATTCACGTGATTTCATTTTCTCTACTATTATGGCATGATGTTTGACCTAGAAAACCACATTTGTCATTCAAGCACCTGCTTTTTTTTAACATTTAATTTCACCTTTCCTCACTTCTCTGCCCGTGTAGCGTCGTGGTAAGTTGTCAGGCTATTCGACTCAAAGCTTCTTTTTTTTTTTCTTTCTTTCCTTTACACCTGGGCAACGTCACTAGTGGTCTTATAATTCTAATTCTGTGTTCTTACCTGGTCTACCATTGTCGGGTCTGTACCAAACAGTATTATATATTTTTTTTAAATCATTTGAGATGAGGCTTTATACGAGGGGTGTGCAATAAGTAATGCCCCTGACGCACTTTCCATAGCAGTAGAGCAACGAAACTTGGCACAGTTATTAGTCTTTCTTTACATAAGAACCACCCAGAGTTATGCATTTCACCCATCGTTTGATGCAGCTCTGGAGACCGTTTTTGTAGAACACCCCAGGTTGGTCCTCCAACCACGACGTGACTTCAGAAATCAAGGCTGTATCATCTGGGAAACGCTTTCCTTTCAAAAACAACTTCATGGCTGGGAAGAGGTGGAAGGTCAGGAGAGTAGGGAGGATGGGGGAGGATTTCATAACCACACGCCCGTGCTTCTGATCTGGCGACATGCAAGTTGTGGACCGGAGCATTGTTCTGCAGAAGGGTACCTTTGCTGATCTAGCCCCGCTTCTTGATTTTGATAGCTTCCCTTAATTTCCTCAAAAGTGAAGCATAATAGGCTCCTGTAATTGTGGTACCCTTTGCCAGGAAATCTGTCATCACTACTCCGTCCTGGTCCCAGAAGACTGAGCATGACCTTGCCAGCGGAGGGCTGCACCTTTGCCTTCTTTGGAGGTGGTGAGTCCAAGTGCTTCCACTGCATTGACTGGGCTTTGGTCTCTGGATCATAGTGATGGACCCAGGTTTCATCCTGTGTGATCAGTCTTTTGAAAAACTTTGGCACATCTCTAAATTCATTCTCGAGCACTCGACGCATTCTCGCTTCTGGAATGGTGTGAGCAACCTGGGAATCCATCTGACAGACACCTTATGCATATGCCAAATGGTCATGAATGATAGTTTCCACAGACCCTGTCCTAATCGTGACATCTTGGGCTATTTGGTGAATAGTAATGCGCCGATCTTCCAAAATGGTAGTCTCAACTTGACGGACAGATGCCTCATCAATGACAGAAGGGGAGGCGACCAGGTCTGGGAGCAGTTTCCACAGACTTCCGACCATGTTTGAATTCACAATGCCAGCGTTTTACAAGGTCATATGATGGGGCATTATCACCATAAGTTTCTTTCATTTTATCAAAAGTCTCCTGTGGTGTGTGTCCTTTCAAATACAAAAACCGAATCACTGCTCAACATTCAACAGGCTCCATTTCACACCTGACTCAGTTCAAACACCTGTAAAACAGAAACCACAATTAGTTCAGAGCTGTAATTTGCCACATAACCCGTAGAGATATAAATCATTGCACATGCAAAATTTCAGCTAGATCAGACAACTGGAAGTGGATCAGGGGCATTACTTATTGCACACCTCTCGTAATTTATGTATTCATTTTTGTGTACTGTTATTCTCATCTTCTTAGTTGTTGTCCCACCACGTTTCGGTCAACTCATCCCCTGGCCTTCTTCAGGTGGTTAACCATAACCGTATAGGAATGCTGAGTCTTGTAACTAAGTAATTACTGCCTTCCATAGTTGTTGTTGTCTCACCACATTTTGGCCAATTAATCCTCTGGTCTGCTTTTTGGGTAGGATTGAAACCGCTATCTTCAGACAATGCTCACCTGGAACTGTAGAGACTCAAATGAAAAAGGCCAGAAGATGAGTTGGCTGAAATGTAGTGAAACAACAATAATTATGGAGATGAGGATAACAGTCCACAAAAAATGAATACATAATATAGTGATCTTTGTTGGCAATGTAATCCCCATGTCATAATCACCACGGTTAAAAACTCTTATAACTTTTCACAAAACAGGCTTTTTCTATAGATAATTATCTAATTAAACTATTTAAAAAAAAATTAAAAATTTATTTTTTGTTGTCTATTGGTTTTGCTGCATTTCAAGATAAGAATCCATCTAGTTCGGTGAAGTATCCAGCTAAGTGCTGTTTACACGTAACATCACTTTGAAAAAAATGCACCAATCCTTGTATGAGCCAATGTACAGCCATCCTGAGGAGGATCTTATTTGGGCTTTGAATGCTATGTTATTTTGAATGTTTGGTCAGGATTTACTTGTAAGGGGAAGTGTCCTAATTCAAGGTTGTCCGGACAAACTCCTGTATGCAGACACCTTAGACATTTGAAGATAGTGTTCTCTAGTAGGCATTCAAATTCTCTCCATGGATGACTGTGAAAATACTATTTCAAAATCGAGTTTCTTCACCCTCGGTTACTCAGAGTACCTATATTTACAATGCCTCCCCATGGGACAGAGTTAGACACCAGGGTCGGTTTTTAACGTGGAGAAAAGAAGAAAAAAAATTTTAAATTGTCTCAGTCGTGAGGGATTTCTCCTCTACTAACGGAGAATAAGAAATTGAAGTGTAGCATCTGAAGACAGATACTACACTTTGATCTTGGCCTGATGACCAGAGTAGTGAGTAAGTGGGTATTTATTTGTTCTCCACATAAGCAAAATATGACACAAGGTCATTTTTAATGTGGAGTGGAAGGGGGAAGGGGAGGGAAGACCAGCTCCTCCAAGGGGAGGAAAGGGGAGCTAGTACTGCTGTCATGGTATATAGGGTTGCCCCTACATGGACCAATGACTTATTGCCACAAGGGCAATGGTCTGAATGCAGTATCTGCCGGAACAGATGGTATTTATTTGCTCCCCCACTGAGCAAATTAGGCACAAGGCCGTTTTTAATGTGAGGTAAAAACCAGCTCCCCTAAAAGTAGGCAAAAAGGGGGCACTCTGGTTACCAAAAATAATAATTGTCCCAGTATAGAGGGTTTCCCCTCCATTGACTGGTACAAATTATCTTAAGTGCAGTATCTGCCGGAACAGATACCACACTTTGATCTTGGCCTGAAGACCAGAGTAGTGAGGATTCACATTTTTGCCTAATACGTAAGTATATCAAAGAGTTTGGAACGCAATTTTATCTAAGTACATACACACGCACCAATTTTTATTTATTTTAGTTTTGTTTTCTAAGTATAGGTTTTGATTCATGTTTTAAGCAATATAAATCGATTCATAGAGCGTTTGATTAGAAGGCTATAACAATGTGTAAATATATCAGGTGTTTTGTAAATTATTGTGTAAATTTTGTTTTGTTTTTTTCCTCTTGCAGAATTTTGGAGGAACTTGAGATCAAGAAGAAACAGAACAATGCTATCAAATACATCCTGCAAATGCTGATCATTGCAAGCGGCGTGAATTGGGCCGAGGACCCCGAGCTTTTAGAAACGATGATACAGTTGGGCATTGAGTTGCAGATTTGAAAATCCACTTACAACCCCTACGCCCTGCCTCATCTCAATACCCACCATCACCACTCTCTACACGATATCATGTCTTGTAACCTCATCCAACAAGTTCTATTCAACCTGCCCACACGATTCCATTTGAATCGCTTTCATCACATTCGTTCTCATTGCTTCACGTTTCATTTCCCTCGGCCCTAATCCCCCCCCCACCTCTTATACACACCCACATATTTGTATTCAATCTCTCACCATCACGCATTTTAATATTTTCTTGAAAATCCCCACAC
Organism: Euprymna scolopes; assembly: GCF_053919585.1. Lineage (NCBI taxonomy): Eukaryota > Metazoa > Mollusca > Cephalopoda > Sepiida > Sepiolidae > Euprymna > Euprymna scolopes. The sequence goes on along the minus strand of NC_136499.1, from coordinate 50,828,728 downwards.
CCCCTTCCCTTCCTCCCCAGTTCATCCCTAATTCCAATTCTGAGTTTAAGAAGTCGTAAATTGAAGGGGAGGAGATCAAAGTTATTTTTTTTGTGTCTACACTCTTTCAAGCCCTCACTATTTTAACCCCACCCAACAAGTTCCATCCAACCTGCCCACACACGATCCGGCTTGACATGTTCCATTTCTCCCGACCTACTTCCCATCATACACACCATCACATTCCCATTAAATCTCCTGCTCTTACACTTTTTATACGTTTCTCGAAAATCCACCCTACCTACCAGTACATCCCTGGTTCCAACTCCCAGTTTAAACGATACAAGTTGTACACTGGAGAGAGAGAAAGGGTTACGGTTAAGTTTTTTTTTATTTTTTTTTTTTTTATCAGTTTTAATTACATTCGACATGCACATACTTTTTTTTTTTAGGGTTTTTTTTTTTGTTTTTGTTTTTTTTTGTGATTAAAATTTGATCTTGTATTTCATCTTGTATGTATCTTTTGTTTTTAATGTTCAGATTGAATTAATTAAAATTTATAAATTAAAAAAAAAAAACAATTTTGTTTTTAAATTTTATTTGTTGCTGGTATCTCATTGAATAAAAAGGATTTTAATTTTGAAGAATATCATTTTTTTTGGGGGGGGGGTTCTAGGTGGGGATGAAGCATCCTACCAAATGCCAAACATTCACCCGCTATCCCCTACATTCTAACAGAGATTTTTAAGATTCTAACTGTCCCTTTAAGTACAATTGTTTGTATCTCTCTTGCACTTGGTTCACTGGGTATATTTGCCAAGTAGTCTTTTTTTTAAATCATTTGCATGAGTTTGGTTGTTACTATAATTACTGGAATGATAGAGATCTTCCTAAGATTTTTGTTACTTTTTTATATGTGTGTATGTGTAAACAAAAGTGTGTGTGTGTGTGTGTATGTGCATATATATATATATATATATATATTCACGCAGATTTTTTCAAATTTGCTACTGCACAAGATACATATCTCGTATGGCAGCAAGTCCTGGGAACACGTACCAGAAAGAACAGTTAGAAATAAGTCATACACCATCCATTATGATTATGCGATTCTAAGAGCAACATACTTTTAAAAACACACACACACACACACACACAACTGAGACATTAAGCACTTTTTTTCTTTTTTTACATAGGAGTTGCCAGTTATCAAGGCCCAGAGGCCACTCGAGGATAATGGCTAATGTGTGTACTGTAGTACTGAGACAACAGCATATTAATAGTTAGTGATGAAATTGACATAGAAATGAATGAATGATTGGGGGGGGGGTAACAAGAACTTGTTTATATTGGACTTGACGACTATGTTGTAGTCAGCTAGAAAGCAGGCCAGCTGAACATTTCCACAGGTGCGCAGTTGTAAGAGATTTGTTCATGGAATTTGCATTTAGATTTAGGCACAGATAGAGAGTGGGGAAATTATTGATTGCTGTTGTAGGTAGACGAGTGTTTGTTTTTTTTGTGAATGTATGGCAGATGGTGGGGATCATAGATTGAAGCGCAGACTAGCACTTGCCATGAAAATAATATGCACGCACTCATTAAAGATGGATCGTGAAATAATAAACAGATAATCATAAATTATATTGAGCCCCACCCCCCATACTGATCTGAAGAGTAACATGCCCCCAAGAGGTCCTGGAGATAACCCAGATAGAAAATGCAAAACTACGTACACAGCAACACATGATGCATGCTAGCCAAACATAAAAGGGCTGAATTCACACTTTTTTTTTTTCAAAATTATCAGACTTTACAAAACTAAAATAATATCTGAAGAGAGACATACTCAAAACGCATGTACAAAACATAAACAGATGAAAAATATAAAAAGTATTTTATAATATATTTATTTATTTATTTATTTTAAACTTGGGTCTTTTAAAAAACCTAAGTCTTCTCTTCAAAAAAAAAAAAAATTATTTAACAGCTTAAAGTAATTGAGAAAAACTGACACTTAAGATTTCCTGTTGAAAGTTGATATATTTTGATAAAACAGTGAGTGGTCGCAATAGTAGTGTTGGAATGGTTAATCAGAATCAGGATTCATAAAAAAAAATGGGAAAAAGTTTTGTGTGGATTGGAATCACAAAAATTTTTATTGCCTATTTTCCAATACCAAAAACGATTCTTTTAATTGTATTTTTATTTGATTTTGTTTAAAACAAAATCTTCCACTGCTGATAGCAATGATAAAATAATGAAAATCTGTTAATGTTAAACTACCAGTAAAACTAAAATCGACGGATCATTCGCTACAAATATATTTTTATTTTTGAGCAAATATCAGTCACTTTCACCATCTGATATATGAAGCAGCTAGCACAGCCCAAAATGCTATGCCATGTTGATCTGATCAACATTTGAAAACCTTACACAAAAGAAATCAAACCACAAACTGCTTGCTTGATCTATGAAGTTGGAATCCCCTGAAATGGCTTTTCGTGATTACCTGAAAATTGGTCAGAGTACATTGCATTGTAATTTTCTATGCTCTCTTATTGTTTCAATCTGTTTAGACTTGAAGCATACACACATTCAGATCTTAATTCATGAAGGTCTCAGAACTGGAACAGTTCAGATTTCAAACTAAAACATTTTATAGCAAGCCCCACTCTCCCAAATGTTGTGGCTGTGACGAGAGTCTTCAAGATGAACATAGTGGTCAGGCATTGGATATTGACAACGATCAATTAAGAGCCTTAGTCAAAGTCAATACACACACAAACGTCGTTATGAGGTGTCATCTTCCTTTCTTTTACGCAATAAGAACAACCTGTTTCTCGACTGGGTTTTGACTTGCGATGAAAAGTGGGTTCTTTACGATAATTGGCGACGCTCAGTTCAGTGGTTAAATGCCAACGAAGCTCCACGACACTTCTCGAAGCCAGATTTGCACCAAAAGAAGGTCATGCTGCCTGTTGGTGGTCTGCGACTAGTTTCATCCATTACAATTTTTTAATGCAGGCGAAACCATTACAGCGGAAAAGTACCATCAACAAATGGATGCATCAGAAACTTTGACAACACCTAACATTAGTCAACAGAAAAGCCTAATTCTCCTCCACGACAATTCCTGACCGCACGTTGTTAAACTGACCCTGCAGAAGTTGAACGAATTAGGCTACAAAACTGCCTCATCCACCATACTCTCCAGACATCCCACCTACTGATTACCACTTTTTCAAGCATCTCGATAATTTTCTGCATGAGAAATACTTCCAAAACGCCTTCCGCAACTGTCACCACTAGAGTGCAAGATTTATACGTTACTGGCATAAATACACTTGGCAAAAGTGTGTTGATTCCGATGGTACTTATTTCGATCAATAATTTTTGAGCCGAGGTACGTTCATCTGAATTTAAAAGATTCAGCAAAAACTTTCTTGTCAACCTGATATAAGAATTAATAAATTAATCGATTACATTATTTTTAATGGGAAAATATGATTTGGTGTTTGAACTATTTGTTTTAAAACGGCTTTTCAGAACAAATGTTTTAACACCAACTTTGCGTTCTATTTAGAAATGGATTTGGAAGTCTGAAGTCACTTTATAATTAACACTAATAAGCATCTAGTACAGACCACAACGCTTTATTAAGTTGATCCTATCAGTAGTCGAACACTAAACAAGGTTTGACTTCATTTTGCATGAGTTTTTCAAAGTCACAAACACCAAACACTTGTTATATGAAGTTTGAATTTTATGAAGTTGGTTCGAGTGGCTGGAAGAGAACTGCTGACATCAGTGTACCTTAAACGCATCTGTAAAACAAATCATAATGATGTAATTGTAGTAGGTTGAGCCAGCTCCGTCCATCCTCACAAGTGTGTCCGACACGAAGGCTGACCAAGCCTGATGATTTGAAGTCAATGATTGGGTGATCTCAAGCCACTGTTCCACTGTCGAACTCTGTAAATGCAGGGGCCGAGGTTGAGTTCCAGGTCAGCTTTGACCATCATTTGCCAAGTTTTTCTAGTTTGTAACTTCACTTTAGGGAGGCTAAAGCAATTACTTTGTTGATGAAATCTGGTTGATGGACGCCAGTTAGTTTGGAAGGAGTTACTTTTACAGTGGAAACAGATTGGGTTGAGAAGAAGTGCTACCATCGAACACGAAAGATACAATGCAGTGTTAATTGAAAGTTTCCAATCACCTAAAAACTTCCACTCTTATTGGCAAGCGCTCATTGCCATAAAGGAGGATCAAAAGATATTTTTGAATGCTTAAAATGCAGGAATGTACAGTCGTTATGGGCAGATAAATAAATGAATAATAAATAATTCAATAATTTTTTTTTTTTTTTTTTTTTTTTTTCAACTGTGGATGGTACTTATTCCAAAGATCCTTTTGGGTAATAACCCATCATCAATGGGGAAACAAATCGTCTCTCTAAGCTGTAAATTGTAAAGCGGCTGTTTTGTTTAGATTTTAAATCCAAACGCTCAAAGATTAATTCCGTTACATGTTCAGGTGAATTTTTTTTTTTTTTTTAAATAAAATTATTTCCCCCAGAGCATGTAACAGAATTAATTCAAGGTAAGATTTAAATAAAAATAATTAGTTCATTATATTCCGCGATCATTATTTGATAAATACTGAAAATTTCATTAAAATTGGTTGATTTCCTGATTTTTGGTGAATTTTTAAGTAAAGGGAGGGGTCAAAATGTTTATACATTTTGAGCATCGGCATTCATTTTGCCCGTACCTATTAAACATCTACAAAGATTTTAGTTGTAAGGGAGACAACTCTTAAAATCAATTTGTCTTGCTGCACCCCATATTGTGTAATGAACAAAAGAACACATTTTGCCTTGACACAGATTTATTTTTTATGTTTGATTCTGATTGAATAAATACAAACATAATTTTGCCATTGCAATTTTTTTTTATGAATAAAAAGAAAGGGGGGGGTATTTACAACAGATTTTACTAATAAACTATAAAAAAAAAAAAAAAAATGTCCAAAAAAATCTTTTTTTAAATAAAAAATTAAATTTGTTTTTTGTATGGACATTACTTGGATTCACGAAATAACATTTTGTAAATAAAACTATTAAAAACGTGCATATAACAAAACTTGTAAATAAATCTTTGTACTTTTAGTTTATTAGTAAGATATTGTAAACACTCCTTTTTTTTCTGTTTTTTTTAAATAAACGTCTGTGAAGGTAAAATTATATATGTATATGTTGTTTGGTTCAACTAGAATTGAAAAAAAAAAAAAAAAAAAAAATCAGTGTCACAGCAAAATGTGCCCTTTTAGTCATTATGTCATTCATTCAGGGGTGCTTCAAGTACAATTGATCTCTTTTTTAATATATCAGGTGGAATGCTAAAATTGTCACCATAGAAAAAACATGATTCCATTTCCATTTGATGAAAACTAGTTTTCTTTGTTGCAGACCATCTACTTAGCCAGTTGTGTATAAACCCCAAGAGGGATAGGAGCCTTCTATTATATCTCAAAGTGACACAATCTTCATTAAGCGAGATCGGAGATGCACGGATGCACAACTTCTGCTTTCTACTGATCAAAGTTATGACAACAGGACCATTGCCAGCACAATCAAATTCCAAATCCGGATGGTTCAACGCTTGAGGGCACAGCTCAACAAAGTTATGCTCTTTGGTGTGGTTTCAAGTGAGAGCCACATCATGCCACCTCACATCTTCAAAGTCAACACCAAAGTGTACCTGGATGTACTGAAGAGCGTGATGATTCCCTGATGCAATCAGGTGACCGCTGGAATATCCTGTGTGTGGCAGCAGGACTCGGCGCCAGCCCACAAGTCCAAAGAGACGCAGGTTTGGCTTCAGAAAGAGTGCTACGACTTTGTACCCTTCTCTCACTGGCCTGCCCTCTTCCCCGAGCTGAACCCAATTGGACTACTTTGTTTGGTCATATGTCTATTACATCACCAACATGACCTCCCACAACACAAAGCAAGCCTGATTGCCGTCATCTGCCGAGCTCTCGCCACAGTTTGTGGAAAAGACATGCTCCCAGGTCCAGACCCATATTGGGGCGGTGATTAAAGCTAAAGGTGGCTACATTGGATAGATGTTAGCTCTACTACATAATCAAGTTACTTGAATTGATTTTTTTCAAGAAAAGTTTTAAAATAAATCCGTTCCACCATGTACTTCCTTAAAAAATAAGTTATTACCTGTGCTGATTAACTTTTTCATACATAATTGAAAAATGTTTCCAAATTATCAATTGTTTGAGCAGGCTACATATTTTTTTTTTAATTTTAGCAAAGTACATTATTATGGTGCCAATAACATGGTACAACAATTACAAATAAAAAAAATTGTCAGAAATTAAATATGTCAGCTTAAATGCTATTTAGGTCAAACTTTTAAACTCTTCAAGATAACTTTATATCTTAAATGAATTAATGCTACCTGATTAGACCTACTCGATTTTATAGACATTATTCAAACTTGCCAAAGTTATATCTAGGGAAGAGCAGAAGATTTAATTTAAAAGAAAAAAAAAAGAAACTTTATCGTTAATCAACCATAATGCATTTTCTTTTTTGTTGTTGGCATTATAGTTGTACAACAATTTTAATGAAATTTGAACAAAACTGTATACTTGAACTGCTCGGCAATCACAAAATGACAATTATTCAGAAAAAAAAAAAATTCATTTATTCATTAAAAACAATTTCATAAATAAAAAATAGAAATAAATGAAAACATTTTTGGAGACAAAATTTTTTTTATCTGCCAATTCAACAATTTTGAAAAAAAAAAAAAAAAAAAAAAAAAAACTTATCATTTATAAAAAAAAAAAAAAAAGATATGTTTTTATTACACCATACAGGTGACCAAATTTGCGTATTTGTCTAAAACAAATTTCTAAGATGATTCATTTATTTCTAAAGATAATTTAACAAAAATTTATATAATATATATATATATATATATATATATATATATATATATAAATTCTTTATGCTATCTTGAATCATCCAGATTAAAGTCCAGATAAAATCTGTTCCTCTTAAAATCCACACACACAAAAAAAAAAAAAAAAAAAAAAATTAAATTTTCAATTTTTATCAAATTTTAGAATATAACCAGATATGCAACCCCAAAACATTCCTCTCTCCCTCTCCCGACTGTAGAGAATAAAATGAGACTTTATGAGAGATAAATCTTATAACCTGTGGATGGGGTTTGTGTCATCTGAGGTGTGTGTGTGTGTGTATATATATATATATATATATATATATATATATATATATATATATATATATATATATATGTATGTATGTATGTATGCTGTATTTGGGTTAAAAAGGCGATTTGTGTCTCGGGTTTTGGCATTAATCTTGTCAGGGGATCATATTAAATCCTGATGAAATGATCAACGTTGTTGAAACGTAAATCGATCCACAGAGATTTTTCTGATATTTATATAATTTTATTATACAAGCTCTACATATGTATCGAGTACTTTTGAAAAGATAGGGTTTTTTTTAGTCCAATACATTTGAACTTATTTAATTAAGACACATTTTATTATGTGTGCGTATAAGAACACATAAGGATTCAATCCGACAATGTGTCGAATAAATAAATGGGTAAGTAGACAACCCCAAAATAAAAACAAAAGATGAAATCAGAAACATTTTTGTTTGACTAATATTTGATTTCTTTTATTCAAGAACTTTATCAAAATAGCAACAATTTCTTTTTAATCAGTTTTTTATAAAAAGTGATATTTATAGAGGAAAGTGATGGTCGAAGGATGAAGTAGAAGAGGATTGTGGATGTGGGAAGACACATTAACTCTCTTCCACCCTTGAATATTAACTCTCCACCTTCTATATTTTGCAGTTGTCCACTTTTCAATTTATTTTTTTTCTACACACAAAAAATAAAATAAAATATATATATATATATATATATATATATATATATATATATATATATTTTGAGGTTTGTATTACTGTACACATAGATTCGAAAAAGTTGTCAAAAAAACAAATATATAACAAATAAATGTTATCAAAGGCAAGATAAGTGACTTTTCTACCAAACTGGATATAATTCACGTGTTTTTATTCAATTTAACATGTTTATTCAGCTTGAAAAACATGCAGTGTTTACCGATGTATTGGAAAATTCAAAATGGCGGCCGACTCTCTCTTAAACACAGTAAGTTCGGGAAACGGTCTTATAAATAATAAACTAGACAAAATACTGTTAGAAATTCGCTCAATATATATTACCGTGACATAGGTTGACATATATTCGGCGTTTTTTTAATAGTATTTTGTCTAGTTTATTATTTATAAGACCTTTTCCCGAACTTACCCTGTTTAAGAGAGAGTCGGCCGCCATTTTGAATTTTCCAATACATCGGTAAACACTGCATGTTTTTCAAGCTGAATAAATATGTTAAATTGAATAAAAACACGTGAATTATATCCAGTTTGGTAGAAAAGTAACTTATCTTGCCTTTGATAACATTTATTTGTTATATATTTGTTTTTTGACAACTTTTTCGAATCTATGTGTACAGTAATACAAACCCATTTTTTTTTTTTTTTACTTCCAAGTCATTACTTATCAAGGTCAGGAGGCCACTCAAAGATAAGAGTTAAATGCTAAATAGTTGGTGAGAAGTCTAAGATTAGTAATGCTGGAATTTGGGCAGGGCTTAGTTATTTAAGATTTACATTGGATTTGAAAATGACTAAGTTATAGTCAGCCGGAAAGCGGATCCACAGTATCTTGTTCCACAGACAGACAGTTCTAGAGAAGAAAGTAAATGCTCATGGAATTTCCATTTAGTTTTAGGTACAGATAGAGAAAGAGGGAAATTATTAATGGTTTTTGTAGCTAGATGAATATTCCTTGCAAACGTTTTACTGGGGAAACCATGGATTGGAGCTCAGTCAAACACCTACCATAAAAGTAAAGATAGAGCAAAGACGTCAAGCATATTTATTTAAATAATGTACACAACTTATATCTGAATATCTTCTGTTGCTGAAGTGTTCTAGTTTCAGACTGAAACTAGAACACTCCAGCAACAGAAGATACGCATATATTTCACACTGAAACTGGCTGATGAACTTGCTATAGTGGTTGTGTATCCTAGTACTTTCAGTTCACTCAGAAATCATCATCAGGAGTTAGATATGAAGTAAAGACACCGAGTTCTTGAATATTTGAGATTTAGTTAGGGTTTACTTGAAGAGGGAAGACTCTTCTTGTCAGTTTGTCCTGATAAACACATGCATGTATATACACACTAATGTCTATGCATACATATGTGTGTACGTATCCATAGAGATGAGTGCATATGCACAAGTATGTGCATGCATGCATCTGAGTGTGTGTATGTGGAAGGGGGGGGGTATTTCTTATTTTTTCCACAAGAGCTAAATGTGGAAAAAAAAAAAAAAAAAAAAAAAAAAAAAGCCAAGCATGCAGGGTCCTCCTCCACAAGTAAAAACTTCATTTTCACCATGACTAATGTTTTTGCAAAATTTAAAAAAAAAAAAAAAAAAATACAAGGCATGGTTATTGAGAAAAGTGTGAACAAATGAACGATCTGGAGGCAATTTTTCCTCTATAATGCCCTCTAGGGAGGCAACCAGGGTTATCTCGGAAAATCCGTCCAGGCCAAAAATTTACTTTCACCATGTTTATGCAAAATTAAAAAAAAAATCCATTGTATGGTTATTGAGAAAAGTGTGAATAAACGAATGGGAGTGAATTACTACATTCAATCCCTCCTTTATCTGGGGGGGGGGGGGCTCCAATCCATTGGAGGGCTCCCCTCAGATACAAATGTAGCCACCATGGGCTTCATGCTGTTATTAATTTCAATAGAGTATTATTAAACTCATATAGGTTTCAAGTATTTGCTGATTTACGGGATAACGTTAAGTCGTGTCATGAGTAAATAAATTTAAGAAGCTGTAAAAACAGACAGGCCAAAGTATGAAATGTGACAAACCTTACAAGAACAGAAACTAATTTGGCCATGAGAGAGAAAAGGAGTGTGAAGGAGTTGGAGATCAAAGAGGAACAAGAGTTTTATCGGGATCAAAATCAATACAAACATAAAACAAGACATTTTAGAGTTTGAATATAGGATGGAATTACATGGAGATTGGTTTAAATATAAATAACACCATCATAAACAAAAATATGAAAAGGGATCATTTTATAAATTTGAAATCCGGTTTTCAAAAATTATAATCAATTTACATCTTTGTACATTGAGAAGATTCTTTTCCACAAATTCTTTATACAAACCATTTAGTGCAGAAAAAAAATAACCTTTCACTTTTTTTCTTTAATTTTTTTTCTTTATTTATTTTTATTTTTTTCATTTTTTTTATTTTTACAAATTTCTGACAAGAAACAACCCATTCGAAAAATTAGCGACTTTCTAAACTCACTAAAAATAACAATCATGACTATTCTTTTTTTTCTGTCCTCCGGCTTTTGAGTCAACTCATTTCTAGAAAAAGTCCGACAGATCAACTTCATTTTTTTTTTGTTTGTTTGCTATGTCCAAAAATAGTAAAAACTATCTTACAAACTTTTTGTACAATGAGGAATCATCATCAACCGTTACATGAAATTATGAGGGATAAGAGTTCATGAAAATAAAAACATGTATGATATTATAATATGATGGAAAAAAAAGGAAAGAAAACCTGTGGTCTTTTTTTTTTTTTTTTTTTTTAAAGAAAATTCTCAACGTTTCATCCCCATTTTCAGGGGACTTCGTTAGGAGAACGATATGGAGGATTGATCTTTGGTATATTTTATTTTCTGCAATCATCTTTATCATTCTCCTGAAGAAGTCCTCCTGAAAATGGAGACGAAATGTTGAGAATTTGTTAAAAAGGCCACAGATTTCCTTTCCCTTTTTTCCATTAGTATTCATTTATGAAGTTTAGCCTCTTACAGTTGATTGTTGTTTTTTTTTTTTTTTTTTTTTTTTTTTTTGGCACTTGTACAGTTTAATCAAGACATTAAAAAATGAAAATATCAGAAAAAGGTTATATCGTACATATCTGTTTTGGACTGAAGATCTCCGAAAAAATTTTCATTTAATTTGATCGAGTAGTTTTTTTACAGTGGAAAATCATGTTTTATGAGAGCGTGTTGAAGTCAGCCATTATGGAAATTTTTAACACGCCATGGGGAAATAACTCCATGTAAAGCACCGACACTCCCTCCCCATCTTTATTACTAGCTTTTCTTCCTAAAAATCAAACCTTTTGCTCGGTATCATAACAAATTGTTTTTCCCTGTTAAAAAAAAAAAAAAAAACTACTTGAATAAATTGAATGAAATTTTTTTTGGAGAACTGTTCCATAACAGATATGTACAATATTTTTGATATTTTCATTTTTTTAATGTCTTGATTAAACTGTACAAGTACCCTTTTTTTTTTTTTCAAATTTTTGACAGAAAACAGCCCATTCTAAAATTAGGAACTTTATAAACTAAAAGCAAAAATCACGACTTTTTTTCTGTCCTGTTAGATTCAGCCAAGATGGTGGCTTTGATTGAACTCATTTCCAAAAAAGTCTGACAAAGTTTTTTTGTTTATGTTCAAAAATAGTAACAATCATCTCAAACTTTTGGTTCAATGAGGAATTATCAATGTTTCTTTGTTTTTATCGATCGTTCTCATCGATGTTGATATTTTTAGTTCTACATTTTGAATGAATAATACACGTGAAGAAGGCTGGCGAACACATCAACTGAAAAGTAGAAATCTAAATATCAACGCTGATGAGTACAATCATCTAGAGACAAACAACATATAAATTTTATGAGCGTTTGGCTGTGTTGATAGCGTGCCAATTTTTTTTTTGTCAATGTCAATCGACTGTTGGATGAAATGACAGGAGATAAAAAGTTCATTTATGAATTCAAGCCTCCCATTCTCTTTTTTTCATTTATTTTTTTAAATTTATTTTTTTTAATTTTGTTTAAATATTGATGTGAGTCATGAAGATTTTTTTTTCAGATTTTTTTCTTTTAATATTGATTCAGAAGATTATTGAATGGAGAAAAACGTTATCGATTTGCATGCATGAAGATTTTTAAAAAGTGGAAATGGGGCAGCATAATATTTTAATTTGTACGATGATATGAATGGAATAGAGTGGAAAAAAATGTAAGGGTATCAATATTATATATGTATGTATATGTAATAAAAATTAAGCCAAAAAAATAAATTTTTAACAGTAAGCCAAACCTATCTAGATAAAAAAAACAAAAGAAACTACCTGGCTAAAAGGAGCAAACAATAGAATAAGATAAAACAAAGTTACATAGGAACTTTCTTACTTATTCCTCTTTCTGTAACCCTTATTGACTTGATAATGTAGTGAAGTTCCTTTATGATTTAACTCTTTACCCTAACTTATTCCCTCTCTCTCTCTCTATATATATATATATATATATATAGCAGAACTGGTAAATAGCAAAACTTGAAGGTGTTCAATACTATTGCAGAGCAAATATATATATTTTTTTTATTTTATTACCGTTTTATCTGTTTAGGTACACATGTTTCCACTACTGAATCGTATCAACGATTTAGTAACTTCGTCAGACTTGGACAGAAGTGGTTATTATGATTTGAAAAGACGATATTAGAAGACAAAATAAAAAGAAAGAGGGGTGGGGTCTCAATTTAAATCCGACAACATTTAATTTTTAAGATTTAATAACTAAAGAAATAGAAAAAAGGGGGTGGGGAATTTAAAAAACTTTAACCAGACACAACACTGACTTCCAGTATGTGAAGATAGAGAGATATAGATGGAGAGAGGCAAAGGGGTATATGGAGAGGGGAGAGGAAGTTAACTATTTAATAAGGAAAGGGAAATACATATAAAACAGGTGGGTAGTTACCACGATTTTTTTTCTTTTTTAGTTATTAAATCTTAAAAATTAAATGTTGTCGGATCTAAATTGAGACCCACCCCCCGCTTTTTTTTTTAAAATTGTCTTCTAATATTGTCTTTTCAAATCATAATAACCACTTCTGTCCAAGTCTGACAAAGTTGCTAGATCGTTGATAAGATTCGGTAGCGGAAACATGTGTAAATAAACAGATAAAACGGTAGTGTAATAGACTGGGTCTAAATGAGCAAAGTCTTAGTAAAATATAATTTACAGGTGCTGTGCTCCGAGTATTGCAGTACATATAAACATGATTTTGTTATGTTTCCTCCTATGAAAACTTGATAATTTCACACACTTTATATATATGAAAAGTTGATGATGAAAGATAAATTACAATATTTATGGATCCATTAAAAATTCAAATATAGAATTATAAACAAAAAACATCTTTAACCCATGAATTTTCAAGATAAGCTTTTTTCATCAGAGGATAAACATTAGTAAAAATGCAACACTAGTTAGCATACGTTTGAAAATATATACAAAAATAAAATAAATAAAAAAAAAAAAACAAGTATTTTCCAATTTATGCTAATCAGTGATACATTTTTTACTCGTGTTTATCTTCTGATGAAAAGCGCTTATTTTTGAAAAATCATGCATGAAGGATTTCTCATAATTCTTTGATGGATCAATAAATATGTTAATCTATTAGATTTTAGTTTTCATCAATTTTTCCATATTCTTTTAATTAATTTGTATATTGAGCTTTTTATTATCTTGATAGGCTCTCATTTTAAATAATATTTATATTATTATTGTCATCTATATATATATATATATATATAATGTGTGATCTTATTTTAGATGATTGAAAATTAAAAACGTTTTGAAACAGCTGTAAATTTGGCAACCACTATACATTTTTTTTATGATTTAAAGATAATTTATATCTTAAAAAATACATATACATATATCAAGCTCTTTTGTCTCATAAAATAATCAGCTTTTAATAGTCTTTGCAAACTGATAAATATATTTAGATAATTGTAAAAGGTTTTTTTCTAATTAATGTTAAATATGTATGTAGGAGGGGGCATGTGTGTGCGTATGTGTATGTATGTAAATATTTGATATCCTCTTATACATATTAAGTAAACGACAGTATTTGGGTAGGTAATACTCTTAAATGCATGGTTAATCTTATCTATAGGACTGAAAATAAGCAAAGACACCACACAAAGAAAAATGAAACTTCTACAAGATTGAAAGCAGTGTTCGAGTTTTGTCTACACTATAAACGTATTTCAGACGATTAAAGAAGTCCGACTGAGAAAATTATTGCATTAAAAGTTTGCAGAAAAAAAATTATTAGGTCCCTTTAAGACATGAATATATTACACTCTTGTTTTCGATACCATGTAAGCTAATAAAACTGTTTAAAGTTATCCTTCATTATGCTTTAAAAAACACTTCTTTCCATGTCAAATATTACAATCTCCTGTTTGTACACAGAAAACCAAAGTTTCAAGAAATTTTTGTAGCTCCAAAACTTTGCAAAGAGTTCTTACTTCACATGGTAGTCTAAAATAGTTTAAAATTCATCATCTTACTTACCATCAAATAAGTTTAAAATTCATCATCTTACTTCCCATCAAATAAGTTTAAAATTCATCATCTTACTTACCATCAAATAAGTTTAAAATTCATGATTTTCACTTTAAAATTCTCTTTACATGCTTACATATGTTAGACTACTTTTAGAAATTGACTTTTACACTGTTTTTCTTTATTCCCTTTTCTCTCCAAACTATCATGTTTCCATTGACCTTTTCCAGCTAACTGACCCTGCTAGCTCAACTGTTCTACATCTACTTACCCAATAACTCTCAACCATTCTTTCAACATCCATACCATCAAAGTCTTCTTTTCTGCACACATCTCTCTATAGTGTCCAAATTTACTCCAAGATCAGATCTATGTCCGTCTTTAAAACTCGCATTGCATATCCGTTGTATTATCGTTTTCATTTCATTAGTTTCATGCAACACATGTCCTCAATCTTCACTGACCAATTTCCATTTCCATACATCAAGTGAATAAAAATATCAGAATGTTTAATATTTACCAAATCTTTACATCTTCCTAACAATCTTTGTTCAATAATATCAAGCAATTTTCTAAGTATATCTAGTTCTCGGTAATATTTATAGGCTAAAATTAGTTTGATTTTGAATAAATACTTATTTATAAAAACAATATATCTGTGTTGCTGTGGCTTATAAAGCTTTAAAATTACACAACGCTTAGACTGAGAAACAATTTCTACTTCATTGCATGCGTGCCACTGTTAACCTTTTAACTCTTTATAAAAAGTGTATACAACAGATTATCTTACAGGCTTTTCGAGTGACACCATATTACTGTTCCTGAAGACAACATTATACCATCAAAATTAAGTTGATTTTAAATAAATATTTATTTAAAAAATAAATCTGCATTGATTTGGCTTCTAAAACTTACAAATTACAATGCTTATACTGAGGAACAATTCCTAAGAGTTTTTGTTTTTCTGTTTGTAAAGGATGTAAGAAT
Organism: Euprymna scolopes; assembly: GCF_053919585.1. Taxonomy (NCBI): domain Eukaryota; kingdom Metazoa; phylum Mollusca; class Cephalopoda; order Sepiida; family Sepiolidae; genus Euprymna; species Euprymna scolopes. The sequence goes on along the minus strand of NC_136499.1, from coordinate 50,813,177 downwards.
CTATTTAAAATATGTTACAATTGTTTGATTTGTGTAATATGAAACAAACGTTAAATTTTTTATGTATTAATCACAAATCAAATCAACAGTTTTTTTTTGTTTCAAATGCTCATCAAAGGAAATCAGTCAACAGTTTTGAGCTTGCGTCTGGGAAAGATTAATCAATTTAATGAGATACAAACGGAGAAAAGATATTTTACAAGCAGGAAGAAATTTAAAAATCAAAAAATAAAAGGCATTAAAAATTAACCAAAATGCTAAGAGAAAATAACATTTGACAATGGAAGACTTTTAGAGAGTCAAACTAAGTAACCTATAAATTTTATTTAATTTGATAAAACAGATTTATTTTTGTTTTTATATCTCAAATAAAAACAATTATTTTTATAAATGACAAAATAAATTTTATAAAAATTTTTTAATTCATCTCTATAGATAAATAAAATAATTTTTTATAAAATTTATTATTGAAATCATTTATTTTTTTCAGGTTGGTTTTTCATATTTTTGGTAAATAAAAAAAATACAACTAAATATCAAACAGAACTTTTTAAATTTAACTTACAGCAAATAAAATATTTAATGTCATTTTGTTTTGCTATAACATTTTATTAATTTCTTATCCCTTTCAAACTTTTGTTTACTTTTTACAGGAAAAAATAAAATTTTACTGTAAAACATTGAAAAAAAAAAATAAAATAAAATAAACTACTTTGCGTATATTCATTGGGAGATCACTTGTGGGCCAAGAGATGATTGATAAATTAGAAATAGATGTGGTACACATGCATGTTGGACAAAAAAAAGTGTTATATTAAATGACGAGATGGAGGATCAATCAAAGTTGGGGGAGGGGTACACTAATAACAGGCACAAGAGCAGCACCAAGAAGACTAGTAACAACATCAAATCAAAAACAACACAGCTGCCATTTTAGAGGACACAGCTGACATGGGGAAGGGGACGAGAATATATTGCCTTAAAATATTATGAGTGTCAATAAATTATAAAATAGGTGAAAATTAAAAGGAATAAAAATAATTTTTTTTAATAACCAGGAAGACCAATTTTTGCCTCCTATTTTTAATTAAAAATATTTTTTAATAAAAATTTTTTTAATGAAAATTTGTCTTTTTTAATTGCAGATTTGTTTTAAATTTAATTATTATTTTTTTTAATTACAAATGTTTTTTTTAAGAGATCTTTGGATAATAAAATGTTTTTGATAATGTTTAAAAAAAAGTTAGGTGTGTGCATTTGTGAGGAAGGGGTTGTGTTTCTTCCCTGATGCATAACCCATCATCATAATCCCCAACTCTGTGATTTTAAAAATGTTTGATTTCATTAACTTCTGCCTGCAGCAAATATCACAGTTTTGGAGGTTTAATCACAGCCTGGAAAATAAATACAAAAAGAAAAAGTATTTAAATAGCTAATAAGAAAAAATATTGTTCATTTTAGTAAATTGTCTCCTAAAAACATTTTTCCAACTACATATCATGGGAATAATGTTATAACTAAACTACAATAAATTTACACACTAGGAAATGAGGAAAATACAGTTAATAAAATATTTAGAGAATAATGAATTTCCTTCCATTTACAAAATTATTAATTTCCTTCCATTTACAAAATTAATTTCCTTCCATTTACAAAATTATTAATTTCCTTCCATTTACAAACTAAAAGCTATCGATATGTAATGTAAAGGTTACAGATTTTTTTTGGATGAAGATTGATCATTCGTATCATTTACTGTCCTCATTTTGAATGGTAATCTCACAATGTTTCGGATGATGTAACCTCTGATCTTATTCAAGTTGTCATGTTACCTCCTCAGAAATCTTTAGTGCCATAGAAATGTCTTCAGATAACAAGCCAAATAAGGTCTTCTTGTGAGAATCTAGTATTTAATATAAATTTTTAAACAATGGTTTTAACTCCCCCCCCCTTTTTTTTTATAAAACATGCTGATATATAAAACTAATTTTTAGTGTATTAGTAAAACATTTTTGTAAATAAAACAATGTAATTTTTATTACATTACTAGCAGGGAAACCTGACATTGCCAGGAATTGAATGATGGTCAACAAATGTTTCATACTCTCATATTTTTATTGTCATCGAAATCAGTGAAATCACCGATTTTTCAATCAAATCGATTATTTGCCTGCTCTAGTTGGGGACTCATTGGAGTGCATTCGAAGGAAACTTCATATGCCTCCTTACAGTGACTTAGTTCACAATACGGTATGCCACTTAGAGAGTCACTAATAAAATTCACATTTTCTGCAAACCAAACCATGTTTGGTACAAATAAGCTTCACTCTTGTCTGACAAATTTATCGATGTATAGATAAATGAAGCACACTCACCGTCCATCGTAGAGGTTCTGCATCTGTTTTTAAAATACAATTGACAAGTGTAAACACACAAATCTCTTGGATAGAAATGGATGAATCTTCTCTGTTCCAATGAAGATGCAGGATAGGAATTTTCTTTCTCTTCGAAGGTGTATGATTAGCCAGATTTAATTTCTGAAAAACAACAAAATTTCATCTTATATGATAGTTAAATCTACAAATTTGCTTTTTCTTTTTTTGGGTGTTGATATTCATATTAAAAACCCCTTTTTTCTATTTATTTAAAAAGAAAATACAACTTTGTTATAGATGGGTTGTTGAATTGCATTCACTAGCAAAATATCTAGCTAATTTGCATGTTCTTTTAAACATTCGTTTAATTAATTTCCTATTAGTTTTTTCGGTTTTCTTATGGGATGCTCATCTTTAACTATTTCGTGTAATTATATTCATGCAGATGTTCTATATGATTTGCACTTGCGTAATATTTGCATAAAAAGGTTATAGTAAACATAAAAACTCTTTCCATATATATTTATGTATATGTATATATTTTTGTTTAAAAAATTTTGCCTACCAAACTCCTGTCAGTTTTTCATCTACAGCACGAAACTTAAAGTATTAGAACACATGCAAAACTTTATATTTAGGTTTTAGCCCAGGAAAATCGGTACAAAAGTGAAAATTAAAAAAAAAAAAAAAAAAAAAAAAAAAAATGAAATTTGCCAGGTGAAGGTTTGAACAACGGCATTATGAATATGCATGCATAATGTAGTAGCTATTAGTTCATGTTTTAATTTTCAGCCTTGCAGCAAAAATGTTTTCATAGATCAGTCATTAACGGCAGAGGAGGGGGTCAACAAAAACCGTCCTCTCACGACGACGACTGGTTTGTTCTACGCATGTGTCAGATGACGTCATGACCTGATTTACTTTAAATAGTTGAAGAACTGAGAGAATTTCATGTATGTCATGTTAGGTCAGTTGGTTAGAGCGTTGGTTCATTATCTAAACGTTTTGGGTTCGAATCGTGGTGTGAGATGTCTTTTCTTTTTTTTTCGATTTTTTAAATTTAAACATTGAACCAGTATTATTTAAGCCATTTTTCACGTAACGTTCGTTTTTCTGTCTTTTTTTTTTTTTTACTTCGCTTATTCTTAGGTTTTCATTAACACCTCCGACTGATCAGATACACCCCAAAACACCCGGGTACCCACCGATTTTTTTAATTTTAATATTGAAACAGGCTTATTTAAGCCATTTTTCACGTTTTTGTTTTCTTTTTTCGATTTTTACATTTAACATCGTTTGTTTGCCTTACGTTTGTTTTTTTTGTGGTTTTTTTTTTTCAGAGGCAACCGATTTTCACAAAATTGATATAGTTTTGAAGCTCAACCCTTCGAACAACAAATATCGAAAAATTGGCTAAAAACATTAATCCCTTCACCCTCAACTGGGCACTTTTCTACAAGGAGAGGTTGCTTTTTTTTTTTTTTCGCCAATATTTTTGAAAGTCATCGCCTCTTTTTGATTGACTAGCCTTAATTTAAACATTTGCCACTTTTGGTTTGGTGATGAATGCAACGGCAAAAACGTCACTTTTTTTTCACATTCTTTTCCTCTTTCACGGTACAGGTTTGAGCCTGCCTGCCTTCTACCCCTTTTTTCTTTTGCTCAACACACACCTCCAAACACCTGAGCAATGTCGGGCACCCAGGCTAGTATAATAATACAAAATCTGCATTTATCAAAATATATTCAAGCGTATTTTATGACCAGGCAATGCCAGGCGCCTTGCTGGTTATCTTATAATAGATCAGTGAATTTAAAAAAAAAAAAAAGATTCTAGACACGACGCAAAAAATAAAATAATTTTTATTATAATAACAGCTGTACATACCTGATGTTGCCCAGGAGTCATTTTATTTTCATTTTGCATTTCCTTTATTAAACAATACTGTAATATTTAAATTTAACTCTGTTATGAATGGGGTTGTCAGTATATAACTTAATGTTGATTGAGATTGTCGGACTGACTTCCTCATCTTGGTTGTTATCGTCACAACGTTTCGGACGTTTTGCCCTCCGGCCTTCATCAGGTGTTTTGTATCGAACTGGGGAACCGTTTGTTAGGAGTCTCGAACCCAACCCTTTATCATTATTACAAGGGTACCGTGTTCAGACTCCAGCTAGGCTCTGGGACATAGTTGCTGAGGGCAAAACGGCCGAAACGTTGTGACGATAACAACCAAGATGAGGAAGTCAGTCCGACAATCTCAATCAATGAAAACATCTCATCTCAAAAATACAGACAATAACGTCTTGCAGAAGATTATGCCCAAAGACAGTATGTGTGCATATGTGAAATAAGGATTACTCATAGTTTATTGATATTTTATTGAGATGAACGGATCACTGCAAACAATATTAATATGTATCATATTAATTTAGTTATTTGTTCAAACCATCAGCGTTGGCCAGATTGGTTGGTTGCATCATAGGACTTTTCAATTAATATTTCTTCTTAATAGTTGAAAGCTGAATTGGGATAAAAAAAATCACCACAAACAACATTGAATATTTGTAATATTAATTTAGTTAATTATTCAAACCATCTTCATTGGCCAGGTTGGTTGGTTGCATCATACATTTTTAGGATCTTTCAATTATTTCCTCATCTAGATTTCCACTCTTAATAGCTGGATGCTGACTTAGGATGAATGGATCACTACGTACAATGTTGAATATTTACAAGATTAATTTAGTTAATTATTCAAACAATTATTACCAGCTATGTTGGTTAGTTGTATTATATATTCCTACAGTCTTTTAATTAGCATTTTCTTATCTCGATGGTAACCACAGATGGGCATGTGCAAACCATTATTGCTACTCATCAAATTGACTATTTAATTACTATTTCAAACTAATCCTTTCTCTATGTATGATTTAGCAATCAAAATGTTTAGTAGCTCTTTCACCTCTGTTCTTGAACAAACAAAATCCATATCGATATATTTTTTAAACCTTTTTTCTTCCAACGTCATGGGCAGCATGTGTGATGCCATATAGATCCCCCTTTCGACAATCGTTGCCCAAACGCTGTTGCGAGCCAGAATTTTTTTCTCTTTCATCTTCTATTCTGGTTGTGTCATTTTCATGACTACTGAGGGTGCGAACACTGGCTTACAAGTATAAAAATAAAATAGAACCATGCAAACTCACAAGAGAAAACACAAGTGTAAGCCATATTTAATTTCTAGAAGTGTAAGCCATGTTTAGTTTCAGAACAGTTTCTGATGGTTAGTTGTTCTACACAAGTCCTAGAGGTGACTTATTTGTAGTAGACAGAACAGTTTCTGATGGTTAGTTGTTCTACACAAGTCCTGGAGGTGACTGGTTCGCAGTAGACAGTTGTTGAGTTGGAATCCACAGAGCAAAAGATTCTTCCCGTGTTGACACGAAGAAAACATCTGCAAAGTTGCTACAGAAAGGTTTAATATTTATGAAGCAATTCTGGTTTCTGATTGGTTGGTAGCAGAACGTGAATTAATTCGATTCATCAGTTCCTAGCAACATTGTTTATAAATAGAATCTCCCGACTGTGCGGGATCATACCCCATTATACTGCAAAAATATTGCAACACCCTCCTATTTTTATAATGGGGAAGTCCCTTTGGTTCATTCTGCTCAAAAATAAATATTTTTATATTCAATTATACATAATAAAATTAGAAATCATTTGGATCTTAAAATTTTAGCATGTAAAAAAATAAAAAATAAAAAAAAAAACGCCATTTTTAATTTTGTTCAAATGTCGAACAGATATGTGTACAGAAAAGAGAAATAAAAGAAATGGATTTTTATTTTTACCTTAAAAAGGGATGGGCATGTGAAAAAGGGGGCCCATTTCTTAAATTTGATTATGCAGCTTTGTTCAAAAGCGCATACATATATACATATGAATAAATATACATGCAACATGTACCTGTTTAAAAAGAGTTTTTTTTTTGTTAATTAAAACAATGCAAAAAACGTAGGACATTTTTGATAAATAAGAAAACTAATGTGCATAAAAAGTAAAAGTCAATTGTAATTTATGCGCACCTAAACATAAGCATGCAAAAAGTATTTGTCAAAAAGAAAATTTACGAAGAAAATGTTTTCACAAAGTGATTTTTTTTTTCTTTTTTTTTTTTTTATTTCAGTAAAAGTATTAGTTACGCATTAGTAGGTTTAAGTGTTAATACAAACAAAATGGATGCAGTTTAATGTCTTGCCCAGGATATATTTCTTTTTCAATATATAGAAATTTATATACATACAGGCCCGTGACAAATTATTCAAAGTCGAATCCTCCAACAAGTTTTGAAGCAAAACGCTTTAACTTTATTCTTGTTGCAGATTTTGCGAATACATCAGGGATACTTTGTTCTGATTCAAAATAATGGATTCCTTTTTCACCTCGTTTTTTATGAAATGGTATTTTATATCTATATGCTTAGATCTTTGGTGGATTTTATTGTGTTCTGTGCTAAGACTATACTAGCTTGATTATCAAAATTACTACGGGGCTTTTAGTTAATTCAGGCTCTAAAATAGTCTTTTGAATAGTTTCAAGGTAGCGTGCTTCCTGGGTCATGTGTGTGATCACGATAAATTCTGCTTCACACGTACAGAGAGATGCAATCTGTTGCTTTTTAGACTTCCATGAAATAATAGGCCCATTTTCTGAGAGTCTAAAACAATATCCAGATATACATTTTGATCTTTGTCGTTTCCCCAATCTGAATCTGAAAATTGTTCTAATTTTAAGGGATTTTTTGATTTTCTAAATACTAACTTCTGTTCTTTAATTCCTTTTAAATAACAAAGGACTTGTTCAGCTCTGTTTAAATCCTTCATTGTCGGTCTTGATAATTTTTGTGATAGTTTTGTTACTGTATAGCATATATCAGGTCTTGTCACAGTCATTAAATATGTAAGACTTCTTATGATTTCTCGGTATAATTTATCCTCTATTATTTCAGATTCAGTGTGTATATTTTTTTTTTTAATATCATTTTCGACTGGTGTAGAGCGTTTCTTGCACTCTCCCATTACAAATTTTAATAGTATTTTGTCAATGTATCTCGATTGATTCATCGTAATAAGTCCTTTCTTTTAAGTAAATTCTACCCCCAAAAACCAGAATATTTTGCCAAGATCGGTCATTTTGTAATCTTTTACTTAATTTGTTAACATTGGTCAACATTATGTCACAATTCGATGCGATTAAAATATCGACCCATAAAACCAAAATCAGTAGTTTATTGTCTTTATGGTGGGTAAATAAACAAGGGTGTGCTGGGCATTGTTTAAATTGTTGTTTAATCATATAATCATGAAATACTGTATTCCAACACTGAGCATTTTGCTTTAGACCATATGACTTATTAAGTCGCCATACGCTATTTTTATTTTTTATTATAAATTCCTCTGGAAGGGTAATATAAATCTCACAGTCTATTGGGGCATTCAAATAAGCATTTTTTACGTCCATTTGATGGATTTTTAGGTCATACTGCGATACGATGTGCATTAAAATTCTGATTGTCGTTAGGTTTGTGGTCAGTGTAAACGTAGAAAAATATTCTATACTGTAAATCTGAGAGTATCCTCTAGCAACAAATCTTGCTTTGTACTGTTCTATGCCTGATGCTGTAGTCTTTTTTGTAAAGACCCATCTTGTAGAAATGACATCTTTATTTTCAGTCAAAGCATCTATTTCCTTTTTCATTGCTCACAATGGTCTGAATTAATTGCTTTGTTAAAGCTTTTTGGCATATTTTCCATGGAACAGCAATAGTCGATTTGATGATCTTTCATATTGTCGACCACAAAAAAATCGGGTCGCCTTCTATTTCTTTTAGGGTATCTTTCGACTTTAACATAATCATGGATACTCTTGTCCCCATCATCTTCATTTGTTTTAATAATTTGAGGAAATATTTCATCCTTTTCATATGACGGGGTTTCATCTTTAAAATTAAACGTGTCTGAATTTTACATATTGATTCTTTGGAAAAAATACTAAATTGGCTGGACTGGTTTTATCGTATCCAAGAAATATACCTCTATTGGTTTTAATATTTAATTCACTCTTTTTATCTATGTATGCGAAGCAAGTTGAACCAAATACATGCATTCTGCTTAAATTTGGTTTTCTACCACAGAAAGCTTCATATGGAGTTTTAGATAGTGTTTTGTTAAAGCACCTGTTGCGTATATCAGCAGCTGCCATGAGTGCGTACGTCCAGAGGTTTTTAGGGAGTTTGGATTCAATGAGTAGACATCTTGCCATTTCAAGAAGTGTCCGTCATGCTCTTTCCGCAGTCCCGTTTTGGTGTGGCGATTTAGGGTCCGATTTTTCATGCTTGTTACGATGGTTAATTAGTAAAAGTTCAAAGTCTTTATTAGTGAATTCTGTACCGTTGTCAGAGCGAATGCACTTTACTTCATCGTATAGGGAGCCATGTCGGCTAAATATTTTTTAGTTGCTAGCCGGGTATCAGATTTGTTCTTTAAAAAATAAGCCATTCTTAAACCTTAATGGTCATCTACGAAATTCAACACATATCTATAATGTTCTCTGGCCATCGGTTCCACGGGGCCATTCAAATCACAATGCACCAGTGACAGGATTTTCGTAGCCTTGTTTGGTATCTTGTATTGATAGTTTGTCATTTTTTTCCTGCGTACAAACATCACAGTTAAAGTTTGTTTATGCATTTATTTTCATTCTTTTTGATATCAGGAATATTGTAGTGCCCAAAAATTTTATGTAAATCATGGCAGGCGGTTTTCGATGGGACTATGCTATTTAAATAATATAGTCTTCCATTTTCTTTAATGTTAAATACACCAGTTTTGATTTATTAGGGCTAAAGTTTATATTTGCACCTTGTTTGGTGGCAGCTTGTACAGAAAATATATTTTGTTTAAATTTCAGGATTAGAAGAGCATTTTCTAAAATACAGAAACATAGTTCACCTTTACTGTTCCTTTGCGAGATTTTAGCATCACCTCTTTTCAAAACGATATCGTTTACTCGACTCCCGTCAGCAAGTTCTACAAAATGATTTTGTGGCTTAAAGTTGGGATCAAAATTTATAAAATCAGATTCCTTTGTAAGCACATGTGCCATGGCACCACAATTGACAGGATAATTATGTTTGTTGAACCATTAAATGTACATGAAAATAAGAATGTATGTTCACTAACGGAGCTCTCCATATTTTTAATGGAGTCGCCTTTAATATCCTGTATCTACATTGGCAACTCTTGTGATTAGGCCGGCCACAATTATAGCAAATAATTTTTGTACTTTTCTAAGGAGAAAAATTGTTTTTGGCAAAGTTGCGGTTTTTATTCCCGGCATGGGTATAATTTAATTTTGGTGTTTTTATGTGTGCAGCTTTTCTTTCTGGGTTATCACGGTGGTAAATGGCTTGAAATCACTTGGTAATCCCTTGAGGACCATAGAAATTTACAGACTGTCGCTAATAACTTCAGACATTTTTAAAGAATTTGGAGTGGTTTCGGCTCTTATAATATAATCTGTAATGGTTTCGGCTTCCATTCATTTTAGAGAGGTCAATTCAGTATATAAAGAAATAATTTTGGGTTTTCCTTTCGATAAATAATGCTCTCTCAATATGTTCAATGCTTTGCAGCCATCGTCCAGGACTTCTCTCATTATCAGTAATAGACTTCGGTCATCTAAGCACTGTATTAATTCCGTAAAGACAGTTGCGTTCTTTTCAATGAAGTCAGGGTTGTTTCTTTTTTCAGGTTGTGCCTGAAGTACTTTGTGTAACTTTTGAATTTGTAGATATCCTAAAAATTTCATTTGCCACAATTCGAATTTTGATTCGGATCCATCAAAATAAAGATGCACGCTGGGCCCATAACCTCTAGAAGTGTAAGCCATGTTTAGTTTCAGAACAGTTTCCGATGATTAGTTGTTCTACACAAGTCCTGGAGGTGACTGGTTCGCAGTAGACAGTTGTCGAGTTGGAATCCACAGAACAAAAAGATTCTTCCCATGTTGACATGAAGAAAATATATGCGAAGTTGCTACAGAAAAGTTTAATATTTATGGAGCAATTCTGGTTTCTGATTGGTTGGTAGCAGAACGTGAATTAATTCGATGCGTCAGTTCCTAGCAGCATCGTTAATAAATAGAATCTCCCGACTGTGCGGGATCATACCCCATTATACTGCAAAAATATTGCAACAAACTCTGACACATTCTGTGTAGATCAGTTGTACTGTGTGAGCGTGCGTACAATACCATTGTGAAAAGCGACCCTTCAAACACTAACGTCCACATCTTAGTGATCTGTCAAAGTTATTACCATTGAAACACTAACGTCCACATCTTGGTTGGTTGTTTTTGTTTTACAGTATATCAACCTTTTTCAGGTTATTTAATGCAGAATCCAGTGATTTTGAAGAACAACTTTTTATAGAATATATTTGATTTTTTTTTTTCAAATCGGTTTCTATTTAACCCATAGTTGGGATCCTAACAGGTACTACCACTCTGGGTTAGAGTGGACCTGGGAGAAATAGCAATTAAAGGGTGGTTCCACACTCCCCAAAGCCTGCAAGCTGGAGCCTCACCATCGGATATAGTTTAAGGTCATATCCAGGACCACCACATCTCAGTGATCTTTCAAAGCTATTACACTTCAAACACTAACATCCACATCTTAGTGATCTGTTAAAGCTATTACTCTTGAAACACTAACGTACACATCTTACAGATCTCTCAAAACTATTACTCTTACTTATACTAACATCAACATCCTTATGATCTGGCGAAACTATTACCTTTCAAACACTAATATCCATATCTTAGTGATTAGTCGAATCTATTAACCTTGAAACACTGTCCACATCTCAATGATCTATCAAAGCTATTACCCTTCAAACACTAATGTCTACATCTTCGTGATCTGTCAAAGCTATTACTAAACTGTGCATAATTAACTCAGACTCAATTTATTGAATCAAAATCGGAAATCCTAAAAGTTACTATCTATGTTTGGAAATGACCGATAAGTGGAAGTGAGAATCACTAAGTCATTTTTCAGCAATTTAATTTGTTTTTATGTTCTTTGGTGAATCACTCCCTCCTATTGTCTTGGGTCATTTATTTCCAACAACTTTTCCTCTTTTTTATGAATCACTTCCTTCCGATGCTGGAAGTCTTAGTTTTAGATTGGAGTGGGGGAGGGAACATCCATCATATCATACATGCACCTAAATTAAAAAAAAGCCAAAACAATTACTCACATTACAGTAAACTCTTTTTATAATTCCATATTTGAGGATCAAGACGTCGAAAGCATGATCTAGTACAGACATTACCATCCCTTTCTCGTGCAGAGGACCAACCTCCTGAAATAATACAACATTAAAAAAATAGATTGGGAATTGGACAAAATGGATAATAATGGCATCACAAATATTTTCTTTATTAATACGAAAAACCTTAAATAATAAAAGAATTTCAATTAAGAAATGCCAAAAGAAAAATGAAAGAAGTTACGAACTAAAAATATATTGTATGGCTGGATTTAAGCTGAAAAGGCCAAGTAGAAATTACCTTTTTGAACCCTAAAACTGATGGCATTAAGGTAATTAACTAGAGCAAAGGGATATTATTTCAATTTTGGGGAATTTATAAAATTTGCTTCTTTTTTTTTTTTTTTAATTTATAAATTAAAATCAACATCTAAATTTAAAACAAAAAATGGTAACAAGGGAGAAACCCATTCGCCTTGCCATGATGGAGTTAAATGGAAGGTATACTCATTTTTCAAGGGGTCCTTGAGCAGAAGCAGAAGAGTTAGTAGACTGCATAAGGCAGAGGGTCTCAGTAAATTGTTAGTTATATTTGGTATGAGTTATTTGATAAGGCTAGTTTAGTAAGCGACAGATCAGCATAGGCTTCTCTGATAACCAATCTTGTCTATGTAAGGGCCAAAATGGAGTGTCGCAGCAAATAGCCTTTTAGTTGCATCAATTGGTCTACTACCAGGAAATCCCCCTCAAGCATCATTGATCTCGCCACCCAAAGTTAACAGGCGATTCCATTAAAAGAATCTTACCTTTCTGCATAGATGCAGTTCGTGTATTCTACAATTCTAGTCAACAATAAAAAAAAAAATATGTATCCAAGTAATAGCAACTAGAAAAAATTTACTAAATATGTAATTACCAAAATTTGGAGGAAAACATATGTAAATTTGTATTATTTAGATCTTGTTGTTTTGTTTTTTTTTAGTTTTTTTACACAGTGGTCAGCACTTATCAAGGCCCGGAAGCCACTCAGGGATAAGGGTTATTGCAAGTACATCACGTTAGTGTGGAAATTTGATGAAGTGTTTACTTAAGGGGCGGTTCATTAGGAATTTGTTAACGTTGGACTTGAACACATCCAAGTTGTAGTCAGGTGGGAAGCAGGCAGACGGAACAGAGTTCCACAGGCGTGCAGTTCTAAGAAAGAAGCTTTGTTCATGGAATCCACGTTTTGATTTAGGCACAGATAAAGAGTGGGGGAAAGTTTTCACGGTGGATTCAGCTAGACGGGTGTTTTTCGTGAAAGATTGGCGAGGGGGGACCAGAGATTGGAGTTCAGACGAGCACCTGCCATGGAAATAACAATAAAACAAGGATAGGCTCGCAACATCTCTTCTGTGGGAGAGAGGTTGCAGGGTAGAGAAAAGGGCATCCCCCACTAAGCCACGAAGTCTATTTTGTACTCTGTCAAGGCAAGATAGGCTGTTTTTAGCAGCTCCTGTCCAGATATAGCAGCAGTACTCAATCCTTTTTGTTTTATAGCATATCAACCCCTTTTGAGTTTATGCAAAAATCTGGTTATTGTGATTGATTTTATGCCTCAAGTACTTTATATATCTTCAAATAACCAATTAACTCTCAGTTACCACTTTTCACCATATTTTGGAGGAGTAGTTATTAGTTGGGGTTGGAGTACAAATATTAACTTATTGTGATATATAGGTTGATGCGGGTTTTATATGATGGTGTTTGACTTGACCAAATGAGGCTTCTGATTGCTGGTCTAGCCCAGGTAAATGCCAAAGTGGAATGTTACAGTATGTATATCTACTTTCTTGGTTTATGGACTGCTCAGCAACCAGGATCCTATCCTTAAGAGGCATGTTGCCAACAACCACAGCAAACTGTTGGCACCATTTAGGGGAAAAAATAAAAAGGAGGGAAAAAAAAAAAGAGAAAGTGTGTGTGGGGAGGGGGGGTGACTTTGCAAAACATGGTTGAGTTTTGAAAAATAAAAACATTTGGTGCATTTTTGGTCAGAAAGTCGGTATCTTTAGACAGCCTTATCTGGTAGCAGCAGTGGATTATTTATTTTATCTATTTACATACTGCGTATGATTCTCACATTTTGGCTGATGTAACCTCTGACCTTCTTCAAGTGTGTCTTGTCGAATCCTGAAATCTATACAAAATTTAAAAACATAACACCTTACATAATCCAAAAAGTACATCATTCTCATCCCATCAGTCATGACCGGGTAGAAATTTAAATTTTTATTTTATTCTCAGTATTGCCTATTTTGAGGATTGAACCTTCAACTTCTGGAAGATTGTTATTTAGAACTGATTATTACGTAACAACTTTATCCATTGCATAAATTTTTTTATTGATGTCTAAATTCATCCAGGAAAACGAGATTCATCAATAATAATCGTGGATAGCATTACAAATCGGTTATTGGTATTAAAATTAGGCAGTTAAAAAGAAAAACTGGATGAAAAGAGAATAAAAAAAAGAAAAAGAACATCTATTTCTAAATGAAAGAAACGGTAAAAGAGAAGAGAACAAAATAAAAGGAATCAATTAAAAAAAAAAACAAATAAAATTCTTCACCTTCACAAAAGCAGCAAAGTAAATTTCATTGCTCAATTCTTGCACTCGTTTGGAATTGGACTTTTTATCATTGCAGTGTTCGGCTATTTTCTCCAGGGCGGCCTCGTCTTTTCCTGTTACCTGAGAGTAGTCTAAAGGAAGAGAAAAAAATTATCAAGAATAAAAAAAATAATTATCAAAAGAGAAAAAAAATCATCAGAGAGAGAAAAAAATAAATCATCAGAGAGAAAAAAATAAATCATCAGAGAGAAAAATAAATAAATCATCAAAGAGAAAAAAAAATAAATCATCAGAGAGAAAAAAAAATAAATCATCAAAGAGAAAAAAAAATAAATCATCAAAGAGAAAAAAAAATAAATCATCAAAGAGAATAAAAATAAATCATCAAAGAGAAAAAAAAAATCATCAAAGAGAAAAAAAAAAATCATCAAAGAGAAAAAAAAAAAATCATCAAAGAGAAAAAAAAAAAATCATCAAAGAGAAAAAAAAAAATCATCAAAGAGAAAAAAAAATAAATCATCAAAGAGAAAAAAAAAATAAATCATCAAAGAGAAAAAAAAAATAAATCATCAAAGAGGAAAAAAAAATCAAAGAGAAAAAAAATAAATCATCAAAGAGAAAAAAAAAAAAATCATCAAAGAGAAAAAAAAATAAATCATCAAAGAGAAAAAAAAATAAATCATCAAAGAGAAAAAAAAAATAAATCATCAAAGAGAAAAAAAAATAAATCATCAAAGAGAAAAAAAAAATAAATCATCAAAGAGAAAAACAAATAAATCATCAAAGAGAAAAAAAATAAATCATCAAAGAAAAAATAAATCATCAAAGAAAAAAATAAATCATCAAAGAGAAAAAAAAAAATCATCAAAGAGAAAAAAAAAAATCATCAAAGAGAAAAAAAAAAAATTAAAGGAAAACTGAAAAAGAAAATATAATTAAGGTTTGAATTGTAAAAATATTTTAAAATTTCACTGTATTAAACACGAGTGAAGCAGTGGCAGATATAATTAAATACCCAGTAGAACCCCGGGATGTTTTTTCAGATTACGATGTGGAATACGTTTTTCTAGTCGCGGATTACAGTATATGCCCAACCTTACAGTGTTATTTATAATATTATTTGATTATATACATGTGTATTATATACTGTACTGTATTTTGTTACTAATTTTTAATATGTACTGTATAAAATTTTTCTTAAGCCTCGCCATACAGCGATTTTACCTTATAATCCCAACCCTGGAACAGATTAATGCTGTATCCCAGAGTTCTACTGTACCTCACTTTTTGATCATCCAGATGAAAAATAACGGACAATGGTCCACAATACTCTGGATAGGCTTTCCAAAGGTTCAAATGCTGGGGCATCAGGCACGACACAAGCTTACTTCATTACACCAGAACCAATGGCTTTTTATAAAGACATGTGACACATCAAATCAACAATGACAGAGAACTGACATCCAGCTAGCTCTGCAGTGTTTACTGGGATCCACATGGGCCTCTAGGGACCATATATTTCGGGGGATCCACAGGCAAAACATGTTCTTATGTTCAATGGCTATGAAGGAGATCTACCAAGAAAAAAAAAAAAAGGGAAAAGGGGTCCATCAGTAAAAAAAAGGTTGAGAAGCCCTGGGTTCGAGCAACATCAATAGACAGCAAACTACCATCATCTTTTTTGAAGATATATACCAATCAGCTTATCCAGCCAATCAGAACTAGGAAAGGGTAAATGCTGCAAACATTTATGCAAGAGATCAGCAAGCATGAAACTCCATCAACCCATAAAAGTGGAACCAGGAAATGGCCACCATTATACCCAGATCAGTGTGTACAGGTACTAAATAGACTCAACACAAAGCACCCTGGAATCAGCATTAAGAAGGACGAAGTGCCCCTTATTTGCTTTCTCCTTTCCTTCATTTTCTCACCTACCTTCACTATCTTTTCTTTTTATCATTTGCTCTTCTTTAATGATCCACATTATTTCATAGTGACCCATATTTTTCTTTTTACTATTACCTATATATTAGTGGTGGGACGATTAATCGGAATCGGAATCGTTAATCGTAAGAATCGTGTATTTTGGGAGGTATCGGAATCGGAATCGCATCGTTAAAAAATACCTTAATTTTCCGATTCCTTCATTACGATTCTTTTAGTCTGATGTTGAAAAAAAAGAAAAAAATTTTCTGATATTTCTAACCGCAAGAGAGAAATAAAAAGAAACCAAAGAAATTCATTATTAACAGGGCAATGCTTAGTGCCCCTCCCTTACAAGGTTCATTCATTCAGATCTATTGTAATCAAAACTACAAAGGAGTTAACTTGAAAAGAAGTATGCAGGGGGCAGGGCTCTACATTGCAAGTAAAAAATTTAAAAAAACGCTTATCTTTTTGGCGATTGTTTTTTTTTACTGACAAATCTTCTAATAGTGAATGAAAATGCTTTTTCAACTTATATTTTCTTAAAATAAAACGAGCAAAGTCAAATTATTTAAACAGTAAAAGGTTTAATAGAACAATATACTTTTTTTTCTTTTTTAAAAGAAGGCTTTTGAAAGAAATATCTCTAAAATGAAATTGATCACGTATTATTTCGCAAAGTTTTGACAGTAGTCGGTTTCTTTTGAAGTTTCAAAAAAATCGACCCCATACCTATCTCTTCCAAACCTAAAGTTATTAAATAACCCCTTCGTTAATTTAAGGGTAATTAATTCAATTCAGTCAAGTTTTTTTTTTTTTTTAATTTCATTGAAATAAAATCCATTATTTTTTTTTTTCTCCAGAAAGATAAAACCCTGAATTTGATTATATTAAAAGCAAAATAATATAATCTTTTTTCTAGAATTTTAAATTGAAAATTAAAAGTGTTTTGCGCAGTTTTTTGCCGAACGAAAAAGAAATTAATATATTTTTTTTTAAAAGGTTTTGTAATCAATTAATTTTTATGTCTAAATAATATTTACGGTTAATTAAATAATTTCATTTTAAAAAGTATTTATAAATAGAATTTTACTAAGGACTTATAGTTTAGCAATATTGAACCGCATCAACCATGTGTGAATTGAACACAGTCAACCAAAAAAAAAAATTCAAAAGAAAATGCGGGTTTGTATTACTGTACACATAGATTCGAAAAAGTTGTCAAAAAACAAATATATAACAAATAAATGTTATCAAAGGCAAGATAAGTTATTTTTCTACCTAACTGGATATATTTTTCGGGTTTTTATTCAATGTAACATGTTTATTCAGCTCGAAAAGCATACAGTGTTTACCGATGTATTGGAAAATTCAAAATGGCGCCCGACACTCTCTTTAACACGGTAAGTTCAGGAGAAGATGTTATAAATAATAAACTATACAAAATATTGCTAGAAACTCGCTCAATATATGTTACCGTGACATATTTTGACATATATTCGGTGTTTTTTTAATAGTATTTTGTATAGTTTATTATTTATAACACCTTTTCCCGAACTTACCATGTTAAAGAAAGTGTCGGGCGCCATTTTGAATTTTCCAATACATCGGTAAACACTGCATGTTTTTCGAGCTGAATAAACATGTTACATTGAATAAAAACAAAATAAATTACCCAGTTTGGTAGAAAAGTAACTTATCTTGCCTTTGATATTATTTGTTTGTTATATATTTGTTTTTTTGACAACTTTTTCGAATCTATGTGTACAGTAATACAAACCTGAAAATGCATATTTGCATTTCATTATGTAAACTTTTATACATTGGTTTCAAAAATTAAATTCTATAAGTTTTTTTTGTTAACTACCGGTTGGTACAATTTACCACCCCATCCCTTTATATTTTTTTCTTTTTGTCTTTTTTAGCGGATTATTTTCAATTAATTATCCAAATAAGTGACTAGCTTTAAAACAAAATTTAATAGTAAATTATTTGTTTACAGATAAACTGAATTTTCTAATATGGCCCAAAGTCCAAAAAAAAAGTCTTTTTGAAGATGATGAGTTGAAAGCTATTTGCAAAGTCTGTCAAATTAAAATATCGCGAGGAATAAAACCATCTAACATGACCACAACCAACATGTTAAAACATTTAACTATGAAGCATCCAAATAAATTGGAGGAGCAAAATAAAAAAGAAAAGGAACAAAAAATTACCAACTAGTCACTCAGAGCAGTTTTATTAGTGAGGGTCGAAATCACAGTGTCTTTTTTTTCTTTTTTTGCCTACGTCACCATCTAGGTGTCACCATTCTTTTTTTTTTACCCTCCTTAACTTCAAAGAGTAAATACAATATATACAACTAAAAAAATGATTTTTAAAAATGCTGATTCCATTCATGAAAAATTCTTTTAACTAGAAATTAAAATTTAGGTAAAGATAGCTGACTGACAGCAACAGGAGCACTGGTTAACTACTGAACCACGTGGAAAGGTGTGGGGGGGGGGGGGGAAAGGAAATTAAATGATGATAATAAATTATGATAACCGTCTTTGAAAGGCACTAAACTCCTAAAATTTACTTCTTTAAAATTTTAGGCGGCATTCCCCGGCGATTTTAAAGCACTCTCTCTCTCTCAAAAAAAAAAAAAAAAAAAAAAAAAAAAATTTGATTTTTAAGTTTGGGAAAGATATATTTATTATAACCAAATTCCTGTATGAAGACTGGATCTACTTTATTGGACGTTAATTTGTGAGATAAGTAATTTTTCAATGTTTAATGTTTTTAAAGTTTCAATTATCAATTAAATTTTTTTAATTGCATTTATTTTTCAATTTATTTAAAAAAAACAGGGTTTTAAATGTATTTTTCAAGGTAACAAGCTTCGAAAGAAACCTAATAAAAAAAAAATCACTTAATTTTTAATTTCGACAACCCTGAGAATTTAATTATTAAAAAAATATTGAAATGTGACATTTTTTTATTTAACATTTCTATTAGTTCAATTAATTTTCTTTCAATAATTCATTTCACTCAACAAACTTCACCATTTTTTGTTTGTTTTTTTTTATCTTTTTCTGTAATTTTGGTAATTATGTTTGCTCAATTTTATCTAGTATTTCACTTGTTTTTTATAGTGGTATCATTTTTATATGTGTTCCTTTGATATACCCTATTTCAAAATTAGTTTGGCTAAACTTATTCTTCACGTTAGAAACAATGTGTAAAAGCAATGAAAAAGTAAGAAAAAATAATAGGTGTTAACTACTCCTTGTGAATTATGGAGGTCTGAAGAACTGCCGTCACAAATACAACTATCAATAGCTAAACAAAAAATCGTTTTTGAAATTCCTTTAATTGTAACTTTTCGCTATACCTACCTTTTGGTATAAAACACAAAATCTTTCGATTAATGGTATTTCTCATATATGGTCGTTAACTTTGGAAAGGTTATTTTGTATCTACGGCGCGATGTCACGTGGTATATTGTTTTTTGGTCGAGTTGAACAACTCACACCCCCCCTGTAATTTTTTTTACCGATAGTTTCATTAAATTCTTTTGCTGGATTTTCATTGATTACACACTAATCTAATAGATTATGAAAAAAAAAAAAAAATCATTATTTCGACATTTGGAAGGGGTGCTCACTTTTTAGTTACAACGTTCTGGTAAACCGGTCACCCATTTTGTAACCATCGATATTTTTTTTTTTCTCATAATCTGATAGATTAGTGTGTAAACAATATAAATCCAGCGAAAGATTTAATTAAAACTATCGGTGAAAAAAATTACACGGGGGGGGGGGGGGGGGGGGTTTCAACTCGCGATGGACATATTTTTAATTTTTTTTATTTTTTTGTTTTTATGAAAAGAAAGTTTCATTTTTTTTTTCTTACTTCGTTTTTATTTTTTTTGTTAAGGATTCAAGTCCTATAGATTTACAACATTCTGGTAAACCGGTCACCCATTTTGTAACCATCGATTGTTTTTTATAACAATGAATTTTTTTTTTTAAGTTTATTCTTATGCGTGTTTTTATGAAATAAACGTATCGATTTTACACAATCTATCAGATTATGAAGAAAAAAAAAAATTTCCTTCTGGCAAATTGGTCACTCACTTTCGGAGAACGGAAGTGAATGTCAAGAAATTGCATTTTTTTATTACCCTTTTATTGCGCTTTTTTTTTGTTTTTATTAAGACTAGTTATTTTTCCATTGTGAACACGTGGTAATTAATTTTTAATTATGGCTACCTCCGGAAACCCAAGGTGGGAGTTAATGAAGAAAATGAATGAAACGCCAATAGATTATGCCAGGGAGAAGAATTTGATAGCGCAAAGTAAGGTTTGTTCATGTGGCCATGACATGGCCCTGCAGAAATATGGGAAAGCCAAACTGGATGGCTTCTGTTGGAGATGCTGCCGCTGCAAAAAAATCACATCATTACGGAGTGGTACACTTTTTGAACACGCAAAAGTGACCATTTCCACACTGTTACAAATAATATACGACTTCGTAACACAAACTCCTGTTACAGGGTCGGCAAACGCCATTGGCATTAGCGAGAAAACATGTATCCAGTGGTATCAGTATTGCCGGGATATTTGCTCCAGTAAAATGCTGAAAGACTGGGAAAAGCTAGGCGGTCCGGGACATGTTGTAGAAATAGACGAGAGTCTATTATTTAAGAGGAAGTATAACATTGGCCGAGTGACAAACCAGATATGGGTTGTAGGGTTCTATGACCGAACCCAAAGGAAAGGATTCCTGCGGCGAATCTCGGACCGCTCAGCAAGAACATTGGAGCAAGTAATTGTGGAATGTGTTGCTGTCGGGTCAACAATTTATACAGACCAGTGGCGGAGCTATTCTAATTTAGGAAATCTCGGATATGTGCACGGGACAGTCAACCATTCGGAACATTCGGAAGTCTGCACAAACAGTATTGAAGGGTACTGGTCAAGAATTAAAAGACGCATAAAATACATCTATGGGTCTTCCGGAGACATGAAATGGTCCCACGTTGATGAAGCAATGTACCGGGAGACATACCACATGACAGCAGACAAGGGGATGGAGAATTTTGAAACATTTCTCCAACATGTCAGTGAAATCTATAGGACTTGAATTCTTAACAAAAAAAAATAAAAACGAAGTAAGAAAAAAAAAAAAATGAAACTTTATTTTCATAAAAACAAACAAAAATAAAAAAAATTAAAAATATGTCCATTCATTGTTATAAAAAACAGAAAAAATAAAAACGAAGTAAAAAAAATTGAAACTTTTCATAAAAACAAAAAAAAATAAAAAAAATTAAAAATATGTCCATTCATTGTTATAAAAAACAATTTCATAAAAAACAAACATCGCGAGTTGAACAACTCCCCCCCCCCCGTGTAATTTTTTTCACCGATAGTTTTAATTAAATCTTTCGCTGGATTTATATTGTTTACACACTAATCTATCAGATTATGAGAAAAAAAAAAAAATATCGATGGTTACAAAATGGGTGACCGGTTTACCAGAACGTTGTAACTAAAAAGTGAGCACCCCTTCCAAATGTCGAAATAATGATAAATTTTTTTTTTTCATAATCTATTAGATTAGTGTGTAATCAATGAAAATCCAGCAAAAGAATTTAATGAAACTATCGGTAAAAAAAATTACAGGGGGGTGTGAGTTGTTCAACTCGACCTGTTTTTTTTTTCATTACGCACGTTCATTTATAAATTATTAAATCAAATATTTATCTTTTTTATATTTAATTAGTATATATTTTCTTTCTCTTCCGCTATATTTTTTTTATTTAATTCATTAAATCTGTTAATTATGAGGACCAAAATAATGAATCGTGTGTATTTATTCTCTAATTTTCTTGTTTTTGTTCTGTTATATAAATTCTATTTTA
This sequence comes from Euprymna scolopes, assembly GCF_053919585.1. Taxonomy (NCBI): domain Eukaryota; kingdom Metazoa; phylum Mollusca; class Cephalopoda; order Sepiida; family Sepiolidae; genus Euprymna; species Euprymna scolopes. The sequence goes on along the minus strand of NC_136499.1, from coordinate 50,791,009 downwards.
TTTGTTTTTTCTCTGAAGGATAAATTCTATTTTCTTTGAGTTTTTTTTTCTGTATTCCAATTAAGTAAAATAAATTTTCTCTAAAATAAATTTTGCTCATTTTTCCGTTTAGTTTACTGTATAATAATTTTATTTAAACCAAAACACGACGATGTAGACATAAAATATCTCTTCCAAAGTTAGGGAACATATTTGGGAACTACTGACCATAAGTATAAAACTACCTGGTATATTTCAAAACAATAAATTCCCTAGGAATCGGAATCGGAATCGTACTTGGTATCGGAATCGTTAATCAATATTTTCCTGGAATCGGAATCGTATAAAAATTAGGAATCGTCCCAACACTACTATATATCTTCTATAATATAAAGCTGAACGTCTGTGGGTGTGTCTGGTCACGAATAGGCTCCTATATGGTCGACTATTATAGAAAACTGATCACATATAATGATAGAAGATGTATCGAGACACAGGAATGGGTATGTTTGATCTGGCATAATGATGATTCATTAAAATTGTGGGGTCTGCGTACGCGCCTGGTCCACAAAGTATGGAAATAAAAAATTTAAAAATTAAAAAAAAACGTTTACAAGGGTTTTTGATATAGATGTACATAATACTTTGATAAGTATGTTTTAACTTAATTAGGGATGGTATAATAAAAGTGTGGGGTCTGCGTTTGCGCCTGGCCTCCATAGAATGGAAATAGGCACAAACTTTAATAAAGACTTTTCATATCTATCTGCCTAAGTATACTTTGATAATTATGTTTCAGTTTGAAGAAATATGGTATAATAAAATTATGGGGTGTTCGTTCGCGCCTGACCTCCATCAAATGGAAATATGTCCAAGTTTAACAAGGTTTTTTTAATATAGATTCACAGAATATTGTGATAAGTGTTTCAGTGTGAACAGGTATGGTATAATAAATTATGGGGTTTATCCATTTTATTTTTACTATCATCATATTTTGCTTTGGTTTTGATACCCCCAAATTCGAAGCTATCTCTTTACAAGCCTTCCTTTTCATAACCTATCATACTTTCATAAATCAGAGTCCATTTTCTGTAGGCTATTTTTGAACCCAGTCAACGGCGGGTACTTTTGCTAGTCTATATATATATATATATATATATATATATATATATATATATATATATATATTACTACCCCTTCCAATTTACTCATATATTGTACCTACTTTTAATATTTCTCAATGATATTTGACCATATTATCCTATTCCTTCATTCTCATTTCATATCTAGATGTTATTAAGCCAGTTTTTATCTATATTTTTATTTTGCATAATTTTGGCTCTTCTCTTTTGATGAGAAGCATTTAGCTTCGAAATGCCATGATCTAAAGAGACTTCTTTTTTCTGAATTTTTCCTTTTTTACCTTTTCTTATTGTTCTGATAATAAAGTTATAACTCATCTTTCATTTAATACATTTGTTTTCTCCTTTTAATACTGTTGAACTTTTTTTATCCTGATAAGTGTTGCTTTATTAAAGATTCTTTGATAATATTATATATATATATATATATATATATTACACACACACACACTAGCAGGTCACCCAGTATCGCCTTGTTACAAAATATGGTTAAATATGATATTTTAATTCATGCAGATTTCATATTATTATTAGCCGATTATTATATTGTACTCAATATTGATTACAAAAGCTGGAACCAACCCAAAACATTTAGCGCTGCAGCTTTATTCGTTAACCGACTTTACTGTATAAATGTATATTTGTGCATGTGATGAAGGTGCACATTTAGTGAACTTATGCCTTCCAAGTTCCATTTTTTTAAATTTCGATTTCTTAGCAACTATTTTTACCAGCTAAAAACCAAATCAAATTTGTTCCACAGGTCTAAATCCCCTACCTATCAAGTTCCAAGTCTAGACTAAAAATTGTCAGTAGTTTGGTAGAGACCATTCATCAAACAGACAGACGGTGACAAGGTCACACACACACACATATATATATATATATATATATATATATATATATATATGCGTTCAACTGTTAATATGTATGATATTAATCCATATATTTATTTAATAAAACACAGAATTTTTTCCCTTCATCTACAGTTCCAATCGAGAAATAAACAAACATTTCCTAAACATTCAACCTTCAGAAGAATGTAACTTACAACTGAATTTTACTAAGTACTTTATCCATTACAGCAAGGACCCATAATTCGATGCAGATTCCAAAGTTCAACAGAAAAATTCCCAAGTTTGACAAGATACACCTAGAGAAGGTCAGAGATTACATTGACCAAAACGTTGTGAAAATAACATTCAAGATGAAAACAGTAGTCCTCATCTCAAAAATTCAGAAATATTAACCTTAAGATTTATTTTTTTTTAGTATGATTATAAACTGGCATCCATTTTCTTAAGATTTATTTTTTTTAGTATGATTATAAACTGGCATCCATTTTCTTAAGATTTATTTTTTTTTAGTATGATTATAAACTGGCATCCATTTTCATAAGATTTATTTTTTTTTGTATGATTATAAACTGGCATCCATTTTCTTAAGATTTATTTTTTTTAGTATGATTATAAACTGGCATCCATTTTCTTAAGAAATATTTTTTTTAGTATGATTATAAACTGGCATCCATTTTCATAAGATTTATTTTTTTTTGTATGATTATAAACTGGCATCCATTTTCTTAAGATTTATTTTTTTTTAGTATGATTATAAACTGGCATCCATTTTCTTAAGATTTATTTTTTTTAGTATGATTATAAACTGGCATCCATTTTCTTAAGACTTATTTTTTTTTGTATGATTATAAACTGGCATCCATTTTCTTAAGATTTATTTTTTTAGTATGATTATAAACTGGCATCCATTTTCATATAGAAGGAAAAATGTCAGTCTCAAGATTTTCCATTTCCTGTAACTTATGAAAATAACTTCCATTCCTTTTTCAGCACTTAGAATAGTTATCAGACTAAGGTCAGTGGACCATTCTTTCCAGCAAAGAGTTGTACTTACCTAAAGCAGCAGCGAGCAATCGATGGACAATAACATCAGCATATCTTCGGATGGGTGATGTGAAGTGGGTATAGAGAGGAACATTCAAGGCATAATGCCAGAATTTAGATTCGTCCTTTAGAATTCCTGTACAGAAATACACAGCCAACTGGAAAAAAAAAAAAGAAGACAAATTGAAATGAAATCTTGCAGCAGAGTCTGCTACAGTTAATAAAGATATTTTAGCCATGTTGTCTTTCAACTTAAAAAATAAACAAATAATACATTTTTAGAGTTAAGATAATAATTGCCTCATCTAGATTTTGCCATGGTTGGTGAAAAAAAAAATTATAATTTGTATTTGTCTAAAATTAGAGACCATGATTTGTATTTCTAACTTTCTTGGCCGTAATCCAGGAGACCCCCCACCCCCGTCCTTCCTGGAGCATAACCGCCCCCCCCCCGGTCCTTCTTGATCATAAGCGGGTGACCCTTTCCTCCATCCTTCTTGGTCGTAAATCGGGAGATCCCACCCCCACCTTCCTGGCCATAACCAGGTAACTCCCATCCTTTCTGGCCATAATCTGGAGACCCCCCCCCCGTCCTTTTTTCCTTTCTTGGTCACATTAGAGACACCAATCTCTTTTCTTGGTCACAACAGGGAAATGCTAGTTTTTCTTTCATGGCCAGAATAAAAAGATGCTAGTTTTTCTTTCATGGCCAGAATAAAAAGATGCTAGTTTTTCTTTCATGGCCAGAATAAAAAGATGCTAGTTTTTCTTTCATGGCCAGAATAAAAAGATGCTAGTTTTTCTTTCATGGCCAGAATAAAAAGATGCTAGTTTTTCTTTCATGGCCAGAATAAAAAGATGCTAGTTTTTCTTTCATGGCCAGAATAAAAAGATGCTAGTTTTTCTTTCATGGCCAGAATAAAAAGATGCTAGTTTTTCTTTCATGGCCAGAATAAAAAGATGCTAGTTTTTCTTTCATGGCCAGAACAGAAAGATCCTACTCTTTCTGCATTTCTTTACCACATGCGATGCACCACAGGTTCGCATCAACTTTGGGTGCTCAAAGGAGACATCTTTGCAGGAGATAGGATATGAATCACTGGATTCATCAAAAATATAAGATAATGTTTAAAAGACAATTAAGCAATAAGTGAAGAAATAAATGCAGGTCCAAAAGATTGTAGAAAAATAGAAAATTATGTTAAAATACAAGAAAACGAAGGTTGTAATATATTGGTTTCATAAGGGTTATACTTAATATTTATTGATCTTTCACCAACAATCAATGAAAACAAATTAAAATACTTGCTTCAAAATTTTTGTGATGAGGAATCGTTGATTGGTTGGTTTTACAGCATATCAACCTTTTTCAGGTTATTTAATGCAGAATCTAGTGATTTTGAGGAACGATTTTTTAATGGAGTATATTTGTTTTTTAAGTCGGATTCTATTTAGCCCATAAATGGGACCCTAACAGGTACTACCACTCCGGGTCAGAGTGGACCTGGGAGCAATGGCAATTAAAGGGTGGCTCCACACTCCCCAAGGCCCGCAAGCTGGGGTCACACTATCGGATATAGTTTTAGGTCATATCCAGGATATTGTATAAAGGGTTCTTTTTAAATTTTTCTATAAAGGCCAATTTTTTTAAGATTGGAGAGTATGGTGTGGGGATTGTTTTTATCAAATAACTCTTTAATATTGTTTTCTTTGTAGAATCAATTTCTTACTGTTACAAAATCAGTACATTCAATTAATGTGTTTGATTGTGAGTGGTTTTTGACAAGGTATACAGATGGGTTGGCTTTCTTTTGTTTTAGGAGATATGAGTGGGTTAAGTGAGTATGGCCTATTTTTATTCTTGTTAGTTTGACTTCTTTTCTGTTTAATTACGTATTTTGTTCTTGTTTTTTGATTTTTGTCATGATTTCGTGAAGTTTGTTGTTAGGGTGTTCATTCCAGTAGGTTTGCTATTTCTCTGTTGTATATGCGTTGATACGTCTTTTTAGATCTATGTATGGAATTTTAAAATATGCCTCGATTGGGAGATTTAAGTTTTTTTGCTGCTGAATTTGCTAATTCATTACCTTTAATACCGGAATGGCTCGGTATTCAGCAGAAAATGATTTCTTCTTTACTGTTTAATTCAGTTAATTTTTAGAGTAATTTTGTGATTAGGGAGTTGTCCATCTTTTTATTTTTAATCGCTTTTAGAGTAGATTGGGAGTCTGAAAGGATTATAAATTTGTTTTGTTTTATATTGGAGGCGAGTTTGAGGGCTAGGATTAGAGCATGTATTTCAGCACTGAAGATTGAGGTTTCTTTTGGGAGGTTTCATTGTTTTTTTATTGACTTATTGAGTATTGCTTCACTGGCTGTTGCATTATTTTGTTTAGACCCATCTGTATAGATGTGTGTGTGGTTTGGATACTTTTCTTTGATTTTATCAAGATCATCATAAGTTATTGGATGAGTATGTTTCTTTTCATATTTACTTAAACTTAGGTTGATGTTAGGGGATACGATTTTCCAGGGAGGGGTTTTGAGTAGGACAGTTTCGTGAATTTTGGTTATGAGTAGATTTGCTTCTTTGGAAATCGATTTTATTCTAAGTCCAAAGGTTTTGATTGCATTTTCTTTTTGGTCGAAAAGGTGTTTACGGTTTGGATTTAAAGTGCTATTGTGTGCTGGGTTTGTGGGGTTGGCTGTAAGTTTTGTGTAGTATTTTAGACCAAGGTTTTGATTTCTAAGCATTGGAGTTTCATGTGCTTCTGCATACAGGCTTTCTACAGGGGAGGTTGGAAATGCTCCTAGTGCTAGTCTTAGTCCAGAGTGGCATATTGTGTTGAGGGTTTTTAGATATGACTTTCTGGTGGATTAATATATGAAGCTACCATAATCTATTTTTGATCTAATTAATGCTCTCTATAGTTTGAGTAGTGTGTTCTTGTCAGCTCCCCAATCTGTATGGGCGATGACTCGTAGGAGTTGTAATGCTTTATTACATTTGGTTTTGATGTGTGGAATGAAATTTAGTTTTTTGTCAAAAATGATTCCCAGGTGCTTGTGTTCGTTTACGAATGGAATTTTTTCGCCTTCAATCTGTAAGGTTGAGTCAGGGTGGAGTTTGCGTTGATTACAGAAATGGATGCATTTTGTTTTAGTTTTGGAGAATTTGAAACCATTTTTAGTTGCCCATTTATTAATTTTATTTATGTTATGTTGTAGTTTTCTTTCAATAGTGTGAGTGTATTTAGATCTGTAGCTGATTGAGCAGTCATCTACATATAAGGAGCTATGTATGTCAGGAGAGAGTTCTTTTATAATGTTATTGATTTTTATGTTAAAAGATAGTTGTTGATAATATGCTGCCTTGGGGCACTCCTTGATTTTATGGGTCTGATAAAGTCGAGTCTATGCGAACTTGGAAAGATCTGTCTGTTAGGAAGTTTTTTATGAATTCAGGTAGTCTGCCTCTTAGTCCAATGTTGTGGAGATCTTTTATGATACCGTGTTTCCAGGTAGTTTCATATGCTTTCTCAAGATAAAAAAAAAACAGATGTTATGTGTTCCTTATTAATAAAAGCTTCTCTGATGTAATTTTCGAGGTTAGTGATGTGGTCTATACATCCTCGATTTGTTTGGTATCCACACTGGATTTAAAAAATTATTTTGTTGTCATCTAGATACTATATAAGATGGTAGTTAATCATTCTTTCAAACGTTTTGCATAGGCAGCTTGTGAGAGCTATTGGTCTGTAGTTTTCTGGGTTTGATGTATCTTTTCCCAATTTGGTATCAGTATTATTGTTGCTTGTTTCCATAAAGTTGGGATATCTTGTTTTCCATATTTTATTATAAATTTTGAGGAGTTTTAATGATTCGGGCAGAATTTCTTTCAGGAAGTTGTAGTGCACTTCATCTGGTCCTACAGCTGAGTTATGGGATTTTTCTATGGCGGTTTCTAGTTCATTGAGTAAGACGATTTCATTGTAAGGCTCTTGGTTTTTGGAGTTAAAGTTTATTTTGTACTTTTCTTCATGTTTTTTAAGTATTTGAAATTGTCTATTGTAGTGTTTTGATGATGAGTTTCTGGCAAAGGTTTTAACTAGTGTGTTAGCAATATCTTTTTTATAAGTTATTTTCTGTTTATTTGTGAGAATGTGTTTGATTGGATTCGGATTATATTTTCCAGTTATTTTCCTAATCATTTCCCAGACGGTTTTGGGTTTAGTAGTGATGTTTTTTTTTTTTATTACATTTTCACCCCAAACAAGGCACATTGCCACTTTAGTGTAGGGGGCTACTATCAGGGGCAACAACTACTGGGGTACTATGTAGGGATTTGGGCAGTTGCACTTGAACTTCTGCACGTCAGTACAGTTGGGGAAGCAGTGGTCTGGAATGGAATTCCAAAGTCTAGCAGTTCTGGGGAAGAAACTACTGGAGTAGAAAGATCTTTTACATCTAGGGATCTCTACAGTGTGGAGGTGGGATTTTGCAGCCTGTCGGGTCTGTCGAGGGTGTTCACATCGTGGGAGCACGTGCTTGCAGTTCGTCAGAGCATTCATCATTAAAATACTTGTAGAACAGGCAGAGGGATGCAACGTTTCGTCGATGGGATAGAGGCTGAAGCTTAGATGCCAGTTCAGGGCCTATCAGATTTGCGACTCTTTTGAACCTTGTCAAGGAGCGAGAGACTAGTAGCCGATACACCAGCCCACATATGACAGCAATACTCCATAAATGGGCGAAGGGTTGTCATCTAGATACCATAGCACGGTAGAGAGAGCCCACCTTCCTTGCAGCAGCCCTGGCAATGCCCTCGATGTAATTGTTCCAACTCATGTTTCCTGTGAACGTTAGGCCAAGGAGCTTGAAAGATGTACTCTCAGATAAAGAGTCATTGGCCATTGCTATAGGTGGTAGAGAAGGTTTCTTGTAATTATTGAATGAAACTAGTTTAGTCTTAGCGGCATTGAACGTGACCATCCATTTTTGTCCCCATTCCACTACGGATTGGAGGTCATCCTCTAGTGTTTCTGCCATTTCTTTAGATATGTGTTCATTAGTTTTCCTGTCGTGCCTGTTATAGAGTGTGGTGTCATCAGCATATATACCTATCTCAGAGGCAATTTTGTCGGGGAGGTCATTTATGAATATCAGGAACAGTAGAGGTCTAAGGATAGAACCCTGGGACACTCCCGCATTTATATCATATTGTTTAGATGTACGACCGTCGAGGACAACCTGGATGTTTCTTATCTAAGAAGGATTTTATTATGTTAAGTATTCTACCAGTGATACTGTATGATCTAATCTTCCTGAGGAGACCCTCATGCCATACCCTGTCAAAAGCCTTAGATATATCTAGAGCTACCGCTCTGCCCTCCCCCGCTTTGTCCAGTGAATGGTATATACGTTCAGAGATTAAAGTTAGGATGTCTGCTGTGGAACGGGCTTGTCTAAATCCATATTGTTGGTCAGTCAGAAGCTTAGCATCTGTAAGGTGATGGACTAGAGCATGGTTAATTAAGGTCTCAAATATTTGTTGTTGATTTTGTTGGCAAATTGTTGCCAGCAGGATCTTTTGGATTCTTTAATTGTTTTTCGAGTTTTAGCTCTTTGGTGTTTGTATTCTATTAAGTTGTTGGTTGTGGGTTGTTTTTTTTTTAATTTTCTTAAGGCTGCCTTTCTGTCTAATGGCCGTTTTACATTCTGGATTGAAACTGGATTTGTTTTTTTTTCCAGGAGGAGAATTTTTGGGCATGCATTTTTTGGCTATTGTTACGAGTACTTCCGGGAATTCTTCTATTGTTTGGATTTGATGTTCTGTTAATTTTAGTGAACAAAGTTCATTAAATTCGGCCCAGTTGGCTTTGTTTGTGTTTCACCTGGGTATGTGGTTTTGGATAGAATTACTATAATTGATTATAATAGGGAAGTGATCACTTCCACAGGGTGATTCGTAAGTGTTCCATGTATAATCCAAAAAGCTTGATGGATCACACATGGTAAGATCAATGGCACTAGTTGATCCGTTTGTTGGATTTAAGTATATGGGATTTTTTTGATTGAGAAGGCATAAGTTATTTTTGTTAATTAGTTGTTCAATTTTGTTTCCTTTTGAGTTTGTGACTTCACATCCACATAGCGTACTGTGACAGTTAAAGTCTCCTAGGAGGATGAATGGTGAAGATAGTAGTTTTATTAAATTTTCTAGTTCATTTTCATTTATTGGTTCATGAGGAGGAAGGTATATTGAGCAGATTGTGATTTTGTGTAATGTGACTTGAGTTGTAATTGCTTGGATATTTGCTTTGACAGAGAAATTGCTTTGGGGTATGTTATTCCTTACAAGAATTGAGGTGCCTCCATTAGCACGAAGGCCTGTGTTATGGAAATAGTTGTATTGTTCATAGTTTGGTGTTTTGAAATGGTTATTGTTTTGTAGGAAGGTTTCTTGTAAGCAAACAATGGCTGGGTTGAAGACTGAGATAAGTATAAGAAGTTCATTATAGTTAGATCTTATTCCACGACAATTCCATTGGATAATTTGTTGTTTTATTTCTATCCATGAGGATGTTTAGTTTTCCTCTATTTCCATCTCTTTAGAAGTAGAGGGTTTATCTTTTGTCGGAGTTCGTGTCTTTGGTGAAGTGTTTTGCTGGGTTTTTTCTTTTGTTTGTTTGGATCTGGACGTCGATCTGAATCTTGCTTGAGATGTTGCTGTTTTGGCTTCTGGTTCATTTTTCCCTCTTGATTACTTGTGTTTGGTTTCTTTTTTTTATCTAGGGTGTTTTTGGTTTCCATTTTTTCTAGAATTTGAATCTATTTTGAGTGTCTATTGTTTAGTTTTCTTCTTTTCTGGAACGTTCTTTATTTGCTGTTTTATCATTGCTTATGTTTTTATTAATTTCTGGTGGTTGTTTTGTTGGTTTCTGTGATAATTTTTTTAATGGTTCTTTTGTGGATGGAATATTATTTTCTTTGTTTGGATTTGTCATTTCTATTTTGTTTCCCAGATTTTAGTATTTTTCTTTTAGGCTATTTTGAAATTCTGGCCATTCTTTAATGTTTAATGTAATCAGTTTGTTTATCAGTTCCCTATATTGATCATGTATTTCATTATGTTGGCATGGTTTAGTTGTCTTTTTTGTTGTCTCAGCATATGTGTTGTCTTTCATGTACGTATCAACTATTTTTCTGGCTTCTGGAAAGGTTGTGGTTTTTTTGTACTTTACTTCTATAATTTCTCTTTCTTTTTTATATGTTTTGCATATTTTAGAGAAGGCCGGGTGATCTTTGCAGTTAGCGCATTTCACCTCATTTATGCATTTTTCTTTGGTGTGGTCAGGCTCTTTGTTGCCGCATTTTCCACATATTTTTATTCCTTTACAGGCTTCTTTATGATGTCCATATTTTTGGCAATGGAAACATCTTAATGGGGCTGGGATATATTAGTCTACTTTTACATTTAAGTAGCCAATTTTTATTTCTTTAGGTATTGTTGGTTTGTTAAACGTTAATATGTATGTGTTGGTGGTTATTTTATTGTTTCTTTTTATGTTTATGTGGATGATTACTCCTTGTTTTTCTAATTCAGTTTTTATTTCTTCAGTTGCTAGCGATAGTTCATAACTTTGAACTACTCCTTTCGAAGTGTTTAGTGTTTTATGGGGAAAGACTTTGCACTTGTACTCATGGAAGTTCTTCATTTTGAATAGAGATTGAGCATCTCTAAGATTGGTTATTTCAACTAGTAGATTTCCATCTTTTGTTTTTTTTTATCATTTTTTGTTTACTTTTTGTGGATAATGTCTTTTCTATTAGAAAAGGTGATAAATTTACAATTTTTTATTTTCGATTAATTCAATAACCAAGAATCGTGGGAAGTTTCCTTCGTCTATAATTGGAACGGTTTTTCTAGTTTTTAATTTTTGTTCTTCATCTGAGCTTGAGAGGTCAGAGTCGGAGGAATGGTTTCTTTTAAGGGTTTTGAGGGGGATACATTTGTTTTTATCAGCCATGGATTTTGGGATTTATTTTTCATCAACCACACTCCCTACCCACCTCGGAGTCCAAAATTGGAGCATAGTAAGGGGGAAACCCATTCACCTTGACTATGTGGAGGATATACTCTTTTGGTAAGGAGTTCTCAAGCACTATATTTTCTGTTCAATATGTCCTCAAAAATACATTTGTTCAGGTGGAGTGTTGAGTTCTGGTCTTTCCAATTGATTGACCCTTGCCATCGCTTTCTAGCACTTACTTGGTTTGCCTATTTTTTGTAGTGGGGAAAGAAAAATAAAAAAAAAAAGATAGGAGTACCTTTAAGTTTCGTTCTTTGTTGTGGTAGTTGGTACTTTGGGTGTAAGTGCTAGGGCTTGGTGTGACTGGCCAATTGGTCGGATCGGGCCTCTCCATCCACCCGTCTAGCCGAAGTAAGGGTCGAAGTAATGTGTTGCAGTGCCTAGACTTTTTGCACCCAGGTCTAGGTTAGCTCAATCACTAGGATCACGTCCTAAGGCATTACAGGTAGCAACCCACGGCTAACTGGTTGCCCCATTGAGGGATTTTTACCCTTTGCGGGGGGGGGGGGGTCGGTTTATTCTAGTGCCCTACCAACAGGGCAGCAGAAGAAAAAGGGGAGGGAAGAGAGGGGGGAGCCCACGGGGTTGGGAAGTAGGGAAGGAAAGGAAAGGAGAGGAGAAGAGGGTTGTTGTTTTTGTTTTTGCAAAACATAATTAAGTTTTACAAAAGAGAATAGAAAACAAAAACAGAAAATCGATGTAGGTGCATTTCGTCTCAGGAAGCCAATAGATAGCCTGATCTGGTAGCACCAGCGATGAGGAATGAAAATTTGATGACAACAATAGTACAAATAAGCCAAATTATACAAGGTATTACTTATTTTTTAATGCAGTTCAATAAACTAAAAGTAATATACTTTGAAAATGTTAATTTACTCGAAAATCCAAACAGACAGTGTTATGTGTGCAAAATGTTCATTAATGAAATCAATTCAAGGAAAATGAAGTTCTCAATCATGTCATGTAAACTTGAATTTGTTGCTGTCATAATGTTTTCACATGTCCGCAGTAAAAGGTTATCCAAAGCTTAGTATATCTTTGTAAGCAAGTAGAATGCCCTTTTCCTTATTAAATTCAAGATGGCAGTTATCAGAATTGATTTGGCTCCATAATCAAAATGGCTGCCAGTCAATTATATTTTTAGTCAATGAACATGTCAGAACTTGTAACTTGTAAGAAAGCTAAGATTTTAGTTTATAATAATCCAGATTTTCGGCACTTGGTTCAAAATAAGTTTTAATTGCTTTAAAAGACCAGATGATTTTATTCAACAAGATATTTTAGATCTATGTTTATAAGTTTCTTTATTAGAGAAATTTCAATAAAGAGAGTAGAAACTTATTTTGTCCTTTAGTCCTCACATTCCATGAGCAATGTTTCTGACAAATGTTTTCTGGTTTGGAATCTATCCATCTAAAGCTTATCGTTAGTTTCACCTTGAACACATTTTCTTTTTAGTTCATTATATGAAATGGTTTCATGCTTTGTCTTGGGCGATTTCAAAAAAAAGGACTTCTCTCTTTACAAAGTAATTAATAGATGTTTGCTTGTTCAAATTCAACTGAAAACTAATGACAAAAATTCTTTATGAACAAAAGCAAATTTGTCTTTCATTAAAAAGTAAAAGTACCATCACCTCCCACTTCCAGAATTATATACGGTTTTTGACTTTCACATAGGTGGTGATTGACAGATCACTTGTCCATACAGGTGTTCCTCAAGTGCTAACACTTAATGTTTTTCTTTTCTTTTTATTTGTGTGAAAAGGGGAATAGGTAGAGTAGATTGTCAGTATGCTTCTCTCTTATCAGAAAGAAGTTAGATAATTTTCTAAGATTAGTAGAGGGGTAATTGTTCTTTGCTAGGCTTAATATATTCCGATTAAGAAATTAAACTTAAATTTGAAGTTTCCTTTAATATTTTGAATACAGATCTCAATCTAATGGAGCTTTATAATCATCAAGGAGGAAGATCGATTTTAGTAGTATAGAGAGACCCCAGCCTTTATAAGACACCACAGAGAGACCCCAGCCTTTATAAGACACCACAGAGAGACCCCAGCCTTTATAAGACACCACAGAGAGACCCCAGCCTTTATAAGACACCACAGAGAGACCCCAGTCTTTATAAGACACCACAGAGAGACCCCAGCCTTTATAAGACACCACAGAGTCACCCCAGCCTTTATAAGACACCACAGAGATTATAGTTTGCTTATTTTCCATAACAGGAAGTTCAGTCTTTTTGGATCTCTATATTACAAGAGATTCTTTTTGCTTTTACATCAACATGTGTTTACAGTAGTTTTTTTTCTTACATGAGCTCTCTTTAATTTCTATTTAAAGTGGACAACACAGCATCTACACAACTGTTGTAATATTTTTGATAGAATGAGAAGGGTATGATTACAAAAAATTGAAACTTGACCAATCAAATGGAAAGACACTGCGACCAACCAATCAGAAACCGGAATCACTCCATAAAACATACTGGACATTTTAGAATTCTGCACATACTTTTCAAGAAGGAAGTTTGCTCTCCTAACTTCTTCGAATTGATTACCAAACAGAAACTCTATTGCTCGTCTTCGTCTTAGCTTTTACAATTCAAAGCTTCTTTGGACTGGTGTTGCCATTTTGTTTGACAACATTTCTATTCTCTTCTAAATCTAAAATTTGTGTTTATACAAAACTAGAATATCAGATTATGGAAGGCAATCATTCTTGAATTACATGTTACCATATATGGAGAGTGACAAACTTACCTTCATGGGTTTAGAACACATAGAAACCAACACTTGCATCCGTGCTGCAGCATACTCATCGTCGTCATTCCCAATATTCAAATACTTTTCAAGAGATTTCTGAAATTATAAAACAAAAGCATCATCAAAAATGGTGACCTGTTTCTTCTTCAACCAAAAAAAAAAAAAGTTCTAAATCAATAAAATATAAGAAAGTTTGTTTTTTTACTATTATGAGTCAATGATGCTAGTGTGCTAAATATTTTTGTTTAGATTCTAGCTGATGGCATCCAAGTGATTTTTTTTTTTTTTTTTGCTTTTGAATCAGTATTATATAGCGATGGGCAAAATGAAGGTGAGGTGTAAAGTTGGTTTTGATGGAGTCTCTCTTTAAAAATCTACCAAAAATCAGGTAATTATATATAAGAAATTATCACCGATTAAGTGAAGAATGAAAAGGGTATTTTTTTTTCATAATCGATCTAGACATGTATAGCTTTCATAATCGATCTAGACATGTATAGTTTTCATAATCGATCTAGACATGTATAGTTTTTTTCATAATCCATATAGACATGTATATTTTTTTTCATAATCGATCTAGACATGTATATTTTTTTTCATAATCCATATAGACATGTATATTTTTTTTCATAATCCATATAGACATGTATATTTTTTTTCATAATCCATATAGACATGTATATTTTTTTTCATAATCCATATAGACATGTATATTTTTTTTCATAATCGATCTAGACATGTATATTTTTTTTCATAATCGATCTAGACATGTATATTTTTTTTCATAATCGATCTAGACATGTATATTTTTTCATAATCGATCTAGACATGTATATTTTTTCATAATCGATCTAGACATGTATATTTTTTCATAATCGATCTAGACATGTATATTTTTTCATAATCGATCTAGACATGTATATTTTTTCATAATCGATCTAGACATGTATATTTTTTCATAATCGATCTAGACATGTATATTTTTTCATAATCGATCTAGACATGTATATTTTTTTTCATAATCGATCTAGACATGTATATTTTTTTCATAATCGATCTAGACATGTATATTTTTTTCATAATCGATCTAGACATGTATATTTTTTTCATAATCGATCTAGACATGTATATTTTTTTCATAATCGATCTAGACATGTATATTTTTTCATAATCGATCTAGACATGTATATTTTTTCATAATCGATCTAGACATGTATATTTTTTTCATAATCGATCTAGACATATATATTTTTTTTCATAATCGATCTAGACATGTATATTTTTTTCATAATCGATCTAGACATGTATATTTTTTTGCATACATAAAACCTCCTTTCTATTAACTCTAGCCTTAAAATAAAAAGCCAGAATCCTTATTCAAATTTGGATCAAAATCCATTACATCATTTTATCTAAAAAAAATGTTTTAAATTTAAGGCTTAAGCTTAAGAGATCTTAAGAAATTGTGATGCAGAGAATCTTGTTTATGATAATAGATAAAATTTCATGCAAATATGAAATATTTGATTTTTTAAATAGAAGGTTGTGTCTATATCATTCTCTTGAAAACCCCTTTAAAATACCCCAATGAAACTGAAAATTTTAAAATATATATTAATGTTTAATACCTATTGTTAAAATTTCATGAATATCAGAATTGTTTATAGATGCTTCAATATCATTTTAGACCATCTGATGTCAAACAACTTGTAACTGGCATTTAATTTTTTAACTAAGATCATACAGGGGTCATTCCAGAAGTAAAGCCTCCTATTTTTTTTTTTTTTAATTCAAACAGTTGAAGAGCAACAAAGATGGGAGTGATATCATTAAAACAAGCAACCTTTTGTGCTTCAAGATTTATTTTTCTAACTAGTCACGACCACTCTCAATGCACTTTTGCTAGGAATTCAATGACTTATCTCTGCTTCTAACGCACGTCCATGACAGGGGTTGCTTTCTTAGAGTCTCACACCATTAATATCTGCAACAAAAAGATGGAACTTTCAGCTCATAAATGCATACGTTTAGTTACCATAACCATGCTAAACATTAAAAAAGACAAAAGACTTACATTAATACCTCCTGCACTGGATGTATCAATTGGAATATCCAAATTGTGAGAGATATCATTCTGAAAGACAAGAAATGAAAATGTAAAACAATAAAAGTTCACA
Organism: Euprymna scolopes; assembly: GCF_053919585.1. Lineage (NCBI taxonomy): Eukaryota > Metazoa > Mollusca > Cephalopoda > Sepiida > Sepiolidae > Euprymna > Euprymna scolopes. The sequence continues at coordinate 50,774,950 of NC_136499.1, read as the reverse complement.
AGAGGTTGACAAATATTTGAGGTAAAGAAAAGTAAAAAAAAAAATAATTAAGAAATAATTAAAAAATATTTGGAGGTAAATAAAAGTAGAAATATTAAACATTTAAATGGAAATATAAGAAAAATAAATAAATGATATTAGGTAGATGAACGTAATAAATAAAATAATATTTGAAGAAAAAGTAAAAGTAAAAAATGAAAATTTGAAGAAAAACAAAATGAAAATTTGAAGAAAAACAAAATGAAAATTTGAAGAAAAACAAAATGAAAATTTGAAGAAAAACAAAAGGAAAATTTGAAGAAAAACAAAAGGAAAATTTGAAGAAAAACAAAATGAAAATTTGAAGAAAAACAAAATGAAAATTTGAAGAAAAACAAAATGAAAATTTGAAGAAAAACAAAATGAAAATTTGAAGAAAAACAAAATGAAAATTTGAAGAAAAACAAAATGAAAATTTGAAGAAAAACAAAATGAAAATTTGAAGAAAAACAAAATGAAAATTTGAAGAAAAACAAAATGAAAATTTGAAGAAAAACAAAATGAAAATTTGAAGAAAAACAAAATGAAAATTTGAAGAAAAACAAAATGAAAATTTGAAGAAAAACAAAATGAAAATTTGAAAAAAAAGTAAAAAATGATCATATCTGAAGTACATAAGAGTTAAAAAATAGAAAATATTTGGAGGTGAATATAAAGTATAAAAGTACAAAAATATTTGAAGTAAAATAAATAAATTCAAGTAAAAAATAAAAATATTTCAGTATATAAAAGTTAAAAATAATTCAAATAAATAAAAGTAAAAAATAAAATATATTTACGGTAAATAAAGTATAAAAAATATCTGAAGTAAAAAAGTAATAAAAAACTATCTAAAGTAAATAAAAGAAAAAACATTTGAGGTAAATAAAAGTAAAAAAAAAATATTCGAAGTAAAAAAAAAAATATTCGAAGTAAAAAAAAAATAAATATTTGAGGTAAATAAAAGTAAAAAAAAAAAAAAATATTTCAGCTTAATAAAAGTAAAAAAAAATATATTTCAGCTTAATAAAAGTAAAAAAAAATATATTTCAGCTTAATAAAAGTAAAAAAAAATATATTTCAGCTTAATAAAAGTAAAAAAAAATAAATATTTCAGCTTAATAAAAGTAAAAAAAAATAAATATTTCAGCTTAATAAAAGTAAAAAAAAATAAATATTTCAGCTTAATAAAAGTAAAAAAAAATTAAATATTTCAGCTTAATAAAAGTAAAAAAAAATAAATATTTCAGCTTAATAAAAATTAAAAAAATATTTCAGCTTAATAAAAGTAAAAAAAATAAATATTTCAGCTTAATAAAAGTAAAAAAAAATAAATATTTCAGCTTAATAAAAGTAAAAAAAAATAAATATTTCAGCTTAATAAAAGTAAAAAAAAATAAATATTTCAGCTTAATAAAAGTAAAAAAAATAAATATTTCAGCTTAATAAAAGTAAAAAAAAATAAATATTTCAGCTTAATAAAAGTAAAAAAAAATAAATATTTCAGCTTAATAAAAGTAAAAAAAATAAATATTTCAGCTTAATAAAAGTAAAAAAAATACATATTTTAGCTTAATAAAAGTAAAAAAAAATAAATATTTCAGCTTAATAAAAGTAAAACAAAAAATATTTCAGCTTAATAAAAGTAAAATAAAAAATATTTGAGATAAATAAATGTAAAAATGATTAAAAAATGTCCCTGATTGAGTTGAATTTTTCTCATGATATCTGGTGCTCAGCTAAAATCTGTATTTTTTTTTTTTTTTTCTTTCTGTGCAGATTCCCGAGTTCGACAAAGATTACCGAGTTTAATAAGATACACCTTAAGATCAGAAGTTTACATCAATCAAAACAACGCTCAAAATGAAAAAAGTAGAATGATCCAAATAATACGAACGGGGATTGATAATTCATATTATTCCACTACTGTTCTCATTTTGAGTAATATTTCAACTGATGGAACCTCCAATCTTATTCCAATGCACCTTGTCTAACTCTGGAATTTGTTTAGGATTTTGAATTTTAATTTTTTATTTAATCCACATGGGTAGATTGTTCTCATTTTGTCAGTCCAGACTGGCTAGAATTAAGTAATTTATATTTCATTCTTAGTGTAGCCTGTAGTGAGGATTGAACCTTTAACCTCTAGACGACTGTCATAGAAAATATCAATTCTTTTTTGGTCTGATGAAGTGTTGTGCCTGAACTGAAACATGTATGCACATATGTAACCAATAATGTTTGTATAATAAACAGACTATATATCAGTCTAACGTGTAACATGGTCAAGAACTTTAAACCATGTTATACGTTAGACATAGTAAAATATATTTCTCCTCTAAAATTAAAAAAGTTCTTAAACTTTTTTTTAATTTTCAAAATTTTTCTTGCCTGATAATGATCGAAATGGTCTTCCCATCATAGCAAGACATGACTATATTTACATAAAGAAAATAAAACTTATAATTTTGCTCTCTTTGATTGAGCACTATGAATGACCCTTGTTGGAATTCAATGTGATTTTGCTGTGTGTGTGTGTGTGTGTGTATGTATATATACAGCGTGACCAAAAAAAAAACTAAATGTAAGCCATCATCTAGAACATATGCTGTAGAACAGAGAAAAAAAGGCCAAAGACCGTTGTGTTTTGATGTGATGTTTTGAATATAATAAACTAGTTATGACCAAAGTTTCATTTCATTCAGACAAAACACTAAGAAACGAGGCCTAATTAGAGTTGGGGTCCGTTTTTTTTTTGGGGGGGGGGGTCACCCTGTGCGTGTGCGTGTGCGTGTGCGTGTGTGTGTGTGTGTGTAGAGAGAGAGACAGACAGATTTACAAAACCAAAGGGAGGCCACTTTCTCAATCAAAATCCCTGGATCTTGGAACAGACTTCCAAGAGAGGTAATAAAGGTGCCAACAACGCAGCAATTCAAGGTGAATCTAGACAGGCGTTAGGCTACCATATCCTTTTCCAACATGCCAATTAAAACATGCTTGTTCTATTTATTTTGACAAATAAATTGAACGGTGTTGAATAAAGAGGTTCAAATATATGTTTTTATGAAAATTGGAATTTTTAAATAGAAAAAACAAAAAAAAAAACAATTTGTACTGACCAAATTTTCTATCATCTTTGTTTGTGGCTCTGGATGTCGTCGTAAAAAGGATTTATCAGGAAATGCTTTGTAGATGCGATGTGCGACTGCCATATTGGCTAGCAACATGTATTCTTCAATCAGCCTGAATGCAAAGAAAAAATATATGTATATATATAAATGTGTGAGGGTTATGAAATGCATCATTCAATGTTATGAAAATGAAAAACTGAAAATTGTTTATCATTTCAGCTTTTCTTCTTTTTTTTATTTCAGCCATCTTGAAAAAGTCTTAACAGAGAATACAAAATATTGAAGAAACAAACTTCATTTCTTTTTGTTCATATATATATATCTTTTTACTATTTATTCGAGGGTAAACAGTTACATTTGGTTGGTAGAAACAGCCATTTGTTTCAGTCAAATGGCGTTGAATGGTTCAAGGTCACCTGACGAAGTCTCATTGACTGAAACAGATGGATGTTGGTAGCGACTAAATGTAATTGTTTACCCTCGAATAAATAAAAAATATTTTGCTCTTGTTATCGAGCACTATCTAACAACCTCATTGTATTCATTAGTACCTACTTTTAAACATCTCAAACCTATATTATATATATAAGTTAGGTATTTTCCTAAACTAATGATAATGAACAGATCATTATGAATTTTGGAATATGTACTGAAGGTAACATGGTAAGTAACATGGACATTTTTTTTAAATTTTACCATTTAGGTGGTTAGTCAACCTAAATTTGCATTTTCCCTCCTAAACGTTTAAATAATCTAGATACAAAAAATTGAATAGAGGAAAGAATTGTTTTACTTCAAACTGAAAATCAAAATTAAGTAATATATTTTTTTAATTGATGCGAGCACATGAATATCAATGTGTTTGGTATAGTTTTAACCTGTTGAATTATGAATTATGGAATATGTATTCTAGACAAAAGTAGGACACCTATAGAGATTTATTTAATTTTTAAACACAAAGAACTTGAACATGATCACTCTTTCGTGATTAAAATTTAGGGTACAGAGAATTACACAAGAATCCAAAACGATTGGAAAACTCACTGATTGCTATCTTTTCGTTCATACACAGATATGCCAGTTGGCTGGCCAGTCTCTTTATCCAGCACCCACTGCAGTTTGACTTGATCCAGCCGTAAAGCTCCATCATCAAAACGTTTTTTCCGAAGAATTTTAGAAAGCTAAAAAAAAAAAAAAAAAAAAAAAAATCAAAGCAACATTTTCTAAAACAAAAATGTTAAAAAAAAAAAAAAAAAATGTCACTTTTCATTTGTTCAGGGTTCAGACATTTTCTGATATTACACAAGCTCATTCTAGTTCTTTTGGTTCAGCTGGTCAGCTGTCTCCAAAATCCATTCTGTGCAGACTATCTAATCATTTACGTTCAAGCTTTTACAACTGTTTATTCAGGAGGAAACACGTTCACAAATATACTGGCATAATCAACTCATTAGGTAATCTTCTTGCAGGGCAAATATAATGCTTACAGTAAAGCTTCTTAACCAATGTATTAGGTTTGACAAGATTTCACATTGCAGACCACTCTCATCATGGGTTGGTTGGTTTATTGGGGCTTCACGGCATATCAACACTGTGGGTCATTTAATGCCAAACTTTGTATTTAGTTGAGATAGTTTTTGTTGTTTGTTTTTTTTTTGGGGGGGGGGGTCCGAGTTATGTATTTTAGAATTTTTCGAGTTTTTATGGTTTAAAGTGATTTGAAGAGTTGTATTTTTTTTAGGTATTTGATGATTTGGTGTGGTGTTACCTTGTGAAAAAATTCTTTGATTTCGTTTACTGTATAATATTTATTTCTGATAGTTTCATATTTTTGGCATTCTGTTAATATATGTTTTATTGTCATCTGTTTGTCGCAGAAAGTGCATTTTGGTTTTTCTGTTGCTTCGATTAGGTATGAGTGTGTTAATTTGGTATGTCCGATTCTGATTCTGTTTAGAACGATATTTTCTCTTCGTCCTTTTATTGTTTTGTTTTTGTGTTTTATTATGGGTTGGTGCTCGTGTAGTTTGTTTTGGGTATATGTGTCCCATTTTGTTTGCCATTTATTTTTGTTATATTCCCTTATTTTTCTGCTGAAATCTGTGTATGGTATTTTGATGTTGGTTATATTTTTGCTAATGGCTTCTTTGGCTAATTTGTCAACTTCTTCATTGCCTGGAATGCCAACATGACTTGGTATCCAGGCTAAGATTACTTCTTTTCCTTTTTCAATAATTTCATTGTATTTGTTCATTATATCTAATATATAAGGATGCTCTAGTTCTTCTCCTCTTAGAGCTACGATGCATGATAAAGAATCAGTATATATAATCAATTTTTTCTTATTGTCGTTCTTAATTAATTCAAGTGCCATTTTGATTGCTTGTAATTCTGCTGTGTATATTGATGTGTCGATGGGAAGTCTTATTTGGAGATGGTTTTGTCCATCTATACATGCCGCACCTGTTCCTTTTTTTGGTTTTAGCTCCATCAGTGTATATTTCTTTGTGTTGTAGGTACTTTTCTCTGAGTTCGCCGAAGTGGCTTTTATTTATTAAGTTGTTAGTATTGTTTTTTTGGTATGTAGTAAGAGTCAGATCAGTGCTTGGATCTTTCAAAGTCCATGGTGGTTTGTTGCTTACTGTGTGTGTGACTATGTTATTAGGGTTTTCATTAATTTGAGTTAATATTTCTTTGATGCGATATCCAAAAGAAGGTATGTTTTTTGGTTTGCTGGTATAAAAGTTTGTATATTGTAGGTTGAAGGTTTTTTTGTGCGTTAGGTTGTTTGGAACACTTTGTAGTTTTATTGCATATTGTGTTATTAATTTCTGCCATCTTAAATGTAGAGGGGGTTCATTGGCTTCTATGTATAGGCTTTCCATGGGTGATGTTTGATATGCTCCCAAACTAAGTCTTACTCCTTGGTTTTGTATGGGTAATAATTTTTGGAGATAGGATTTACGGGTGGAGCTATATGTGATGCATCCATAATCTAATTTTGATCTTATGTGTGTCTGGTATATTTTTAACATTGTGTCTTGGTCTGCTCCCCAGTCTGTTTTTGATATTACTTTTTAAATTTTCATTGCTTTTTGGCATTTTTGCTTTAAGTTAGTGATATGCATATTGAAATTAAGTTTATTGTCCAGTGTGATACCTAGAAATTTCGTGTGTTGTGCTATTGGGATTGGGTTTCCTTGTATTTGTAGTTGTGGGTCCAGGTGATATTTTTGTTTTCTGCAGACAGTTTTGTTTTGCGTCAACTTGAATCCATTTTTATCGATCCAGTTTTCTATTTCGTTTAAGCATTGCTGCATCTTTCTTTCAATTGTTGTTATATTTAATGCAGAATATGCAATTGAAAAGTCATCTACAAATAATGATCTTTCAAATTGTGCATCAACAATTTGTGTAGTTTCATTTATTTTAATTAAGAATAAGGTGGTGGATAATATGCTACCTTGTGGCACTCCTGCTTCTTGCTCGTATTGATCTGATAGTGTGTTTCCTTGTCGTACTTTGTAGTATCTTTGAGACAGGAAGTTTTGTATAAATATTGCCATATTTCCTCTTATTCCCATATTGTGTATGTCTCTTAGGATTCCATATTTCCAGGTTGTATCATAGGCTTTTTGGATGTCGAAAAAGACTGCCACCACGTGGTGTCCACGTATGAAATCGTCTCTAATAAATGATTCTAGTCGTACTATTTGGTCATTTGTGCTTTGTTTTTGTCTATATCCACTCTGATATTTTGATAAGAGGTTGTTTTTTTCCAGGTACCACATTAAGCGGTTATTTATCATCCTTTCCATAGTTTTGGAGAGGCAGCTGGTTAGGGCTATGGGTCTGTAACTGGTTGGGTTACTTGCATTTTTATTTGGTTTGGCAATTGGTATGACAGTTGATTCAAACCAGGATTTTGGTATTTCTCCTGTGTTCCATATTTTTTTATATATGTTAAGCAACAGTTTCAAAGATGACTCTGGTAGTTGTTTTAGGAATTGATAGTGCATATCGTCTGGACCTTGAGTTGTATTTCTGCTTTTATTTATTGCTCTTTTTAGTTCTTTTATGTTGAATGGTATGTTGTATGTTTCTTTGCTATTAGTTGTAAAATTAAGTTTTTCTCTTTCTGCTGTTTCTTTATGAATTTGGAATGATGTTGAGTACTGTTTGTTTGATGAATTTTTGTAGAATTCTTCAGCTAGTAAATTAGTTATTTCTTTTTTGTTTATGCATTTTAATTAAATGGTTTATGGTATTTTGTGTTTCTTTTCCAGCTATTTTCTTTATTATATTCCATGTTTTTTTTAGTTGGTGTTTGGTTGTTTATCTGTGAAATATAGTTTTTCCAGGATGTTTTTTTGCTTTGTTTTATGATGTATCGTGCTTTGGCACGCATTTCTCTATATTTTTGTAAGTTAATTGTTGTAGGGTTTTGTTTGAATTTTTTAAGTTTTTTTTTTTCTTTCTTTGACAGCTTTTTTGCAGGTTTCATTAAACCAAGGGTTTGATTTTTTTGTGGGGTTTGTTGAAGTTTTGGGTATTGTTTTGGTGGCAATATTATTTAAGGTTTGTGTGAAATGTTTTAGTGGTTCTTCTTTATTTAGAATATTTGTGTCTAATTCTGTTCTGCATAGATTGGTAAATGTTTCCCAGTTGGCTTTATGTAATTTCCATTTTTGGACTTTTTCTTCCGATATTTTTTGATTACTTTTAAGTATGATGGGATAGTGATCACTTCCGTGCTGATCTTTTAGTACATCCCAATGGAAGTCCATATAAATGGATGGAGTGCATATTGTTAAGTCTATTGCAGACATGGATCCATTGGCTGGGTGCATGTAGGTATTTTTACCATTGTTTAATATACATAGGTTTGTTGTATTTAGGATTTCATTTATTATATTACCTTTGTTGTTGTTTTGATTACTTCCACAATGGTCACTGTGCGCATTAAAATCTCCCATTATTATAAATGGGGGTGGGAGTTGGTTAATTAGCATGTCTATTTCTTTTTTTTTTATTGGCTGATTTGGTGGAATGTATATGGAGCAGATTGTGATTTTGCGGTGTAGGTTAGCCATTAGTGCTATTGCTTGTAATTCAGTGTTTAATTGGAGGATTGTGTGATGTATAGTGTTTTTGATTAGTATGGACACTCCTCCGATTGCTCTATTTGTTGTAGATATATGGGTTTTGTCGTACATGTTATATTCTTTGAATTTGTAGTTGTGGTTTTCTTTGAGTAGTGTTTCTTGTAGACATATTGCTGCTGGGTTATGTTTGTTGATGATTTCTAGTATTTCTTCATCATTAGGTTTTAGTCCTCTGCAGTTCCATTGTAGGAATGTTTTGTTATGCTTTGTAAGGTTTTGCATGGGTATTGTTTTTATTTATTTTTCCTTATTTATCGTCATTTATAAGTTCATGGGGTAAGAGGGGTATGTTTTGATTCCTCAGTCTCCATGACTTCTTGGTTTTTGGGTTCTAGAGGCATAGTGTTAATTTGGTTATCTCTATTTTTGGATTGTGAGCATGGTCGTGGTGTGTTGGGGAGTTTAGGTTCATGTGCCGCAGAGGTTGTTTCGCTGTTCCGCCGGTCCCTTCTTTCTGGGGGATCCTTTGGCATGTCTACCTCTTTCTGAACACCCAGGGGAGTGTCTTTTGGCCTGGAGAGTCAACGTGACCTGTCCGTTGAATTTTTTTTTCCTGCTATTTTGTTTCTTTTTTCCTCTGGTATGTTTTTTGGTGTTTGCTTTTTTTTGTTTTCTTTTTCGGCTAAAGGGGTTGTTTCTATTGAGTGTGATGTTTGGGTTTTTGGTTCCAGTGAGGTTTTGTTTATATTTATTTTTTTCATTTCTTCAATTGTGTTTATTAATATTTGGATTTAGTCGGTGAGGTCTTGGATTTTAATGTCTAAGTTTGTTGTGTGATAATTGTCATTGTGCTTATTAATATTAGGAGTATTCTTTTTTGTTATTTATGAATATTTGGTTGTTTCAACTTTTTTCCTTGCTTCTGGGTAGGTGATGTTTAGCGTGTGTTTAATTCTGGTAATTTCTTTTTTTCAAATTTCACAATCTTTGGAGTAGACACTGATTTTCTTTACAGTTGGCACATTTGGGAGTTTTTTGACAGTTGGTATGGTTGACATTTTCTCTGGGTGGCGTGTGCATTGATTCTGATGGTGGCCAAATTTTTGACATTTGAAGCAACGCAGTGGGTTGGGGATGTAAGTTTCGACTTTCAGTTTCTCATAAGCTATTTTTATTTCTGGTGGGATTTTTTGTTGGTAAAAGGTTAGTATGTATGTGTGTGTGTCTATCATTTCTCCATTTTTTTTTAATTTGAATTCGTCTAATGTCTGTTACATTCTGTTCTTTCAGATATGAACGTATTTCGCCAATGGGACAAAGTGAAAGTTCACGACTTTTTACCACTCCTTTGCATGTGTTTAGTGTTTTGTGGGGGTATGTTTTTATTTTTATATTATCGAAATGTTTCCATTTTAGGAGTTCTACTGCTTGTGGTTTTGTGAAGATTTCTATTAGCAGAGTGCCATTTCTTAATTTTTTAACCATTTTGGGTTTTATGCTTTTAGATAATATTTTCTCTATCTTAAAGGGGGAAAGTTTGGTTAATGGTGTTTCTTCAGTGGATTCCATTATTATAAAATTTGGATATATATTTTGTTCCTCAGTCGAGTCGCTATCCGAAGTGTCTAGCAGTCTTTTTTTACTTGGTGTTTTGTAATTCATTAGGATTGTTTGTGGGTTCATCATTCCTGCTCCCCACCCACCTCGGAGCCCTATTTGGAATGCGCACAGGGGGGAAACCCATTCGCCCTGGCTACAACAGGGTTACAGGAATGGTATACTTGCATATAATGTAGACTTCGAGCATTTGTGTTTCTTAATTTTTCTCATCCAAGTAGAAAATGGGAAATATTAGAGGAAAACAGCCATGTCTAGTTTTTATTCATTATATACAATTGACCCTTGGCCACCGCTTTCACCACTTATTTATGGATCTGTGTTGATGGGAGAATGTTGTGTAGTATTTAGGTTTTGTGTAGGTTATATGTGTATAAGTGGTGTGCTAGATATGACCAGCCGATTGATCGGATCGGGCCCATCCGACCGCCCGTTTAGCCCAGTAAGGGCCAAAGTGGTGTGTTGGGAAGTGGGGGTACTAAAATCTGACCTCCAAATACCACCAGGATCCCGTCCTAATGGCATTATGGGTCGCTACCCACGGCCAACAGGTAGCCCCATTGAGGGACTTCTACTCTCTGCAGGGGGGCAGTCGGCATATTCTGATGCCCTGCCGACAGGGTCTAGTGGAATCTTGATCGATTTGAAAAATTTTTCATTTCCATTTGTTTTTGTTTTTTTTAAATATTTATTTATGGACTTTAGTTTAATTGTTTTTATTATTTTGGTTCGTATTTTTAAGTTAGGGAATCAGTAGGGAAGTAGGGGTGGAATGACAAAAATAAAAAAAAAAGAATGTGGGGGGGAGGAAGGGAGGGAGGGGATTGTTGTTTTTATTTTTGCAGAACATATTTAAGTTTTACAAAAGAGGATAGAAAACAAAAAACGGAAACTTAATGTAGGTGCATTTCGTCTCAGGAAGCCAAAAGACAGCCTGATCTGGTAGCACCAGTTCATCATGGGTCTGTCAATGCACTGCAGTCAGGCAAGGGAGATATGAGTGAGAGCTCAGCATTCACTGGCATATATCATAACACACTTGCTACACAATTTACCCCGTGTGTAGAGAGGGATAACTTGCGATGACAACAATGGCAACAATTCACAAAAGTTTGCCCAGTTTATATCCATCACCTTCACTCAGCATATCTTTTGGATGGCAGAAAGAGTTTACTGCCTCCACAATATTGTCATCTTGTACCATCTCTTTGTAGTGATGACTCAATAGGATGATCCTACTAACTTACCCTCCTAACACTGACTAACTTACCTGCATTTTTGTGAAGCCTACTTTATAAAATCTGATGTTAAAAGAAAGCCACAAGATATTTTACAACTTATAGGAAGAACTGAGCTTGCTACTTCAACTGTTCCACATCTAATCCAAGAACTCGTGCATTATTTCAACATGATCATACAACCAAATTATACTCTTCTGCACACATCTCCCTATACTATTTGTATTTTGTTTTTTGACCTGTGAAACTCCACAAATTATTTAAGGTCAGTTATGTCTTTAATTGGGAGTCTTTATTTTTCTTGATTCAAATCTGATAAATTTTTAGTTTTTTCAGGAATTTAAAGATATTCTCTATATTATTGTATTCAGATAGATTTTTCATATTATTAATGTTAAAAAAAAACTTTCTGAGGTTCTTTAGTATTTCACATTTCATAAAGGATGCATTTGATTTTGATAGGTGTTTGGCATATGCTACATCTTGGTTGTAATTCTTTGTTCAGTATAAAAGAGTGTGTGAGACTTGTGTGGAGTCGGAATAGGGTAACTTGTTCCTGTACAGATTTAATCTTTCTCTCAAGTCATCAGAATTAAGTCTTTCTTTAGGCCTCGCATTACTCATCCATTGTATCATTATATCATCCTAGCATTTTCTTCCATGCAACACATGTGCTCAACTCTCACTTGCCAGGTTTCATTTCCCTGCATCACACGGAATACACATACCTGCTAGACCCTTCCATTGGTCGACAATGGTAACATTTTGCTGGTTAATAATTGCAGAAGTTGCCGAAGCTTAATCTATTTACTCTTAACTTACAATCACATTAACACCTGCTCCACCTTGTGCTTTAATGGCATCATCAAAATATCAAAACCTCTGAACAACAATAGTTTTTCATCCATCTCTTGTGTAACACTTCTTCGACACAAACTGATTACCCTCTAAACTTACTGGTACTTATGCAGAATTTGAACCAGACATAATTCACCATCCACTCAGCTTTGCTTGGAGCATGACGACATGCGCTCAGGTTTCATTGTAACCTGACGTAAGACACCAATCAATGCATGGCAAAGGAAAAGAAAAAAAAAAAAATCAACGGAACCAGCCAAGAGCATCTCAACAATTATCTTTACGAGTTTATGTGAAGACAGGAATTTGGTAATGATCCTTCTGTCTCCATCTTAAATGATATATTGAAAAGCTACCCGATTGGATTGGCAAAGTTTCTTCGACATCCACTGTGTCTTTTCTCACCTCACTTTAACATTGTCTAATATGACAGTAGAAAAGTTTACCTAATCCTAAGGGAATATCCCGGCTGTCTAAATCTAATTAAAAAAAAAAAAAAAAAACAGTTACCCAGCCCTACCCTACAGGAAAAAAAAATATTCAAAAAAAAAAAAAAAAAAAAAAAAATTTTTAAAACTACAAAAAAATAAATAAATAAAATAAACAAAAATATTACATGAAAAACAATGAAAGAAAACAAAAAAAAATTGTTTTCTTTTTAATTTTGTTCAATTTTATTCGACAAAAAAAAAAAAAAAAAAAATGGTTGAAAAAAGAAAAATCTAGCTTGTTTATTTTTTTTTTCACTTAAAAAAATGTTACAAAAATAAAACAAAAATCGTTACGGTAGGTTGTTGTTTCTTTTTTATTTTCGTTATATCTTTATTTCTTTTTCTAGTGATTTTATTATTTTTAAATGTTTTTTTTCAGTATTTTTCTTAGGTAGCGTTGTTGTGCTTTGATAATCCACAAAAGCCAGCATGTTCTGAGCAAAGCCGAGCAGCAGGTTAGTTACATCTGGTTCAAATTCTGCACAAGTACTTCTAATGTACACAATGCTTACAAGTAACACAAAAAAAATTGAATTGCACCCGATTCCCTTTCCACTAACTGAGCAGGGGAAACTTTCCACTTTCTGGAGGCTTTCCAACACTACAACCACTGATTATCACTTTGCTCTTGATAGCATTCGCTCTCAAAACTTCACTTTTCATAGCATTTTTCTAGGTCTTTAACTTAAGTATACTTTCCATTGTTCCATAGGCAAATACTAAATCATCAATGTACAACATCTTTTTTGGACAAACCGTACAAAATTTTCTCAATCAGTCTAATTTGATACTTACCTTGCATAAAGTCAAAACCCTCTCTTTTATATCTTGTGCAGAAAATTTGTGAATTTCAGGCAGTTGATCCTCAGTAAATTCACGTTGGGGTTCCTCAATAAAACCCTAATGTAAAAAGAAAGAAAATGTTTGAAGTGAAGATCAAATGATAAAATTATAACAATAAAAAAGGAAACAAAAACAATCACTACTTCTTGAAAACGGATATGAAATATGAATAAAGAAAAATAGATAAATTTCAGACATAACCCTTTCTTTAATCCATGGAGGTAACTTGTTCTCGTTTCATCAGCCATGACTTGTTAGAAGTCTTTAGCAATTCGTAATTGTATTTTAGTATCATCCACGCTGAGGATTGAAACTTCAACCTCCAGAAAACTGTCACTTAGAACTGCTTAATAATTAGTATTCATATCAGTTACACTATGGGTCCCTGCAAAAGGACGTTCAAAATTCAGTACAAATTCCCAAGTCTGAAAACATACACGTAAAGAAAGTCGGAGATTACATCAGCCGAAATAGTGTGAGAATAATTTCCAAGATGAGAACAGTAGTCCAAATACTCCAAATTATTAATCCCCATCTCAAAAAATATATACAGTATAATTACGTTGACACACTGGTTCTCATTAGATGATCGAAATTAAGCAACGTTGAGCCTGGTCAGTACCAGATGAGTGCCTATTTGGGAATATCAGGCGCTGTATGAAGGAGGACCGCAATACCTCCCTGTAAGAACTACCAAAAATCTAATGTCATCATATCTCCTGATAAGGATTTACACGTGATTGGGAACCGTTTGTGAATTTAATATTCTCATGAAACTTCCTCCTTTAGAGGAACTTGGTCCAACTTGCACATAGAGTGAATGCAGTCTTCTTTTATTTCAAAATTTCTGAAACATAAAAACTTATGTGTCTATAAAGATTAAAATAACTTTGCTTACTGTGAAAATGAGGAATAGAAATCACACTTCATGAATATATATATATATATATATATATATATATACTCGGGGTTTTTTTATTCAAAAGTAATGGACTAATGAATTCAATGAGGTTGTTAGATAGTGCTCAATAAAAAGAGCTGATAATACTTGTTTATTGTTATATAAACATGGTCACATCCTGCTGCTACAAATAGCCACTTGTTTCAATAAAACAACAGATATCATCAGGCAGCGACTTGACTATTCAAAAGTTCAATGAATAATCTGCCTGATGATATCTGTTTGATTGAAACAAGTGGCTATTTGTAGCAGCAGGATGTGACCATGTTTATATAACAATAAACAAGTATATATATATATATATACACATATATATATATATATATATATATATATATATATATACCAGACACCATAACGTTCAACGCTGGACAAGGCGCACACTGCTATTTAATTTGACACTCAGTTTTTACATCAGTAATAAGTACATGTCTCTTACTTCCATCAAAATAAGACTTCTATAACTGGATTTACAATAAAATTTACTTTAAAATGGTAAATTAATATTTTTGTTGTGATTTGTATATTCAAAGAAATCAGTATTTAAATCTGACTATTAACGATGAAACCTGTCAGCATAGCGGTAGATCACTTTTTGCAAATAAGTAGTCGGGGTGTATTCACATAAATACTTGAAGCAGAAGTTGTACCCATCAACAACGTTTCTAGTTGTTTTAGCTAATCAGGGAAAAGAATCGTCTTTGCTACGGAATTTGAACAAAATACATACGTCTTTCCAGTCAAAAGTTAGAATATCTCAAAGTTGACGCTTTGTAGTACAGAGATAAGTAAAGATAGAAACTGTTCAAACACTATTTAATAGCGAAAATATTAATTTCTTTTGTTCTAAAATTTGAAAAACGTTTTATGCACGAATCGATAGAAATAGTGACAAATGCATATAAACATGAGAATTTTTGTGTGCCGAAACGCACACAAAAAAATCTATAAACAAAATGTTCATCAACTAACTTATGAACATAAAGTATTCATTTTATTTTTGTTATTTAGAAAGCGTAAGTTTTTAATTATGGAAAGGAAAAAGATATTTTAAAAAAGTAAATTCTTTGAATAAGAATGATCGACAATGATCACGCTTTTAAATGAGTTAAAACACAGAAACCACTTCTCCAGTTAAGTAAAACAATAACTTTTATTAGGTTTGTTTCATAATCCACAGAAGTGGTCCAAAAACAAATATATAACAAATAAATGATACCAAAGTCAACTACTCTTCTACCTACCTTGATGAATTTTTGGTGTTGTAAATGCTTACTCTGTTCAAAAAACAAGTAGCGTTATGCGTTACATGAGAACAAGAAAAAAATGGGCGCAATGTCTGTTGAAGTCTCGACAATGACTTAAAAATTACATAAAATAGTGGTAGAAACTCACCCGATAATTGTCACGGTAACTTGAAGCTGTTAAAAATTTAATTATCCTAAATAGTTTAACGAACTTGAAAACATAATTGTAAGCTGTACAAAATTTCCTTTCATTTGATATGCTACAAACCATATTTTTCTAATAATTTCTTTGAATTGTGTCGTGGTGGCTATCTTGGATTTCCTGGTTGCCATCTTGGATTTTTCAGTGTAATGATGACAAATGATAAAGTCCATCAGAATAATATTTTGCATAATGATAAAGTCTTACCTCCCATTTTTTAAACTGTTTTTTATGATGCTTCTATTGAAGCTGTTAAAATGAAACTTAATTATAATTAGAATGCTAATTAGTTTAATGTACTTGAAAACATAATTCTGAACTGTACAAAATTTCCTTTAATTTGATTTGCTACAAGCCATACTTTAATAATTTCTTTGAATCATGTCATAGTGGCATTTTGGATTTCTTGGTTGCCATCTTAGATTTTTCATGATGTTATAATGGCAAATGATAATGTCCATCAGAATAATACTTCCTATGATGATAAAGTCTTATTTACCATTTTTCTTAGCTGTTTTTATGATGTTTCTACTTAAAGCTGTTAAAATGAAACTGAAATATGCTAATTAGTATACTAATAAGTCCATAAGTTACCAAGTGAGATGGTCGTAAATAACGCCAACTGAATCTTCATGGTATTATGATATGTTCAAAATTTCATCATAATATTTTAAAAAGATCTGAAGATGCAGCTTTTTAAGGATGGGTTAGTCTGTAAATTGTGCAAATTTCCTACCATTTTCAGTCACAAGTTTATATGCATTTGAATAGGACTGAGTTAAGGCAAAATATCCAGTGAACCACACATTTTTTGATACTTTGAATGGTCATAATTCCAGTTCTAATGTTTAATTTTAAAAAACTAAAGATATTTCATTGTTTTTATGCTTTTTTTCAATAATGCTTTGATTTGAGTTTATTCGATCTAAAGAAAAAATGGTGTGGTATTGTTAATACATATAGCATAACAGGAATGTATTTATAAACCCAACAAAATCAAAAACTATTCAAGAAAAGAAACTGATGTTTTTTTAAAACAAAATAATAAAGCTGTTACCTGAGCATGCGCATAGCTCATTTTGACACAAGAATTGATGACAGACCGACCAAACCATTCATTAACAATCTGAAATAGAAAAATACAAGATAAAAAGTCCACAAGAAAAGGGGGGAAATGCTAATGAAATATAGCTATATATATATATATATATATATATATATGTGTGTGTGTTTTCACAAAAACAAGACAAAAATAAAATTATTTATAGCAACAATTGTAACGTTAAAAAACAAAAATATACAATATGTTGCCATAAATAAATTTCTATTTTTGTTGTTTTGTTTTTGTGAAAACTTTATATAAATGTTCGATTACAGAAACTGATAATCATGAAGCTTAATATTTGAATCAATTTACTTTGGCTTAAATTTTTATTGGTATATGTGCATTGCCGATTGTTGATATATTTTAATATATTAAATTTTTGTTTAAAAATTATTTAATAATAATAATTATATATATATATATTATATATATATATATATATATATATATATATATATATAAGTTTCCCTTCCTTCCATTATGTACATAAAAGTGGAAGAGGGGCATTTTCTCAATCAAAATCTCTGGACGTTGGAATAGACTTCCAAAAGAGGTAATAAATATACCAACAGCACAATAATTTAAGGTGAATTTGAACAGGTGCTGGACTACTGTGTAAACTTTTGTCTATTGTGATGGAGTTTAGTCTTTTTTTAATAATGGTTAGGCTATTTACATAGTAATGGCAATGATTACACTTATCCTCAAGTCGCTTCTGATCCTTGATAAGCAGTGATTTATTAGCTAATGCTTGATAAGCAGTGATTTATTAGCTAATGCTACCCATCAAAAAAAAAAAAAAAAAAAGTAATGCTACCCATAAAAAAAGGAATGCTACCCATAAAAAAAGGAATGCTACTTATAAAAAAATTAATTTTATTATGAACATTACATTTTTAGCCTCATAATCAAGTGTCCAACATGTGAAACAGTTCCTATGTTTCAAAACTGATAACGCTTTTTCTTTTTCATTATTACAACATTGTGACATTTAATTCTATTTTATATTTTAACTACAGAAGTATTTAATTTTCTAGTAAAGGACAAAGTTAGCAAATTGCAATAATTCATAGATAATCAACATGAAAAGGAAAAAATTTTATCACACTGACAACCAATTTCAAAAATCATACTTTATGACGGAGAAGGAAGTATTAACGTTAATAGTGAGCCGACAGCATTTTGAAATATACGTAACCCCTTTACATATCCTCTCTCCCACAAAATTTACACTAACCACAATTCATTGATCTATGTGAACAAAATAGATTTCTTTTGTGGAACCTTTCATTACAAGAACTTAATTTAGACATTAAGGATATTATAGGTAGAGATGACATAATAACGGACACACTATCATGTAAATATGAATAGGAATAAAAGAAATAGAATTAAAATAGAAAAAGTTCTTTGTTTCTATTATAGGTGGAAGTGTAATGTATACCATAGCGGAGACCATAATGTAAAAAGCAGGCAAAGAAGAAGTCATGAACAGGCTGATTGCCCCCAGTATCCTGCCAACAGCTAAACAGTCTTCCCCAAACCATGCCCAACCTCCTTCCTCCTATTTTTTTTTCCAAACACTCAGCTGAGAACCTCCTTCCTCCCTCTCTCTTTCCAAAAGCAAAAAAAAAAAATGTGGCAAGTCAACCAGCAAAAGAGAAGTCAAACACCGTAGTCAACGGAAAAGCTGTTGCTTGGTCGATTTAAAAAAGGTGGAAAAGAAATTTTTTTAGCGGGAATATACAACCATGTGGGGACAAAATTTTCTCAGAAATATTCCACACACAACTGGGCCAAAGCCAACTGCACAAAAAACCATGTCTCATTCAGCTAAGTGATAGTGAGAATCCATGGCATATCAATCAGCATGCCATGTGCTCAAGTCACCCATGCAGAGATGATCGAAAAGGGACGACCTCGGTTTTCAAATTTCCTATGTTGTGATGAAGCCAAGATGGATACTAATGAGACACTTTTTTTCAGTCCAGGCTGCAGCAAAAAATTACAAAATCAACAGTGTAACTTGATGCTCTTACTTGAGCGAATGTGGAACTAGATTAAAAAAAACTGAGCTTATGTCCAGATAAAAACAGGATTAACAAAAGGATAATAGTGGATTGGTAACCTGCCACCTCAGAATTGAAAATTTGTGACAAAAAGGACCAAGAAAGACAATTAAATAAAGAAAAAATGCATGTATATATATATATAAGAAAAAAAGGAGAGGAAAAAAAAAAGGAAGAGATAGGACAATACATGGACGATGTTTCTATCTTTGGATGATTCGCAGCAGACTATGACCTGATATTTGTTTTTTTTATTTATTTTTCTTTCTTCACCTAATTAAGTGCATATTCTGCACCGTCCCTAACCATTGTAATGCCATTCGCATCAGGATTTTTTTTTTTTTTTCGGTTGCTTTATTCTTCTCATAATATTATTCATTATGATTGTATTCTAAGCAACCTCTCCATTTGCTTGTTGAGTTTGTTTTGTTGAAATTCCATAGAATAAAATCCCTTTTACAGGTCTCAATCATGCGTTGTCATTCTTGCTGTTCGTTTGCATCACACAAGGGTCAAACTGGACAATGTATCATGACATTGTCCAGTTTGATTTTTTTTTTTTTTTTATCATGTGTTGCGAGCAATGCAGGATTGAGAGCAAACAACAGGGAGAGTCGGAGATTCTGTTCAGGGGGCAATTGCCCCTGGCCTTAGCTTCTCCCAGCTCATAAGGAGAATAGCTACTTTAAGAAGGACAAATTCAGGAAAACGGGTTAGGGTTAGGGTTGACAGCGGAGAGAAAATATGGGAGCTGAGATTTGGTGTGAATTGAGGTGTCAGTGAAAAGGAGTTTTCTTTTGGGATTACAATAAGCTACACAATGCAAAGAATTAGGAGTGAAGTTAGTTAAACAGAAGACTGATAATGTTTTAAAGATCAACGCACAAAGAAATAAAAATCATATCAATGCATCTTGAAAAAATATTAGGCATACTAGAAAATAGTGAATAGCGAGGTAAAGGAATTCAAGACAAACATCAAACGTACCTCAGCTTTGTCGTTCATGTGCCATACAACAGAGAATGTAAGACGAGGTTGTCCAGGATTTAAACTGCATAACTGTTCACAAAGGATTCTTGGCAACATTGGAATCACCTAAAATGGTAAAAACAATTTTAAATAAATATGCAGAATAGGGACTGTATTATTGTAGG
The DNA here is from genome assembly GCF_053919585.1 of Euprymna scolopes. NCBI lineage: Eukaryota > Metazoa > Mollusca > Cephalopoda > Sepiida > Sepiolidae > Euprymna > Euprymna scolopes. The sequence continues at coordinate 50,754,911 of NC_136499.1, read as the reverse complement.
CGTATAAAGCAAACAAGATGTTCAATAAAATCTTGGTGCTTTTTTTTTTTCTTTTTGCATTACTGAAAACTGTAGCCAATATTTAAAATGCTAACAAACAGTTAAAGATTAAGAAAAAGAAACATTATTATGATTGAAAACAATCGCGTTGTAATTTCAATGAAAAATGTACTTGTGCAGTTTACAAACCAAGCTGAAATAACATTTAGAAAGCCATGGAAAAGAGATTAATTACTTTGTACTTTTACATAATTTAATAAACAAAAAATACTGTATGAAAAATTTAATAAACATTAGTACTATAATATTGTAAAATTAAAAAAAAAAAATGAATTTCACAAGTTTTTAACTATTTATGCCAAATTATCATTTTCATATGTCATCAACGTGTATATTTTAACATCCATTTTACATGTTAGCATGCGTTAAATGCAATTTCTCATGGTCTTCCTCACAAGCTTCCAACATTTAAACTTTACAAAGTACATCACAACTGCTTTTCTTTGGAAGACATTAATCAAGGCAAAACTTTTAAGGACTGAATTCTTTTTGATTAAAATATTTGATTTTTTGATTAAAATTTCATCTCCAGGTGATTGACTAGCCAGCCTATAAAGTGCTTGTCTATGTAAATTGTATACCTGTTTTCTAACAGCTAAACAAAAATAAATCTATGCGTGTTGTATAATCAAAGAGAACAAAAAGAGACAAGATCTGTTGAGCAACATTAAAGCAAGAGACAACAGTCATCCTCTTTCTCCAGAAGACAATCTGCAATATGTATCAAGGGTGCTCATAATGATCCACCATCCAAAACAGCTCATGGCGGGAGGGTACAAGTAAAAAAGAAAAACAGCAATTCAGAACTTTTGACTCGCATCTAATGAAAAAAAAAAAAACAATTTCTGGCCAAGATTTCAATAAAAGTTAGAACTGAAAATGTTTGTATTTATAATCATGGTGGGTTCACTTAGTGTCCATTAAAGATGGCAGACACATACATTTGATGCAGGCATTTGCCAACAAACAAAACAATTCTTCTGATTCTGTTGTAAAGAAATTTTCATGAGATTTTGTTGGTTGCTCATCATTTAGTTCAATCCATGGTATTCCTCTCATGAAGTTGCCAAGCTTTCAAGCCCTCTTTGATAGTTGCAGCCCAGGCCTCTAGTGTGCGGCCAATACCAAACAAGTCCTCAACTGCCATGATGCTCTGTTCATCCACCCACCATCACACTTGACATATTTAAACAAGTTGAGATGCTTCTCACACACTGCTACATCCAGGTGGAATTTGGAGTTTTCTGTGAAGAATAGAGTTGCCAACATGCTCTAACTTCATATGACATATCTAGCAAAGCTTGGCTCGGTCACTACAACATAATATCTAGTGTATATCAGGAAAAGTAATATCTAATGTATATCAGGAAAAGTAATATCTAGTGTATATCAGGAAAAGTAATATCTAGTGTATATCAGGAAAAGTAATATATATATATATATATATATGTGTGTGTGTGTGTGTGCGTACACTATAGTATCCCCCATCCCTGAAAGCTGAATCATCTTTAATATTACAGTGTGTGATAAAATTTTCAAAGTAATAATTTTTCATTTTAAAAATAAATAGTTTTTTTTGTTTTTTTTTTAATTGTTATATAAATCAATTTATGAATGCAGAAACAGCTAAATTTCAAATAACCAACATATTTTAAATGTACTCCAATAAGAGAAGAGCTCAACATTCAAAATATCCCAGTTTCCATAAGTTTTATAAAGTGGAGTTTGTTAAACTCATGTTTAAGTTATTCTGGCATTTTCATTCATCTGGATTGCTTTCCCAGCAAAGTTGTGAGTCTTGTCAACTGTACTACTTAACTCAAAACTTAGGGAAGAGAAATAGATGTATACCTTCATAGCTTTTCCCAAAATGTATTAATAAAGAGGATTTAAATTCAACTTCAATCAACAACACTTCAACTCTGCATGCAAAACTCACAGGACATGCACACCCATCACAAAATAAATCTCGAGCAAAAATTAAAAAAAATTATTTGGAATTCTTTTAAATTTCTGAATAATATTAAAAGAAAATTAAAATTTCATAGAAAATATTAACTCATAAGTATTGAAATGAGAAATAAAAAGAAATTGACCTTTTGAACCAAATAAACACTTGTGGCTCTTGAAGATGCAATTTTATCAAGTTCGCTGTTCTCTTTCAAGAAATATGTCACATCTGCAATATGGACTCCAATTTCGTATAAACCTATAAAAGAACAAAAAAAAAAAATGTTGAAGCAAGACAGAATACAAAATAATGCAAAGTAAAGAAGATACAGTTTGGCATTTAAAAACCAAGATTCAAGCCCTTGTATTTCACAAAAACTCACTCTAAGCACTTATCAAACAAAAAAGTTTTATTCAAATAAAACAAAAATTTTAATTGTTTTACTATTACGATTTAACTTGTTTTAAAATAAAAATTCTCTTCCCTCTTATGGTAAAAATAATTCTCAATTAAATATTCTTTAAATAAACCTTTCAGCAATTGGGTGATCCCATCTTTTAAAACAGAGGAGACTGTGATAACATGTATACAAATATGAACCTGCCTTAGCACGTTATATGGATTATTACTGCTCTCATAAGAAGGTGGATTTTGAGAACACACTCTTTAGACAATATAGTGCAATAGGACAGGACATTCAATGCCAGGGAAAATAGATAACAAACGAGTGATGGGTTCACATGAATAGAAGAAAACTTACCATTTTCAAGCTTATCACAAGATACTGCATCATCGAGATCCCGTGCACTGACAGGGTCAATTGTGAAGACACACGTGTTGGTAAAATCTCGTCTCTTACTGTATTCTTCACTCGGGATTGTCCATGGTTGATCCACTTTCAACGGCAGAGAGGCTAAAGACTATTTTGTGGAATAAAAAATTGTTGAGTTATTTTTAATCATCTACATCATAATTCAAGTCATAAAGGATTAAACTATAAAAATAATTTTATAAAATCAACTGTAAATTCTCTAGAGTACAATGTAGACTACAATGTATTGTGGAGTAAGTCACTACACGGAGACATGTGAAGCTTCCTCCCAGTGTATCATAGTGGATCTCAGACTAGAGCAGGCAATCAATCAATTTGATTGAAAAATGGATAATGATTGATAATTTCACTAATTTTGATGACAATGTATTGGAAGTGTGAAACATCCGTTAATTCTAATTCAATCCTGGGCAACGTTGGGTCTCCCCATTAGGCATAAAATATAATAGGATTATTATAATTATTTACACTTAATAGTAATGCACAAAAATATGAAAAAATGCCCAAGCTTTTTTTTTTTTTAATTTTTTTAGTTTGTTCGAGCTGGGGATGGAGCATCCGACCAGATGCCAAACATTCACCCACTAACTCAGATATTCCAACCGAGAGATCTTTTTAAGATTCTAACCGTCCTTTTAAGTGCAATTGTTTGAATTGCTCTTGCACTTGGTTCACCAGGTATATTTGTCAGGTAGTTTTTGAAATTCTTTTTCAGGAGTCCAGTTGCTCCTATAATTACTGGAATACGTGAATATGAAAAGTGACATTACCATTATGTGTAGCGATCAGAACTGGTCTGAACAGAAGTGGTAACTGACCTACAATGTTGTCACATAGGAGGTCAAAACAAAAAAAAAAAAATCAAAGAGAGGGTAAATTCTCCAGAGTTACATTTGTAGCAAAATCAGCCAATGGTTGAATCAACTAAATAGAAGACTACTCCACCATCACATGGTCTGGGATTTCATATATTAGGAAAAACAGGCCCAAATAGTTGAAAATATATTTCAAAGATCATACAATTCTTTAAGTTACAACATACAAATGTTACAGCAAGTTTCATGTCTGCAAGAGACAATAGTCAGATGTTTTTGTAGTGGTTCGTTAAAATAACTAGCGTTGGGATGATTAATTGGAATTAGAAAAATTATGTTTATTTTCTGATGCCAAAAACGATTCTTTAGGGCTTTTTGTTTTGTTTAAAACTTAATTTTTTCATTGCTGACACTAATAATAAATATTTGATTTTAAGTTACCAGTAAAGCTGAAATCTATAGATCATTTCAGACAAGTGTATTTGTACGTTTGCGAAAATATATTAACATATTAAATGGGTTTTTATGGGTCATCTATAATATAAGTTTCACCTGTTTGTTTAAATGTATGTATGTATGTTTGTATGTGTGCCTAAAACTTTTGACAGAGGTGACAGATTTTCACAAGATCAGCATCGTTTTGAGTCTTGACCTTTTAGACAACAAATATCAAAAAACCATTAATTCCTTCACCCTCAACTGGGTATTTTCTATAGTGAGGGATCGTTTTTTTTTCGACAATATTTTTTAAAGTTATCCCTTCTTTTCAATTGACTAGCCTTAATTTAAACCTTCATCACTTCCAGTTTGGCGATGGACGTAACAGCAAAGACATCATTTTATTTCACATTCTTTTCCTCCTTCGTGGTACAGGTTCAGGCCTGCCTGCCTAGTATCACTTTTTTTTTCTTTCTTTTTGCTCAGCACACACCTCCAAACACCCAGGCAATGCCAAGCACCCAAACTAGTTCAAAAATAAAAAAAAAAAAACAGGTAAATATTTAGAAACTAGCAGGGATACCGGGAATGAATGAGGATCAACAAATGTTTTATCCTCCCATATTTTATTGTCATCGAAATTGGTAAAAATCGACCAGTTTTCAATCCTCCCCACTTAGTTCACAATACAGTCTACATTGCACTGTACAGAACATACTGTTGATTTTATAAAATTATTTTCATATAATGGCTTGAATTAAAGTTTAAAATGCAAATATCAAGGATCATAATTTAATTGTGCTCTAAACAAAAACATTCATTCTGAATGCACTTCTGTCATATCAAAGAATTTACTGTTGATTTTATATGCCAGGCCTTTCTGATTGTGCAGTAATAAAACTTCTCAAATGCCCTTGTGATGTTAGGCTATAGAAGGCATTAACTTTAGTCGAAATTGCCTGTTCCTTCTTTCAGATTTTTTTGATTATCGATTATCAATATTTATTGAAGGCATCCCGATACAAAACCTATCTAAAAACACTGTCAGGCAGATAAAGTATATTTGTGTGAAATTTCCAAAAAAATTGACCCAGCTGTTTAGACTCCATAGGGAATGAACTTACACACACTCACAAAGTTCCTTTCATATAATATTAGAGATTTTGAATGGATCAAAATAAAAAATTTAAAACAAAATAAAATAAAAAATGGGAAACAAATGAACGGATAAAAAACAAGGAATAAAATAAATAAATATCAATAACATAGATAAGGAATTTGCCACCAGAAAAGAAAAATTTGCTGTAAAGACTTAATGATAGGGAAGCAATAATGATGTGGGTATAATATTACTCCAAATAAACAACCACCAAGTTAAAATGAAATTAAAATCTCCCCGCTGCAACAACTTCACCACACAGGATTGTACTTTTCCCCTCTTCCTTCACCCCTCCCACTACTACTCCCTTTCTTTACCCCCCTCCAAAACCTCTACTGTCCAAATTCACAAACTGTACACCCCCTCCTTTCAGAACGTTAACCACATCCGAATATATTTTATAAAAAAACGAATGTAACCTTGATTATCGTTTCAACATCTGCTTTTTTTTTTTTTGGCTCTATGAGTGGAGATTCCACTGAAACATGTATACACATATGTAACCAATAATGTTTGTATAATAAACAGACTGTGTGTGTGTGTGTGTGTGTGTGTGTGTGTGTGTGTGTGTGTGTGTGTGTGTGTGTGTGTGTGTGTGTGTGTGTGTGTGTGTGTGTGTGTGTGTGTGTGTGTGTGTGTGTGTGTGTGTGTGTGTGTGTGTGTGTGTGTGTGTGTGTGTGTGTGTGTGTGTGTGTGTGTGTGTGTGTGTGTGTGTGTGTGTGTGTGTGTGTGTGTGTGTGTGTGTGTGTGTGTGTGTGTGTGTGTGTGTGACTAAAATTATGGAAATATTATTCCAATGTGACAGAAAAATGAAAAACCAAAATTATTTATATATTTATGAATGTTTTGTCTTTTATATATATATATATATATATATATATATACACACACACACACACACAATGTGGAGATGGGATGGGGAAGAAAAAGATGTTGACAGACTCACTTCTTCTGAAAATTCACTGAAGTCAACATCATTCTCAATAAGAATCCCTTCAGTTTCTGTTTCGATTTCTCCTGCATCACCAATTTTTTTCAATAGATTCCTGGAATAAAGAAATTTTTAAGAGGAAAATATTTAATAGTACATATTTAGTCTCTTTGCTGTGTCATCAACAAAGTTACTGAAAAATAAATAAATAAAATAAAAATGGAAAGCACAGAAAAGACTTTCTGCAGATACATTTTCTCTCACAATCCAGACAACTTTACATGTATTTATGTACAAATTTTAGTTTTCTCACCGTGATGTCACCATAGTTACAGAAAGGATTGTGCTTCTGACTGATACAGTAACTCATGTATTGTCTAACATCACTCAATTCTCTTGGACAAATTCCGTTATTAGATGTGAAAGCAAAGGTTTCATCACTGTACCCAATTCACTAAAAGCCATGAAGAATCAGGATCTTAAAAAAAATACCAAAACAGTTTTTGTCATGGCAAATGCAACACACTCTGACCCATAAACTATTTGTCTTCGGTGGAAGAATTTCAAGTGGCTAGCTACCTTGTACAATCTGTGCTCAAGATAGCTATAAGTGGAATGTTGTGTTTTGAGATTTATACATATCAGAGAGAAAACTGACTCGATCTAACCAGTAAATATCACCAGAAGTAATTTTATATATCTTACCATGTGTGTGTGTGTGTGTGCGGAGGGGGATGGGGTGAGGGGCCCAGCCCGGTCGTAAAATATGCTTAAATATGATATTTGAATTCGTCCAGATTTCATATATTATAGAATCGTGATTTCAAAAGTTAAAAATGTGCCACCAGCTAAAATCGAAACCAAAAGCAAAACTGTAGCATTCAAAGCTGGTGACGTTACCACTATACCAACATCACACGCATATGAATTGATTAACAATAAACTAAGATAAATGTACAAAATGTGTAACGATTTTTTCAATTTTTACCCATTTTTGACCCCTTAAAACCTAGTTTAACCAGTTAAAGAACAGTCCATAAAACTTATTTTAATCACTTCCGACGTGATCTCTTGACAAGGGTCGGACGAAAGGTACCTCAAGGTTCTTTTTTATTTTAGTTGAATAGTCTTTTGACTATTTTTAGTGTCTATTTTTTTCTCCCTGCATCAATCTTCCCCCAAATTCTAATGACTCCATTTATCCTTTTATATATATATATATATATATATATAATGTTATTTGTTTTTGCGATATGTTTTGAATGAATTCAATTATTCATTTGAAAGTGCATTTTTACCTAAATGTGAGTTGGGAATAATTTTCCCTTTTACCAATTCGGTACCCCCAACTGGGGAGCGACATGTATATTGTTTTTAAAATATAATCATACATAGTTTATAGGTACCCACTCCAAAAACAATTGAATTCAAACCATACGGGAAGATTCCAGTAAACATATTTCTATCAACTTTACAAAGAATTAAAAAATTTGACAGACCATTTTGTCAGCACATGAACAACCAATATTATAAAGTTAAATATTCTGGATTTTCTATAAGTGCAACTCTTCAGAAGATCCAAAATTGTGTCCAAAAATATCAGAAGACAAAAAAATCTCCCCCACTTACATTGTTGAAGAATTCCTAAATGCAGTCCCAAAATAAAAACCTAAATTTTTAATATCAATGGAGCTTGGATAATATATTTACATTTTATTTAAATATCAGATCAAGTGGTAAGAAAAAAAAAGAAATAACTGTAAAAATGATAGAAAATATTTAAATAAATAAAACATTTAAATTAAAAAGGTAAAGAGAAGAATGAAACGAAGAGGAGGAAACGTTTTTTGAAAATATAATAATAAAAAAAAAAACATGCAGTTTTGTGAAAATTAAAATCTTATTAAAAGCTAAGAGGAACAACCCTCAAAGTTGTATTAGAGTTATTTCCTTTTTTAAAAATGCTATCATAAATTGTTATACTAATTTCCTATACAATTAAAATTTTATATAATATAAAATTCTAATTCCATTAAAGAATTTAATATTTTTAAATATGGGTATTTATGACACCATGTGCCCCCACCGTCAGCTCACCACCCCAACAACGTTGTGTGCTGTGGATTTTTCATTTATCTTCTTATTGCTGTATCATCATAGTCTCTCACACTGGCGCCTGTCAATGAGAGCACAAGTATAAAAATAAAATAAAACAGGAAAACAAAAGGAAAACAGACTTACACTTCAGATATATCAGTTGGACTGAGTGTGTGCGACATTATTGACCCTTGATATGCTGAGGCCGCACTTATATCTATTGTCAAGGCCATTTCTCAGTTAGTTGATCAGTGCATTTTACCATCTGCTCCGAATCAAAATCCGTCTTAAACTTCATCCAGCTCTTAATTGTCCCGTTGGACCTCAGAGTCGAAACCCCAACTCTTCAAGCATCCAACCCAACTCAACTCTGACTGTCCTAAAATCCTTTGCCAATCTTCAATGTCAGAAAACTCACTGTCAATCCTGAAATACCCCCAAATCAAATCTAAATATATCTCTGGTCTGTTGTTACCATCATTCTGACCAACCATCCCAGGTCAAGTTTCTATTGTCTACTGATGACTTATTTCCTATTTCTTTTGTTACCTATCTTTTTTCTTTTTTTTCCTATTTCCTAGCACTTGGGATCGACTATCACATATTTATTAACACTGAAAACTGGAATAATGAAAGAGAAGCTAAACAAAAACAAATAATCAAAGACGATATTTGTACTATTAATCTTCATAATCATTTATTTTTTAAAAATCTTTCACAAATATCTGTACATATGAAAGTTATTGTTAATGTTAACAAAAATCAGGAATAGTAGAAAATCTTTTATTTATATTTTGGGAGAAAATCTCTTTCTCAAAAAAGAAAAACAAAATTTTAATGTTTTTTTCTTTAGTTGAGAAGAGGTGACTTTTTCGCAAAATAAAAGTTTACATAATTCTGAATTTTGTTAACATTAACAGTGAGGTTTATATTTACCAATATTGTTCATGAAAGAAAAAAAAAAATATAACAAAAACCTTCCAGATTATAAGGGATCATCTAGTAATTCTAAACAAAACTCATTGCTATTTCATCCTACTATCTCCAGATCAATGCAAAGGTGAAAAGATTTCATAGAACCTTAATTGATGCGTTGGTTAGATAAGCTGAGAGTAATAATGACTGGGATTTATATTTGGCATAAACGTTGGCAACCAAAGTTTTCTTTGATTGAAACCTGCAGAATATTAGGATACTGTTCCAAACTTATGACAAAGGGTATTCCCAAATGGTCACCCATCTAAATACTGTCCAGCCTCAACATTGCTTAACTAAAGTGATATAACAATAAAACTAACACCTAAATAAAAACTTTTACAAAGAAATGCAATTCACTTACCCTGAGGCAAACATGTCAGTTGTAGCCCACTCTTTCACTTTGGCAACAAAAAGAACTTTAGAAAATGTTTCTGGTCTCTGAACGAATTCTACAAGACAAAAAAATTGGAAGAATGTTTTTTTACTGTTTTATTTTTAAAAATGTATTGCAATGGAAAAACAAATATATAGAAAATAACCGATTGTAATTAATATTGACTGGTTAAAAAACAAATCTATAATATTAAAAATGATATCCAGATCATTATATATATGTCATCCACATACAGTATTGTTTGCTGTATCATAGCTCATCAGTGCGGCTAGACAATCAACTACCTCAAGCCAAGATTGAAGGAGATATATATATATATATATATATATATATATATATATATATATATATATGGAGGTTTTAAAAGTTGAGAGCAATGTGGAAAGGACCAGAATCACAAGAGGAAGAAAGGAAAAATAGTTCTAGTTTCTTCCGTTATCTTGAATATACTCTTTTCTTTTTGAAAAGGGGGGGGGTACTTTCTCCCGAAATTATTTAAAATTCCATACTATAAACAGACTTTATATACACCGGACTTACCAATAACTTAGTTGCAAATTTAATTATGTAATGAGAGGAGAAGTGATAAATAGTCAGGCATTTCTCTACTCGAACATACCCGTCTATTTGTTTGTTTGTTTTTTCTTTCTTTCTTTCTTTCTTTCCTCTTGCGATTCCAGTTCTTTCTGTATTGCTCTCGGCTTTTAAAACTTCTATATTCCTTTACCAGCAATGCTTCAAGCAAACTACCATACACATTATCTCTCTCTCTCTATATATATATATATATATGAGGATAAATGAAATATGGAGACAAAGAAAAATGAAAAACAAACAAATACAGCTAGAATTTAAATTAAACAAGAGATTGACTAGTTTCATTTGGATCAATGACTGTCTTCAGAAAGAATGAAGACGTGGAATGGACTTTTTTTTTGGCATGTGCATAAATGACGTTAATTGGAAAAAAGGATTTGGTTGGTTGGTTGATTTATGGCATATCAACCCTTTTCAGGTAATTTAATACTAAATCCAGTGATTTTGAAAAAAAAAAAAAAAAAAAAAATTTTTTTTATATCTTCAAGTACCTATTCATGGTGTTCGGTTAAGTTGTCTTATTTTTGCTTTTTTTTGTTCAAAATCTGTTTGGGTTATGTTATGTTGAATTTAACCATTTAAAAAAAAAAAAAAAAAAAAAAAAAAAAATTGTCGTTTTAAGGTATTTATATCTTCGAATATTTATTCATATACCTAAAATGTCATATTCACTGCCAAACCAGCTCTAAACTTGAACCACGATACAATTAACATTCCCTACTCTGACTTTAAACATAAAATAAATCAAATATGTTATGCAAAGTGGCAGGAACACTGGAATAACAATACAAATGACAAACTACATCATATCAAACCCATACTGGAAGCAAAGAACAAGTAATTATATCTAGAATACATATTGGCCATACAAAACTCACACACTCCTTCATACTTAAACAAGAGCAGCAACCACAATATACATTCTGTCAGAAGAATGTAGAGCCTTCGATACCGGTAGAAAACAATATCTAAATTCTAACATTATGAAGAATATCTTTGTTTTGTAGAGGGAAGTTGTTATTTTTGTTTTGTTTGTTTGATGAAATGTTTAACTAGAATATCAACCATTAATTTATTTAATGCTAAAATAAAAAAAAATAAAAACTTTTCCCTTTTTTTTTTATATTTTTGAGAATATTCTTTCGTCCAAGCAGTTGTTTTCAAAGATATTTTAGATATTGTTTTTATTCATGGCTTTACATCCCTTGCATGATTTTTTTTTTTTTTACATAGGCATCACCACATTATCAAGGCCCAGAGGCCACTCAAGGATAAGGGTTAAAGAGTGTACAGTAGAAATTGGACAATATAGTAATCATTAGTAATGAAAATTTGGTAAATTTGATAACTTATATGGAACGGCTCATCAAGAACTTATTTACTTTAGACTTGAACACAACCATATTGTAGTCAGCTGGAAAGCAGGAAAACGGAAGACAATTCCACAGGCGTGCAGTTCTAAGAAAGAAGCTTTGTTCATGGAATCTACGATTAGGTTTAGGCACAGATAAAGAGTGGGGGGAATTATTGATAGTGTTTACAGCTAGACGAGTGTTTCTTGTGAAAGTTTGGCGAGGGGGGACCATAGATTGAAGCTCAGTCGAACACTTTCCATGAAAATAACGATACATCAGAGACAAACTCGCAACATCTCTTCTGTGAGATAGAGGTTGCAAGGAGGAGAAAAGGACATCTCCTACGAGGCTACGAAGTCTATTTTGAACTCTAGATTTTTTTTTTTTTTTTTTTTTTTTTTTTTAAATCTATCTGAATATCTTTGGAGGTAGCGAGTTTATTTGTTTTTTTTTTTGTTGAAGTTTGTGTGTTTGGTTGAGGGTCTTGTTGAGATTTTTCTTTTCTTTGTCTGGATCTGAAAGTAGATCTTGGTTTAGCTTGGGAAATTTCGGTTCTTGTTCATTATTTTGTTTTTTTGAATTTGTTTTGTTTTTTTAATATTTTATGTATTGTTATCAGCTTCCATCATTCCTAATATTTGGAAACTATTTTGAGTGTCTATTATTTGAGTTTCTTGTTTCCTGGAGTGTTCTTTATTATTGTTTTATTACTGGTTTTATTGGTCTCTGCTAACTGTTTTGCACGTTTCTGTGATATATTTTTAAGTGCTTTAGTTGTAGGCGGATTCTTATCTTTTGTTTTCGTTTATTATTTCTATTGTTTTATTTGAACCAAGATATTTTTCTTGGAGGCTATTTTGGAATTTTGGCCATTCTTCATGATTTGATGAGATTATTTTATTAATTAGCTCTTTAAATTTGTTGTATTTATATTTAATTGTGTTCATGTGGTCTGTGTTTTTTGGGGGGGTTTTTTTCAGCATACGTTTCATCTTTTCAATATGCTTCATCCTTTCAATATGTTTCATCTTTTAAATATGCTTCAACTATTTTCTTTGGTTCTAGAAAAGTTATGTTTCTTTTATGTTTTATGTCTTATTTCTTTTTCCTTTGCATATATTTTACATATTTTGGAGTATGCAAGATGGTTTTCTTGACAGTTTGTACATTTTAATTCATTGCTACACTCTTACTCTGAGTGGTCTGGCTCTCTATCCCTACACTTTCCACATGATTTTTTTTCCTCTGCAGGTTTCCTTGTGTTGTTCATACTTGTGACAATTAAAACATCTTAGAGGAGCCGGTATATATTGCTCTACTTTTACGTTTAAATAAACAATTTTAACTTCTTTTGATATTGTTGGAAAATTGAAGGTCAATATACATTTATTTATTGTAATCGGCCTACCATATCTTTTTATATTTATACGTATGTGGTTGATTATTCCTTGTTTTTTCAGTTCCTTTTGTTTCTTCTTCCATTGCTAGAGATAACTCATAGCTTCAAATCACAGTTACTTGTCACCATATATTGGGATAATGTTTGTATAAATTATGTAATATATACACACACACATACATTTATTTCTTAAGTAAAATTCAATCTCATGTTGTACTGAGCAAATAATTTATTATGTTGTACTGAGCATGAATTTATTTTTATTCAATTGCATTACACGGTTATTCACCTTCTCTTTTTTATCTAATATATAACATTAAGTCTGTCAAATACTAGAGGTCAGACAGCAATAACTCATGTCCTAAAATATCAATATTTCATTCTGCATTTTTAGTCCTTTCAGAAAATACTTTATCCAACAAGGATTATTTATCTCCTTTATATTACTGGAGTCATTATTTAAAATTGTTTCCATTGTAACGATCTTCCTAATCAGAATAAGCCCTCCACCCCACCCCCACTCTAAAAAAATAGCTCAAAAAATCATTTTGGTATTCTAAAAAACATGCTGGAAGGAAGAAAAAAAACAAAGCACCTTGATAGAATCAAATATCGATGTTAGATGCAATGCTATTTAGGTCTAAATTCTAAAATTTTACAAGATAACACACACACACACTCATATATATAAAATGTCACCTTTTGGACATTCTGAAAGTGGGATCATAATTCTTGGCAGTCTGGAATCACTGGGATTAAATTTAACTTTTTTATTACTCATCATCTGTAAATGTCCGACACACAATCTGGAATGTTTCTTTTCATAAATAGCCACAACCTGTATAATAAAAAACAGTCAAAAGAAAATGATATTAAGACAAAAACAAAAGCCAATAACGTGAATACAAGATGCATTTACTTAGAAAGTGTAAAAGAAGTCATTTTAAAAAGAAATGTAATAAAAATATTAAATCAGTAACAAATAAGTTTATCAAAATTGAAATAAGGATTATATACATATGATTTAGTATTTTAATCTTCATAAGAGGGACACGAGTGGTGCAAAACTTCTGTTCAGGAAATTAATTTTGCCCGTTTTGGAATATGTATTCTAGTTTATAATATGAATGATTTTGTTTGACTTCTTTTTTTCTTTTTTTTATAGTTTTAATACACAAGACAAGTTGTGGGATAAATTAGTTAAACTTTGGATGCATACATGATACTGTCAGCATGAAAAAGACCTCAAAATGTTGTCCGTATATAGCTGTCAGATTGTGTTGCCCCCCCCCCCCCCATCCCTGATTATTTTCCTTGTCCAATGTCAAACTCTTTAGGGAGCTCCCTAAGCCTACAACTACCTAACCACAAAAAAACTGTCATAAACCAAACCGACTGCTAAATATATTAACATTAAATGGAAATCCTAAACATCTTTGTCTCAGAGTGCAGCTGACTATCCATCCATCCATCCAACTACTGAATGGTTTCCCTTTTTTTTTTATCATTTCCTTCCATCATTCAGAGTTATGGCTTTTTTTGTGGGTTTTTTTTTCCTTTTTACCTCCAATAGTTTTTTTTTGTGTGAATAATTTTCTAACATTCATCAGGGTCTTGGCTCAAGGACAGAGGAGTGTTCCACCCATCGCATCACTTTTTGAATGGATTGGGCTGCTGCTGCTGCACAGTTACTGCACCTTATGACGATATATCTTATCATTAACATTTAATACAAGTCGAGGAATTTCATATTTATGTAAACCGAAAAAAAAATAGATTTATAAAAAGAGAAATAGTTGCCATTTCTACTTACCTTTCCGGTGCGTTGGATATACTTATGGGATGTATTGGCCAACACTTTCTGTTGATTATCATCATTAAGGTCAGCAATACAAGTGTATTTCTTGATTTGATTGTCTTTCTTCTTTGGCGTTCTGCACAAAGAAAGAATTTTGTTATGAATTTGCATAATTAACATTGCATTCATAACTCTAAATAGGTTAGCCAAAAGTAGGCTCTACAAAAGCCCAATAACGTGAATACAAGATGCATTTACTTAGAAAGCCTAAAAGAAGTCATTAAAAAAAAATGTAATAAAAATATTAAATCAGAAACAAATAAGGTTATCAAAATTGGAATAAGGATTATATACATATGATTTAGTATTTGACAGAATAATGGACAAACAGAGAATGACAAAACAAGTTCTTTCCAATCAACATTGGTCGCAGATAAATAAGACCAGAACAGATATTCTTAAAGATGTGTCATTTAATCAGCACATTTTGATTTTGTTTGATTTCTTTTACCACGTATCAACATCTTAGTGGATCATTCAATGCCAACTAAAAATAAAAATAGAATAATCATTCTTTATAATCATTTTGTTTTGTAAAAGTATCTCATTTTGTTCGCATTTGTTGAAGAAAACAGGTGAAGTATTTATATGAAGGCTGTTCCAAAAGTAAGGCCTCCTATTTTTTAAATTCAAAAACTAAAATGTTGAAGAGTTTCAAAAACAGAAACGGTACCATTAAAACGAGTGACCTTTTGTGCTCCAGAATGCATTTTTCTACACAGTTGCCACCGTTCTGAATGCAAATTTGCTGGCCTTTTTGTTGCCCTGGTCATAAAAGTCCAGAGTGCGTTTTGTTACTCACATCTGTCGCCAATCTGAAATCGACGAACCCATTTTCTAACTGCACTGACGTCAACTGCTTCGGCTTTGTAAACATTCAACAGGCACCAGTGAATGCTGATAGATTTAATTTTTTTATTCTGTATAGAGGAATTCAATGACCTATCTCTACTTCTGATGCATATCCATGACAGGTGTTGCTTTCATAGAGTCTCACATCATCAATATCTATTACAGAGAGATGAAGCTTTCAGGCCATGAATACTTAAGTTTAGTCATAACAATGCAATTTGTAATCCCCTCTGATCCATTTGGGCAGAATAAAAAAAATAAGAGTTATTACTTTTAGAACGTTCCTCATATATATATTTGTACAATCTTATTCATTATTGTGATGTTATAGTATGTGACCTTTTTGATTTATATTTTGATTTTTGTTATTGCATGTCACTTGTCCATTCGAATGTGTTTTACCTTGGGAAGATTATAAGTAATAGACAATTTACTAAAAACTAATAGTTTATACGTATTTAATTTTACACTGGATTGTTATCATTTATTTGTCTTTATTTTAGAAGATTTATGTAAAAGAGAAGATAATCAGTGAATTTAACCAAAATGAATTTCTCTGAAAATGCACATCAATGAGTTAAATATGAAAAAAAAAAAAAAAAAGAAAAAAAAGAAAAAAAAAGAAAATCAACCCAAACACTAACCCTAACTACTGCCACCCTGAATTAAGGGTTAATGGTTAAATTAATGAAGTGTACTTTTTTTTTTTTTTTGGTACTCTTCCAGATTTTAAACCAGAAAACTTTTTGTTTGATTTTTTCAAACTATTTTTGCTTATCACAAGTACTTTCTAATGTTTTTAATATTTCACTTGTGTATTTACCAGCTGATGCAACATGGCAATTCTATAACCATGTTTCACACTTTTTAAGGTTTGCCACATACGATAACAGAGACAGAATTTTGTAAGCCACATTTGAAAGGTAGATTGCATACTATAACAGAGACAGAATTTCTTAGGTCACATTCAAAAGGTAGGCTGTATGATTACTTCCTTTGGAATACCAAAAAATCTCATTTGAATTGATCTGCTCAAAAAGGTTGTTCATGCCATACACACATTTTATTGAAACCAATAGATTTCACAAATATATGTTTAGCAGTAAATGGGACAAGACAACACAGAATGGAGTATCTTTTCCTTTAAGTAGACCAGTGCATTACACATGTATGATTTTTTTTTTTTTTTGTAACGCATCACCACTCATCAAGGCTATTTGGGGATAATGGTAAATAGATTTGTGTCAGATAAATGGGGAAACAAACAACTTGAAGATTGTACATGATGGCTGGATCTAGGCAAACTTTTAAGAGGAGGGCTCAACAATTTGTTAAAATTAAACTTGAAAACGACCATATCATAATCAACTGGGAAGCACCCCCATGGTATTGAGTTCCGCATACTGCAGTTCTTAGAAACTGTACTCAGAGAAATTCTATTTACCTTCAGTTTATTTATAATGGTTATAGCTAGACAAATGTTTTACAGAGGGCGGGGGGGGGGGGGCGGCTCATTAGAATATTTACCATGAAAATAACAATGACAGAAAGACTAGCAACGTCTCTTGTGGAATGGGGGTCAAAAGTGGATGGTAAGATTCAATCTTGGCGAGACTAAGCTTGTTTCCTTTAATAATTACAAGAAACCTTCTCAACCACCAATAGTTATGGCTAAAGATACATTACCTGAAAATACTTCAAACTCCTCAGCTTAACGTTCACAGGGAACATGAGCTCAAACAGATATATTGAGGGCATTGCCGCAGCTGCTGCAAAGAAGGTGGGCTCTCTTTACTGTGCTAAAAATTTACTTATGTTTCAAAGTATCCTGTACCTCTATAAGGCCACCATTTGCCCATGTATGGAGTATTGTTGTCACATTTGGGCTAGTGTATCTGCTACTAGTTTCTCACTCCTGGACAGGGTTCAAAGAGTTGCGAACCTAATAGATCCTGAACAGTCATCTAAGCTTCTACCTTTATCCCACTGACGAAATGTTGCATCCCTCTGCCTGTTTTACAAGTATTTTAATGGTGGATGCGCTGATAAACTAAAACGTAAATACTCCCAACAAACCTGACAAGCAGTCAAGTCCCACCCCTACACATAGATCCCTACATGTAAGAAGCCTGCTACTCTAACAGTTTCTTCCTCAGAACTGCTAAACTTTGGAATTCCCTTCCGGTTCCTGCTCCCAACTGTACTAACATGAGAAATTCAAATGTAATGTGAACAGACATCTTGCTGCTCAACTCCCTTCATAGTATCCCTGCAACTTATGTCCCTTATAGTAGCCGCCTACATCAAAGTGACACTGTGCCTTCTTTGGGGTGAAAATGTAATTAAAAAAAAAAAAGAGAGAGAAGACACCCCTCACTAAATTTCAAATAGATTTTATACTCTGTGAAGGCAAGCGACAGTGTTCTGAGCAGCACCTCCCCAGATGTGTCAAGAGTACACTATCTTGGGATATATCTGGTTTTTATGTAGGTAGAAGGTTGTGTTGGGAGTGAGATAGTTTTCATATCAATAGAATGATCCAACCATTATTTTCTAGCGACCTTAGCAACAGATCTATGGCGTCCACGTTAACCTGGAGTAAAAGTCAGTCCTAGAAACTTATGAAAATAGGAAGTTCCCTTTGTTGCATATTAGAACACCTGGGGTATTGCCAAATAATCTGAGCCAGAAAATTATTACTATTATCATGTAGACTGAATTGGATTTGTTTTAAAGAGAAAAATGCAATTCAAGGACAAATATAGTTAAGTGACATTTTAGGAATTCAACTTGACTAGATTCTATAAACAATAACAAGGAATTTTAGATAAATAAAAACAAATGTTTTAATAGAAAAGAATTTAAAACATAAAAAAGAAATGTGACGAAGATAGAGCATTCAATTTACATCTACGGTCACATGGAATTAATGGCATAATGAGAGAGTTTAAAAGACATATCAGTTAGTTTAGAGTTGGGAATCAGAGAGTTAGCAGACATGGTTAGTAGTCAGAGGAAGAAAGATGGTGGTGGATAGTAATGGCTCCAAGTAGAGAGAAATGTTGATAGTAAAAACCTAGGACCAGTGTTACAGCTTTCCAATGGTGGGTGGGAAGACATCCAAAATAAAGCTTCTGTAAATATCATCACGACTTCGGGTCGTGAAAATCTTCGTTTGCAGCTTTTCCGAGAATCCATCAAATCAAGATTAACCCAAGATATATTTTCCCATTGGCTAATGTAGAACGCAAGACACTGTCATTTGTCCTTTCATGTTATAATTGTTATATGTCCTGTTTAAACAATCACTAGGCTTATTCATATGGAGACGATAAACATGTCAATAAACACATCATATATACACCTCCATGTCATACAGAAGCCCCCGACAATATTATATATTCGTTAACACCTCAAGGAGAAAGCCATCCATTTCAAATAGGACAAAGTGAAGATCCGAGCACTGATGTTAAAAGGAGAGAAGGTTTCAGATGTATTAAAAGTAGGCCCCTCTTCCACAATGTACTCCAGGTCAGAAGAGAGAATCAGAGAGATCTAGATTAAAGCTTTTCGAAATGCTGCCATAAATGGTTGTTACTTCCTCCTTTCTTACTTTTCTATAATTCTGATACTTCTCAATCATTTATTGAATTTTTTGTCAGCTTTAAATCTGTGCAAAAATTCCAAAAGGTTGATCATTTATTTGTTATGAATTTTTTTTTTTTATTTATTCTGTATATGAATTTTTTTTTTCTGTACTGGTTTTCATACAGCATGGCAATTTTTTTTCAGCTTTACCCACTTTTTAATTACCACTATAGTTTGATTTCCAACAAAAGAGAATATATTTCATGTTGAATAATTACAAACTATTCATATTTCTTTTAGCAGCTTAAGTGAGAATTTTAAGATTATACAGACTACGAATTTGCTTGGCCTACTGTGTTTGATTATGCGTAGTATCAAATCAGTGGCTATTAGCAATGAAAACTACTTTCCCAAATAAAGGAAGAGTCAATAAGGCATGTGTACACATGCCTGATTGACTCTTTGATTGATGGTGTATGAAAATCAAACACATCCAGTCAGGATTGAGGATGTTGCATGGAGAGAAATGATATAAGAATGATATGATGGATGCAAAATACAAGTTTTAAAGAAAAGCTTGAGTACAGAAGGTTAAATCTGGATGGTATAGGGAGCTATATGTACAACAGGAGACTTTGATGGGATGGTCATAATGAAAAAATTCAGAGTCTTGGATTAATAGATGCAGAAGAGTTAAGGTAGCAGATTCAGCTCAAAGATAAAGCGATGGAAAATATGGGAGGAAGTGATAAGAATAGACTTGAGAGAAAGAGGGATAAAGACCTGGCCAGAGGTAGGTTACTTTAGAAATCAGATACTAAAAACTGTCCACTGCATGCCAGCATATAAAACCGAAAATGATTTCAAACTAAAGTTTAACAAAACAAATGATGCACCAACAAAAAAATATATCTTAGAAAATTCAACTTACTTTTTGATATTAGGATCAACTGCATTTAAAGTTGTTGTGTCTTTGGTTTCATTAGCAACAGAAGTCTGGGTCTTTTGCATTGAGATATTAAGTCTCTGGAATTGGTTAGAAAGGTGCGTGTCAGGACTAGACACGGATGCCTGTATATCTTGTGGTGACTGTGTCTCATGCTGAATGGTGTTGTCACAAGAGTCACAGTCAGGGTTGAAATCAGAATCAAATTCTTCTTTGTTTACCTGGAATAAGAAAAGGACGAAATAGTTGATTTGTAAGCATGATGTAACAGATGTTAAGATGCTAAGTAATAACTTAGTTGTAATATATTTTCAAAATTAAGTATAGAAATTTACTTTAATATGCCTAACAGTAGACAATGAAACCTAGGGTTTAACTTTGACAGTTTTATAACTCTCACTTCCCCTATTTTGTTCTTTAGTTTTCACATTCCATGAGCGATGTTTCTAACAAAGTCTTGAAAGGGAGAAATTATGGGGCTTAAAGAAGGTGCCCATGCTTTTTGGTAAACTAACAAAAATCATCAGTTATATTTTTTAAAATCGTTGGTAATTGCATGGAGTAATTTTCTAAAAGGGGCTAATCCTGATGATTCTATTTAAAGGCCTCCAAACTGAATAACGTACTGGCAAAATTGAAATGTATTTTTGTTACAAACAATTGTTTTTTGATAGTTAAATGTGTGGTTAAAGGTATCTCTTATACTGTTGTCAAAAAATAGACTTTCACTTTGCAAGAATTTTTTTTTAATGATCTCATATATAAACATCACCAGAGGTTAAGTATCACCGAGACATCTGGAAATGCATGAAACTGTTCCCACTCCATATTTTCATCTAAAGAGATTGGCAAATCGTTCTGTTTGTTTGTTTTTATTACACCATTTACAGTCAGCCCACATTATGGTTGGCATGAAAATCTGTGCAAATGACTCCATATAATGGCCCAGTATGAATGCATCTATATGCAAATTCAAAACTAAGTGCCTTGTATTCACAAGCATTACTCCAAGTCAGTAATGTGAACCACTCACATTAACCCAGCCCAATAAGATGATGATGGGGGTTCAATCTTCAATCAAGTCATACTAAAGATTAAAAATGATACTCAATACGTCTTTTCCAAATATTCAGCATTATAAGATGTAAGTGGACGGATCCAGAGAAAGGTTTCATTTGGTTATTTTATGGCACATCAACCCTTTTTGGGTTATTTAATGCTGAATCCTGTGTTTTTCAAAAAAGTTTTTGTTTTATGACATAAATTGAGGCTTTGTTTTTGACTTTGAAGAAGATGATCAAGTTTTGCAAAGAGAAAGAAACAAATACAATAACATCAATGTTTGATGCTGGTTGCGTCAAAACAGTCTGATCTGGCACCCAAAGCCAGAAAAAAAGAGTGGTTCCCTCCCCCACATCTTGAGGCAGCAGTCTATGAAAAGGGAGCCTTTAGATTACTTTAGACTACTTTATTTATATTTTTATGTTTCCCGTGGTATTAGATAAAGATTCGCGCCATTCATTTGGTGTCAGGTTGCTCTTGTGGTAGTCTGCTAATAGAGGTTCCAATCTAAATAATCTGTTCAGCTGAAACTGGGTCATTTTAGTGACCTTTTATCTGGCCAACAGAGGAGTCATTTTTAGTAGTCCTGGGAGGTCTATCCTCCCGGGCCTTGCACCCCCCTTTTCAGGTAGACTAAGTTTACGGCTTACTACCTGAAGCATCCAACTGGGGAACGTTAATGAGGCTGCCCAGGCAATATTTAATAGATTAGTCTGCTCCTTTTAAATCATTGGCTTGTGTCACATCTTTCTAAGATGAGAAGGAAGTAAATACTAGTAGCAATTTGTGGCAATTATGCCACCTCCTGAATCATGATGGTGTACTTTTGTAACAATTTTTGCTAATACACTTTTTGCTAACTGTACCATTGAGTTTGTCTTGATTCTTACTTGCTTGCAAGGTTACAACAATCAAAAAAATTAAAATACAAGCAAATTATTTTTTTAAAATGTTATATATATATATATATATATATAGTAATTTATAAAATATGGCGATTAAGCTACACTGAATATTCTGCGTTTCATCCACTGTAGGATTCGTCAGGCTTATGCGCGAATTCTGTGGTTGCTTCTTGTTTTTATATATGTTGAGGATTTCTAGTTAGCCAATCAGCTTTCTAGTATCCACCGCGCCCCTTCCATTGGCTGATAGGAAGGGGCACGGTGGATACTAGAAAGCTGATTGGCTAACTAGAAATCCTCAACATACATAAAAACAAGAAGCAACCACAAAATTCGCGCATAAGCCTGAAGAGTCCTAGAGTGGATGAAACACAGAATATTCAGTGTAGCTTAATCGCCATATATATTTTATAAATTACTAACTAGCTACCTACATATTGAGCACTTTTGAAGTAAATACTTAAAGTTTACGCATAAATCTATACTTTCGTATATTAAATTTATGTGAGTAAATGAAGTATATATATATATATATATATATATATATATATATATGCATAAACTTACCCTCCATTTGCTTTGGTCATCTAGAAGAACAACAACAATGTCTCCATTAAAAGCGCGATTTCTATTTTTCATGCCAGAAATGAAAACATCTGAATGGCCATCCTGCAGAGAAAAAGTGAAATTTTTTTTTAATCTTTTGATTTACACAAAAACTAAACAAAACAAACACAACTAATAAAGATACGTCCACTTAAGATAAATGAAAAATCTTATTTAAAACAACATATGAAGTGCCTTCAATAAGTTTCCAGACTTTTTTCGCATGGGCACTTTTATTGATTGTGCACACATGAATCTCTAGCCCTCTTCGAAGTAATCTCCTCCGGCTGCAATGCACTTGTTGTACCATTCCAACATATTCTGAAAAACCCCACGGAAGTCATCTTGTGTGAGCATGTCAATGACTCTTGTCAAAGCCTCTTTTGTCTCATAACGACAGCCTCTAAGGTTTTCCTTGAGTTTAGGGAACAAACAAAAGTCACAGGGAGCAAGGTCTAGACTATGGGGAGGGTGATTGATGCCAATCTTAGTCAAATAGTCTGTGACAAGGATGGAGATGGGCTGCACCCTTGGGACAAACTTTGCACAAATCTTCAGTTCTTCATGAATAATTATGTGCAAAGTTCCCACACTGACATCAAAATGGGCACTTATTGCCTCAATAGACACAGGATGATCTTTATCCATTAAATTCTTTATTTGGCCAATCAACTCTAGTATTCTGACTTCCTTACTTCTACCACACCTCTCATCATCCCTCAGACCCCCTACCTTCCTTGAATCTCTTATGCCACTCAAAAAATTGATGCTCGATTCATGCGAGATGGTCCAAAAGCAGTCTGAAGCATTCCATACATTTCTGTGACCTTTTTTTTCAAGTTTAAAACAGAATTTTATGGCATATCGTTTTTTTAAAGTGTCCTCGCATCCAGATTGCATTTTTGAAATTCACCAGCTGTGACAATCAGGCTTTAGTAGAGTGTATTCCAATTCCTACTGTAGCTGTTCATTTGAATCTGAAACCATAAAAATTGGTGAGTTATCTCATATGATGTATAGCAATAACATGCTGAATTTTCAAGAGTCTACAACAATTTTAAATGCCTGTACAAAAAAAGTCTGAAAACTTATTTAAGGCACCTCGTATCATAAAAATATTAAATTAAGCTTGGTACTTTGTAATCTATTAATATAATTGGTACTTTGTAATCTATTAATATAATTGGTACTTTGTAATCTATTAATATAATTCGTACTTTGTAATCTATTAATATAATTGGGGTAAAATTTGTGCATCTACCCATGTGATTGAATCTTAAAACCAAGCCATATTGATTTCTGATTTTTCAAATTGATTCACTTTTAGCCACCTTTTTTAGTCCTGTATTTGAGAACGCGTGTTTAGTATGAGTAATGGGCTAAATGGATGTAACTTGTTAGTTAGGAGTTATATGTGACAGAGAACCAGAGTGGTCAGGTCAGAGTAAATAACAACCTCTCAGAATCCTTCCACATTGTCAATGGCATAAAACAGGGATGTGTTCTGGCACCAATTCTTCAGCATCTTCTCCAGCATGATGCTCAAGCAGGCGACCAAAAATCTTGATGACGATGCTGTTTACATTCATTATTGCCTCAACAGTAGTTTGTTGAACCTCAAAAGGCTGCAAGCCTACACAAAGACCTTTGAGTAACTGATCCGAGACCTTTTTGCTGATGATGCTGCCCTTGTTGCTCACACCAAAAAAGTCTTGCAGCACCTCACATCCTGCTTCGCAGAGGCTGCCCAGCTCTTCGGGCTCAAGGTCAGCTTGAAAAAGACAGAAGTTCTCCACCAACCAGCTCCCCAGGTAGAGTACCGCCCTCCCCACATCACCATTGGTGAGAGTAAGCTGAAGACCGTCCACCAGTTTACCTACCTGGGGTGTACCATCACATCAGATGCCAAACTTGCCAGGGAAATAAACAGACTGCCCAAAGCAAACAGCACTTTTGGCAGATTGTACAACAGAGTCTGGAAAAGCAGACACTTTAAAAAATTGCACAAAAATCAGTATGTACAGAGCCGTAGTACTTTTCACCCTCCTGTATGGCTCTGAGTCCTGGACAATTTACCGTCACCAATTACAACTCCTCAAGCATTTTCATCACCATTCTCAACGTCCACGGGAGTGACTAGATCACCAATGTTGAGGTCATCGAGCAGGCGGAAATCACCAGCATCGAGGCCATGCTGTTGAAGTCACAGCTACGTTGGGTTGGGCACGTCTCCAGAATGGATGATCATCGCCTGCCCAAAATAGTCCTATATGGTGAACTCTCTACTGGCCGTTGTGACAAAGGGGCACCGAAGAAGAGATATAAAGACTCTCTAGAGAAGTCCTACAGTGACTGCCACATTGACCACCTCCAATGGTCTGCTCTTGCTGCTGACCATGATACCTGGCGACGTACTGTCCACCAGGCTGTCGCCTCCTTTGAGAATCTGTGGGAGAAGCGCTGCAGGAGGAAGATTCGGGAAGCCTCAGCAGCCACACCTCACATAACTTGAATGCAGCCACTGTGGTCAAACCTGCTTGTCCCACATCAGGCTAGTCAGCCACAAGCGTGCCTGCACTCGACGTGGACAACCCCCTTCATAGAATCTTTGTTTGTAAAGTACTGCCAAGAGAAGAATATGTGACCGAGCTTGCCATAACTCATTGATCAGAGTGGGCTTCTCCAACCTCCCATCTAGTCTAAGAGCTGAAGTTGAGTTTTGCAACTAAGACTTATAGCTTTGTAGTTATCAGCTGCTCAGCCACCAAGATCTTGTTCTCAAGCTTCATGAGTTGCCACTTAAGACCAACAAGTCTGTGTGTAGGAGGGGGGGGGTCTTACTCTTTTATAGATGAGCAGTTGGCTATTCTACAGCACCAGCTAACAAGGCAACAAGAGAAAGGGAAAAGGGAGAGAAGGTCTATTGTACAATCAGAAGAGTTCCATAATTAAACGGGAAGTTCCAAAACATTTTTTATATTTAATATACATAAATACTGACCCAATAGGTCATGGGTGGGATATAATATATATTTATTAGTGGTGGGATAATTGGAACCGATATCGGAATCAGAAAAATTTGTGCATATTTTCCGATGCCAAAACAATTCTTTTGTCTTTTTTATTTGATTTTGTTTAAAAAAAAATCTTTCATGGCTGGTAATAATGATAAAATGATATTTGATTTTTAATTCCCAGTAAAACTAAAATTGATGGATCATCCCCCACAAATGTATTTTTATGTGAAGGAACATATCTCCACATTTAACATGTGTTTTTACGGCAATCGGGGTAAAAATAACTCTATAGTTAAATATTTAGAAATTTATAAAGAATTGGAATTAGAAAAAATATTGGAATTGCCCCATCACTAATATTATATACCAGTTGATTGTTATACATATATACTTCAGAATAAAATTATCTATATATACACACTCAAAACAAGAGATAAAAATATTAATCTTTACAGATTTAATCTTATCTTGAGACAATGCTCAATATCTGAGATTGAGCAACAACATACGAAGGAATTTAAATGATGAAAAATAAAAAAATTTACAAAATTTACAAGATCATCAAATGTTTTAAATAAGGAATACAGTAAAAAAATTTTCCTCAACCCATATACGTAATTATCATTTCTTACACTAAAGACTGGATAAGTATGGAGGACTACTATCTGTAAGTAATATTATTTATATAAATATATTGTTATTGACTTATTAAACACAAGGATTGGGCCTCTAGAAGACTTTATAATAAGTAGTTAAACTAGACATAAAGCAACATTTCAGCCTCTGCTGTTAAATACTATATGACTAAGATTACTGTATATGACTTGCTGATTTGACAGTATATAATTTTTCTTTTTTTTTAAATAATTAATTTATACCTACAGATGCTAGTGTTTCATGCTTATAGAATTAGTGTAGAAAGTGATAATTACTGCTGGTCAGAAGATTCAAATCTAGTAACAAAGAATCTTTTACCTGACTTTGTAGGCTAGTATCTCACCTCTCTCTCTCTCTCTCATAAATTAAAAAGATAAGTTACATGGGAACGTTATCATATTATCAGGTCAATAAAGATTAAAGGAAAAGGAAATAAGGAAGAAACCTGTTTCCTATTTCTTTAATCCTTATTGATAATGGAATAAATTCCCATGTAACTTTATTACTTACTTTTCTTTTTATAACCGGTTTAGTTTAAAAAAAGACATTTCTGACATTTAATGAGAATTTTGAAAAAAGAAAAAACTGGATCCTTTTTCCAGCTTATTCACAATTCCACACATGTATGAAAAAATTAAGTTTGAAAAGAGAGAAAGAAAAATGTGTGCACATATGTGCAAAGACATAATTTCTGTCTAGTTATCAGTATCTCTTGAAGCAACACTTTACAAGCTCTTGCGGAACCCCAGTCCTATGTGCTTAGCACTTCAGGTTGTTCAATTATGTACAGCATCCTATCCCTTGCATCAATTTCATAACATGTCTGGACATCAAAGGCACTAGAGGCCGAGTAAGGCATGGCCAGAGTGCACGAGAAATGATACAACTGCAAGCAACCGGACTAATTTCAACTCCTTGGATCATATCGCATGGTGTGCAAGTGTAAGACATTGCCCGGTGTTGCCGCACCATAAATACCAAAACATAAGGATTACTTACTGGATGTGAAATATAGCATTCTTGATAATCTTTAGGATTCACACGAATCTGTCCCTAAAAGGAAAAATTTTTAAAAAGGTGAAAATTGATTGATGCTTAACTTGCAATTAAAAAAAAATTTAAAAAAAAAAAAAAAAAGAATGTATGATTTGAACATTTCACAAATAAGGCAAATGGAGTGAAAAATTTACTTTCACCATGACTAATGTTTGTGCAAATTAAAAAAAAAAAAGAAAAAAATCCAAGGTGTAATTATTTGAGAAAAGTGCGAACAAACAGAGGAACAAGAGTGAATTACTAGGTCGGGGGGGGGAGGGGGGTATTGGGAGATGATGGTGTCATAATGTGAAATTCTCCAAAAATACAAATAGTGCCATAATGATTTTCAGGCTGGTTGGTTAGTTGTTTTACGGCATATCAACCTTTTTCAGGTTATTTAGTGTTGAATCTAGTTATTTTGAGGAACGATTTTTAATGGAGTATATTTGTCTTTTAAGTCGGATTCTATTTAACCCATTGTTGGGACCCTAACAGGTACTACCACTCCGGGCCAGAGTGGACCTGGGAGCAATGGCAATTAAAGGGTGGCTCCACACTCCCCAAGGCCCGCAAGGTGGGGCCTCACCATCAGATATAGTTTTAGGTCATATCCAGGACCGATTTTCAGGCATCTGATAGTCTAGCACCTCTTAATCTGGACAAAATTACCAAAATGAACTCGACAATCTCAATGCTGCCAGATTAGTTTTTAAAAGATGGCTTTGCATGTAGCGCACCAACTTGTTTGTTTACACTTCACCTTTTGGTGATAATATAATCTAATTTATAAAACTCACTATGCCTGTCTGTCTCCATATTTTCAAATTATCTCTTCCGAAACTAAAAGTTGCAGAGCCTCAAATGATCAGATTTTTTTTTTTATGTACTATTCTTATATGGGTCTTTAGTCGGTTAAAATAGTTTTTAAGGAGTCAAAAAAAAGGTCAAAATTGAAAAAAAAATCGTTATATATTTTGTACATTCATCTTAATTTATTTCTAATCTGTTCATATGCGTGTCACGTTGGTACAGTGGTAACATCACCAGCTTTGAATGCTACAGTTTTGCTTTCTGTTTCGATTCTAGCTGATGGCACCTAAATACTTTTTTTTTTTACTTTTGAAATCACAACTATAATAATATATGAAATCTGGATAAATTAAAATATCATATTTAAGTGTATTTTATGATAGGGCAAAGCCGGGTGTATTTTATGATAGGGCAAAGCCGGGTGCACCCCCCCAAAACCCCCGCTAGTCTCAAAATAAAAAGAGGATATCTTGTTTTACTTTGATTAAAACCTAGTTATTGCTCCACAAACAAATTCAAGTAACGTCCATAGTGTTAAATATAAACAGTCTATTTCTATCAAAGTACAAAAAACGAAAATGTATTAACATTTTACAAAACTGTTGATGAGATGATTTGCAGGTTTTAACAATTTCAATGAAGGGAAATATTGGTATGAAGATTAACAATTCAAAAACATACAAAATTACATCCTTCTTGAATCCTTCTCTTACCACCAATGAAAGTGTGGCATTAAAGGAAATAACATATTCGCATATTTATAAACTAGCAGAACCCATGGAAATTCCACGGAATGAGAAATATAATTAACAAATGTTTTGATAGAGCTAAAAATTAGTTTTTTGGACAGAAAAACTAATAACACACAGTAAATATGAATTTATTAACATTTCTATGAAAATAGCGTCTATTGTATTTTAAATATAGAGCCAACCACAATGAAATAAATTAGTAAGTACTAATACTCAGAAAGTAATATTGTGTTCTACATAGTTTAATACAAATAATAAAAGTACATTCTAAGAGACAATTTTTAATTTACTCTTTCAGTCCAGCATCTCTTAGTAAACAATGTTTTTTTTTTTTTACGGTTTCTTTCAAAGTTCCATTCTTTACATAATGTCTCACTGACTTCTTTCCTTGGTGAAGAACCGCTTCACACTGAAATTATGAGTTCCTTTTTCATACCATTGCAAACAGTGGTCATATATTAGCATTACAAGTTGATTTTTTTTCTTTTTAGATAATTGTTATTTTATCAACTTGCATGAAAAGAGCTATGTAAAAGATGCTTAAAACCGTTTGAATTATGCGAATACCATCAGTAGTTCAAAAGTTATGAGAATTTTAAGTGCCAAAATTTAGGCTTTTCTTTAGAAAAAGTGGGCTAAATTACAGAACTCAACATTTCAAGAAATTCAGTAATTTTGCCATCATTTATTTATTTTTCAAGCTATTCTCATGAAACTTGGCACTCTTATGTAAAATTGTGTGCTCTTTCTGATTATGCAGTCAAATTTGATGTATCTCTTTACCATAAGCCATGAATTATAAATTTCAATTTTTTTTTTAAACTGGCGCATGGTATCATACAGTGGGGGTCTATTCATGAACAAAACTAAGTATTATAGTTGTATTTAAATATAGCTTTACTGAGAGCAGGCATTTTCCTACCTCCTCACCAAAGGAGAGCTTAATCTTGGGTGTAACCATTGAATGCCTAAAGAGCATTCATGGCCGGTATTTACTACTCCCCTCAAAGAAAAAAAAAAATTTTGAGTAAATATGAATTAATCTCAGAAATAAATCAAAGAAAATTTTTCATATAGATTTCGGATTTCTGTATAAAATGGAAATTCCCATAGTCGACCAGAACTTACACATTTTGGGACCAGTCCAATTTTCAATTTTGTAAATCCTCTCTATTTGGCCCAAAATATACCCCTATTTTCTGAGATGCAACCATAAATCGTACTCTACATGAATCCTTGATGTAGCTTTCACAGTACTAGGATACCAGGAATCCTGATAAGCAACTATATATTCACCAGCTGATGGTAATTTAAATCATTTCTATTGTATTGTTTTACTGAAAATTCAACCTATGTAAGCAAAGAAATAAAACGATAATTTTTTTATCTTGTTTCCACCTTAACATTTAAAATTACTTTTTTTAGGTTTTAGGGTATGCTGAAAGCAAATATCATATTTAAATTTTCTGCAAATAAGTAGTTTTCTGGATATTAAGCAATGTCATTTCTAATGTTATCGCTGGTGGCCATCTTGGTACGTGCGAGTGCTCAAACCTAACCCTGAGAAACTATGCGCAAACACACGTACCAAGATAGCCACGAGCAATAACATAAGAAATGACATTGCTTAATATCCGGAAACCTATTTATTTTCGGAAAATTTAAATGCGTTATTTGTTTTCAGCATACCCGAAAACCTTAAGAGGTAGTCATTTTAAAGAAAAATGTTAAGGTGGAAACAAAGTAAAAATTTACAAAAGTCATCACAATGAAATTCTTTATCAAACCGCTTAATTATTATTATTTAGATATCTTCAGTTTAAGAAAAACGGGTTTGTTTTACAGATTCAAAAAAATGGTCTTGACAAGGAGTTAAAAATGAATTCAAGTTTCACAATATATTTTATTTAATTGTTAGGTGAAAGCACAGAATAGTTAACAAAACACCCTTCCTTCCCCATGTTAAGAATGGGTTTCTAAACAATAATATTATTTCAGCATTGTAGCATAAGTGCACAAGTACCTTTTATTTGTTATATATTTGTTTGTTTTTGTTTTTTTACCACTAAAAAACAAACGCATGTACTTAGTACATTTTGTTGTTTTTTTAACGCTTTTAGTGCATGTGTACTACAAGCGTTAAAAACAACAAAATAGTATTGTTTGGAAATCAAATTTGAAAAACTTGATAATTTTTTACATTGACAAACCCAGAATAAAAAAAATGAAACTATTTTCTGCTTTCATTTTGAAAGCAGAAAAACAGTTTAGTTTTTTTTGTTTTTTTTATGATAGTCGAAAACAAGGCTACATAAAAGGGAGGTCATTCTCATATTCTTGTCCAGAGTTGCCAGATTGGCCTTTTTAAAGTTAAATTTTGCAAAGTTAGTTTTTTTTTAAGCAGTTTGGCCTTCAAAAATTATATTTAGTGTTTTTCAAAGCATAACGTACAAACTATGGAAGGAATAAGCAGAATATAATATAGATATTTGAAAACGAACCGACATCAAAACGTCACTCATATTCTTGTCTAGGGTTGCCAGATTGGCCTTTTTTAATGAATATCATATAGATAGAAGACAATATTAATACTTACAACAATAAGATTAGGATTCTGGAAGGTTTGCTGGTCGACCGGCCAATAATCTTCAAATGGCTATAAAAAAAAAAAAAAAAAAAATCAAAGCAATTTTGTAACAGATTGAAGAACAAAAATTTTAAGAAAAAAAAAAAAAAGTATAAAAAACAAAAGAATTAAAATTTGAATACATAATCCAATATGTATTGTTATAACAAACAGAAATGTCTTTCGTGACACAGGAAAGATGCCAACAAGGTTCTAAAACCAAGCAACTTTTGGTCAGAATGCGACAAAACCATGTGGTACCCCACTCGACAACGATCGCCAACCTCAACGTGGTGTCCCATGAATTTCCTCCCCTTCATCTTCTTTTCATTCTAGCCATGTCATCGTCTTTTACACATTGGCAACTGCCGAGAAAATGAACTGGCTCACAACTATAAAAATAAAATAAAAAGAAACAAAAGACTGCGACACTTAGATGTTGCACTCTGGGTGTGTGTGTGACACCATCGACTCTACAAACTAAGGTCACCATCTACGTCTTGGTGTTGTGCATCTCTGACATCATCGACCTTCTAAGATAAAATCCATGTCGTAATCGTTTGTCGAGGCTATGTTCATTAGTTGGTTCAATACGATTGAGCAGTCAGAAGGAAGAAACTACTAGAATAGAAAGCTTTCTCAACAGTGAAGAAGTGAAATTTGGCTGTTTGTTGGGAGTATGTATGTCAAGGGAGCACAAAGTGCTGAGTTTATCAAAACACATTCCATTAAAGTGCTTGTAAAACAAACGCATTCTACCAACATCTCCATGCACCAATACGCAAGTTATCCTGTCATCTTTTTCATTTTTCTTCTAACTGGGGATGGGTCATCCTACCAAATGCCGGACATAACTTGTTATCTTGTATATTTCTACCACAAGATTTTTTTAAGATTCTAACCATCCTTTTAAGTGCAGTGTGTGTGTGTATGATCAGCTAAAAGTAAAAAAACTACAAAACAAAGATCCATAACCTTGGTATATTCTTAATCAGTATTGCCCAGAAAGATATCTACAATTTTAAAAGTTTTCATTCAGACGGCGTCTCGGCATTAAATGACTCCAAAGTGGTTGATATGCCGTAAAACAGAACAAACAAACAAACAAACATTCAGACTGCAAGGGGGGGGGGGAGTAAACCGGTTTAGTTTTTCAGTCATTTTAAAGGAAAGTAATTTTTTTTTTCTCAGCATTAATTCCCTTGTGTTGACTCATTCGTCAAAGAAATTTAGATAAAGAAGAGTTGTCTGTGTGTATGTCTGTATGTCTTGCCTGAAAGGAATGGGCTGAGCAGAGGAAAAAGAGGAAATTAGGGAGAGAAAAATAGAGAGGCAGAAGTTTCAATAGAAAGATGTTGCATTATTACATAAGGTAGCCTTGTTAGTAGAAAGGTAAAAGCGAAACTCACCAAACAGCTTTCATTGCCGTTTTGTTTGCTGTTGTTGTTTTTTGAATTCGGATTCTGATGGGGACCTTTCTTCACGGGACTAGGATTCTGAAAACAATGACCTGAAAGAATTTGAGAACAAAAAGAAAATTATAATATCTGTGCTTGGGACAATGCCGGGTATATTCTGATGTGACAATATTGTCAGATTGAAAAACTACAAATTTATTAAATACAGTGAGAATGCAAATAAAGTGGGTTCCCAAGAATGGAGATATTCAATCAACAGGTGTGAGCTAGGACTCTGCTAAAATTGTTTGCAACTGGGGCCATCGAGGTTAGTTGACAGGGTGATGGACGAAGCTGTTGAAAGATATTTTTTAGGGCAGACATCTCTTGTGTTTAAGAGAAGAGAAAGGTTATTAATTTAGAATTCTCTCTGATTTAGAAAAGAGAAAAAAAAAAAAAAAAAAAAAAGGTTATTAATTTATAATTCCTGTGTGCGAAGGGGAGGAGCAAGCCACAGAGATCATCAATATAAGCAAAGAAAAAAATGCAAGTTAGTGATTTTATTTCTTCTCACCTAAGGAATCCAAATCATTCTGAAATAGCTCTTGAGAATTTGAAGTCGCTGTCGAATGCTAAAATCGTTCACAACTCGAGAACTTAAAAACCAAAAAGCTAATTAAAAAACAGATACAAAGCACACGCATTTTTCTTTCCCCAACTTAATATTGTAATATTTATTCAATGAATTTTATTAAAAAAAAAAAAAAAAAAAAAAAAAAAGTTGAATTGTTATTTTTCTTGCTTAAAAATTGACCTCTACTTCTCAGTTATACAATTCTGATGACCAAAGTCAGAAGATTATAGTCATGATTTAGAAAATGTGAAGTGAGAGATGATCTTGTGGTCTTCATCAAGGTGGTAACCGAACCCAGGAATAGTTAGTCAGATACATCACCAAAAAGAGGAGAAATAAGATTAAAAAAAAAAAAATCAAAAAAAAATCAGTCATATTGTTGCTTGTCACCATATACACTTTTCATCTGTACAGAAATGTTTCAGATAGATGTGTATATATACAGTGTTACCCATTAAATTATGCTTTTTTTTAAATAATAGATAGATGATGTGTACTTATACAGTGTTACCTAGAAGTGTTAACATTCAATTTTATTTATTTTTTTTTTTTAGAATATGCTTTATTTAAAAAAAATAAAAAATAAAATAAAATTTGAATTTTAAAAGTTAAATTTTGTCATTAAATTAAACGGATTTTCTTTTGAAGTCATTTCTTTATTTGAGGCAAAGATATTTTAAAGGGTCAATTTCTTCCTGACAATAACCCAGTGAGGTGAGGACCAATGCCTTTATCACGGCACCATCTCTACATAATTGTCAACCAAATCTGGTCTAATGGTAAAAACAGCAAGTTGGTGATACTAATCAAACAAAATAGTGAAAAATCAACCAAATTACTGATGTTTATAATTTTTTTTTTTTTTTTTTTTAAATAGTCAAATATTCCACACATATAAATTAATAACAAATCACTTTCTTCTCAAATTACTTTCCTCATGGGACTCTTTAAATAAGACAAATTTTGCCAGATAAACACAAACTTTAAATTAATCTTATTTTCACACAGGACTTTAATCTTCAAAACTCATTAATTCAACGAAAGACTTTCACCTAACATTTTAATCATAATTACTTTGAAAGAACTTTCAACAATTGGACTTTTGTGTAATCACCTTGTTTTTGTTAAAAAATAGATGCGGTGCATTTTAATCAGAAGGAGTAGTTTTGTTTCATTCCTTTTGATTATTTTGTTTGGGGCAAAGAAATTTAATTTTCCTTAAACTTCTGAACCCCTACAAGATCCACTTGATTTCTACTGATGTTCTAAAAATTTTGTTAATCTAATTTGATTTTATGCCTGGCCATAAAGCTGTTTGATGAGTTTCTCTTTTACTTTTCTACGAACAAGACTACCTCACGTAACGCCACTGTTGTTGTATTTATTTTGCAAAAAATGCAAGAACTTCATTAGTAAGAAGAAATCACACAAACATTTGTAAAAATATTCCTTGGTCTCGGAATTAAATTATGTTAAAAAAATACTTTCTGTTTATTAACAATGGTAAGAAAAGTAAAAATAAAACAGAAGATTAGTACAATCCATTAATAAACAATAGAGAATATTCCCATAGTATTATTTAAACCATAGCTGAAGAGAGAAAGAGGGAGCAATATACCACAGTGAAAAACTAATTTGCAGGTTTTTTTTTCTGATTTAACATAATTTGCAAACTTATGCGCCCTGCCAACTGATTGGTCAGTGCAGCCGAATCACTTTGGCACCGGGCATTGATCCGCTTATAGTAAATAGTTTGTTAACTGCTACATCACCCCCTGCTTAGGCGAAAAGCCAATGAAGAAAAATAAAAAGGTAGCAGTCTTTAGAAAAATACAGAACACAAGGCAACGTAACGTCTGGAAGTTTATGTTGCCAAAGAAAGAATACAGGGTGACCAAAAAAAAACAAAAGCTAAATGGAGGCCATCTAAAACATGCTGTAGAATGAAGAAAAAAAGGCCAAAGAACCTAGTGTTTTGATGTGATGTTTTGAATATAATAAACTAGTTATGACCGAAGTTTCATTTCATTCAGACAAAACACTAAGAAACGGGGTCTAATTAGAGTTGGGGCCCGTTTTTTTGGGGGGGGGGTCACCCTGTATATAAAGGGGTAATGAGAATAGAAATTTCCAGCTATTTTTTTTTTTTTTTTTTTTTTTTTTTAAATAAACCGAATTTACAAGGGGTTTAAATATACAAAGTTTTGCATGATTTTTTGGGCCAATGTACACGGTGGGCACTAGGTGTAGTAGTGACATAGTTGTCATTTTCAGTATTCACTTCAGGTGTACGCTGTGTGAATGTAGGTGGGATATGTGTGTCTTGTGTTTCTGACTCCAGATCAGAAGGTTGCGTGTTCATATCACGTCGGGGTCACCATTTTATAGGAGGGAAATGTTGTGCATTTCTCTCCTAATAATTGCTTAAATAAACAAGGCCAAACGACATCGCTTTTAACAAAACAATAATAAAGGGTTTATTTAGAAAAGGCGAAATTGTATCTCAGACTGAAGAGAAAGAAAGAAAGTGTAAATGTGTTTGTAGGTGTCGTCTGCCATCATATTGCAGTCGTCAACAAGTAGCAGTGGGAGGGGTGAGCGAGAGAGGTCTGTATAGGTCGCTTGCTGGCGTCTCTGGCAATTTCAACTGAGATCCCAAAGGGCTAAAAATAGTCCTTAAGGGGACAGCTCAAATCAATGCGCCCTGCCAACCGATTGGTCAGTGTGGCCAAATCACTTTGGCACCGGGCATTAATCCGCTTATAGTAAATAGTTTGTTAACTGCTACAAACTAACTTCCTGATTAAAACAATCTTGAACAGTTCTCAATAGGTAATCCAACGGTTTACATTTTTTTTTTTTTAGCAGTACATAGTTATGGAGGCAAGTGAGAAAATGCTGACTATAAGGTTTACATAATCTTAATCTATTGAATAAAGGGCAGTTGTCTGTGTATATGTATATCCAGCTAAAAGTCAAAACCTACAAAACAAACACCCACAAATTTGGTATATTCTTGATCAGCACTGCTCCGGATAATAGTAATTGAAATTAAAAGAAAAATGATTCATTCATTCATTAGGAGTAAAGCTAGCTAGGTCAGACCAAGTTTTGTTAGGAGTTGGAGGGTTTCTGCAATTTTCAATGTTCTTATGGACTAATTTGAAAAGAAAATTAAGCCTCTTTTCTTGAGGAATACAGTTGTCTGTGTATGTCCAAACAGATGAATGAGCTGAGCAGAGGAGAAAGGCAGGAGAGAGAGAGTGAGGAAAACATGAGAGGGGGAAAAGAGAAAGATAGAGAGACTGGGGCAAAAGATGTAAGCTCTATTACATAATCAAGTCACCTGAATTGATTTTTTCAATAAAAGTTTTAAAATTGTTAAGTGTTGAGACATTATGTTGAACAAAGATGACGGTATCAATCAAATCAGGGAAGAATCAATGCAGTCACGATCTCGAGTGTTGAGTAATTCTAAATAACAAA
Source organism: Euprymna scolopes (assembly GCF_053919585.1). Taxonomy (NCBI): domain Eukaryota; kingdom Metazoa; phylum Mollusca; class Cephalopoda; order Sepiida; family Sepiolidae; genus Euprymna; species Euprymna scolopes. The sequence goes on along the minus strand of NC_136499.1, from coordinate 50,717,671 downwards.
GATGGCGACAAAGAATCAATGTAGTCCGGTTCAGTCGTTTCAAGACGGAGACTGACTTGCATCCAAAATTCAATATTTTTATAATAAGGTCGGAGGCTTTTCATTGGTTGATTGTCCTAACACGTAGTTATAAATAAGATCGTCAAAATCATTGGGGTCATACCCTCATTATAAATCAAAATCATTTTAACAAAAATAAAGCTGTAATGCTGTTTTCTTTAGGGCATTAATTTTATCATTTCACCCTGTACTATTTTTAAAAGCAATTGTAAGGTCTATAGTGTTCATGGTAAAAGTTCAAATCAAATGTTTTATGCATGGGTAAATCTAATAAAAATATTTAAATATGATTCTTTGGTCAGTGATAAAATATACAGAAATCTTTGTATTTATCGAAATTCATATATTTTTGGTATAATTGTTGTGGGTAATTACCTCCCTTCCAACGCAGGAAGATGTGACGCAAGGTCGGCAAAATTAAGCCAGTGCTCTGAAAGGAGAAGCACTCTGGCCTATTTAAAATTGCCTGAGTGGCCCATCAGCATTCCCCAGTCAGGGCACCTCGCAGTAAGCAATAAACTTACTACACCTAGAAGACAGGAAGAAAGGCCTGGGAGGATGGAGCTACTAGGACTGCCCAGAATGCCTCAACCCAACAAATAAAAAGTCACTGAAATGCCCCTGTTTGCGCTGGACTGATTATTGAGATTGAAACCTAGCTGGTATGTATCACCAATCTCTACCGAACACCAATTGAATGGGACAAGCCAGTACAAATATGAGTATGTGAATATATGGGAGATGTCATTTATACCAAGGGATCGAGATAATAAAGCAAACAGAAAGCAAAGTCACCATAATTTGTATTAGTTAATCACCCTTGACAGTCAGAATTGTCAGTTATTTTTTATTTTTTTTTTATTAACTTATTTGATAGAACTGCTTTTTGTGGAGTTAACCTTGCGATGCTGATCACTAATGTAATAAAGAGTAAGCCGACAGAGGTTAAACAGATTTTCTAGTGCAGACGAGATCAAGGGATCAAACCAAATCAAACTGGTTGACTTAGGCTTAAAACTGGAACAAGCTTGACAAGAACAAGTGTTGAGTGCATAAGAACGTGTTAGTAACATAGGGATCTATATCTCTCCTCTACCCTTAAAACATATAGAAACACACATGATACATTTTCAGTCAGTCCAAGTTAGAATTTAGTTTGAGACCGACAGACACAGTTGTCAGTTATTCTGCAAGACTTCTCGTGGAAGTGGTGAGAGGTAGCGATGTATGGCAGATGAATTGATAGAGAAATTCCCACTGTCCTAAGGATAGGCAGAGAACGTGAAATAAAGTTCCAATTGTCCTGAGAAATGAGACTTGTGTTGTTCTTATGAGCTTTTGTTCCAGGGGAGCTGACACGGTCAAGAGATGCAGAGACAAGATATAAAGGTACGTTTCATTCTTATAAACCCCTCAAAAGGGCTGGTGCACCATAAATATGAAGATTGATTCAATATAAGCATTCAATATAAGCAGACACCTCATCTACTCCGACAAAAAAAAAAAAAAAAAAACACTACTACTACACTTTTGCCTTGAACTAGTCCTCTTACCTGCAAACAATATTCACAATTCTCCTTTTTCTTTTCTATTACTAAGAGTTTTTAACATGTATAATTTCCCAACTAGAATCATTTTTGTCCCAAACTAAAATGGCCCTACACTTAACAATAAACTTATAAATAATTTTGTTTTTAATTCTAATTTTCTGGAAAATATAAATACAAACTTAATATTTTTTTCAAGAAATCTAATCATGTTTATATAATCGTAATTTTTTTTTTATAACTAACAGATCACTTTGTCATCCCAAGTAATAAATAAAAATGTAGATAAAACTGAATAAATCAATAGGCAAAGAAATAAAGAGCAAATTTACATAAGATTTAATCATTTTTTTTTTTTTTTTTTTGTATGGAAGCACAACGTGAGTTAAAGTAGGACTTCAAATAATATATTAGTCAGGATCATTGTCTCTATAATTCTGGCAACAGTTTCACAAATTAGGATTTCTGACATTGTTGACCGACTGAGCAGCTTTCAAGTAAGCAGTTTAGAAAAGTGAGATAATTACAATGTCAATCAACTATTTGTGCTACTAAGTAGTTGAAAGAGAGAACAAAATGAAAGAATAGTCAGTTGATGAATTATCTATTCCTTTCTTTTTTCTTTTCTTTCTGATTTGTGTGTGCTTAAATAATTCAAGCAGTTTTCTTTTTTTTCATTTTTACTTATGAATGAGGGAGAAAAATTCAGCATGCTGACTGGTTTGATTGTTTTGTTTTATAGTAGAATCAACCCTTTTCAGATTATTTAATGCAGAATACAATCATTTTTGTAAAAGATTTTATGCTTCAAGTTCTTTATATTTGCACATGCTTATTCATGGTGTTTAGTCTGATTGTTTTGTAAAAATGTTGTTTTGCAGAATAATTTTAAGTTTTGGAAAGAGAAAAGAAAAAAGCAATAACATTAATGCTTGGTGCATTTCAGGTCAGCCAGTACCTTAAGACTGCCTGATCTGATAGCACCAAATCAGTGTTGGCCAAGGAAAATGAACAGAGGGAGAAAAAGTCGCAGACAGAGAGAAACAGAAAAAAAAAAAGTACCTATCATTTTTTTTTTTTGTATATAGATTCCATTTGGTTCCATTTCTTCTTACCAACTCAATTTATTTTAACAGACTTTAAAGTGTACAGCCTTTCTTGTAATAGAAAAATTATTTTTAAAAAAATGGCAAAGAAATAACTATTGTAAAGAAAAAAAATTATCCAATTGTGAAAATTAAAGCAAAAATTAGCAGCATCAATCCAGTCAGAGAAGCTTTGAATTGTAAAGAATAGTAGCATTAATTCAGTCAGGATCAGCAGAGCTTTAGTTCCGTTCTTGTGTCAAGACAAAAAGCTATGAATTAAAATTAAAAAATATTCTGTATACTTTATTCATACAGCGATTTTGATAGTTGAGTGGTTCATTCTTATCATCCTCGGCTATAAATATAATCATCTAAATGTTTTTGATCATAGCTCGCATATAGCAACATGTGCATACATAATGAACATTCTAACTTCATACATGTACATGCAACCCACTCTTCTTGTTCATTTTCCATTGTGTATAAATAAGTGTCTCTTGGGTATATGTAACTCGGTAAACTTAGTCTTTATTGTTGATTGCTTTTTGGAACACGCAAAATGCATATCCCCACCACCGATAACCCCAATTATTATGCAAAAAAAAACAAAAAAAAAAATTCTGCAACAGACCACACTAGTAAAGCAACAGAGTCTGTCTTTATGGTCACACTTAAATGATAAATTTGTATCAGAATAATCAAAATATTAATGTTATCTATATGTTATATATATATATATATATATATATATATATATATAACATATATCATTATCTATATGAATAAATGCTAAACATTTTCTGTCATATTTACAATGTTATGAATGAAATGTTTATTTTCAATTACTATTCCAAGTAGCAGACTTTGAAAAGCAGTAGCGAGCCAGCTAGTATTTATATAATTATATTTTATACCTACAGACACTAAACACAGATGCTTTCACAATCATCAGTCAAGAAGTGACAATTACTGCTGGTTGAAGGATTCAAACTCCCGTCACGAACCATATTTGACTCGATTAGCAAGGAACGTTACCCCTAGGCCACCGTCAACTGCCACGATAATTAAGGGAAATTTAACATTTATAAAGCTAAATACAGACATAACGTTACTAAGACGATTTAAAGTGATCAAGCGACTGGAAATTGCGATCTTACACAAGGCCAGACAACCGCCTTTTATTTCCCAGACAGTGCTCAATTTTTACAGAACTTAGTTTTTAAAGGGATGAAATAATTAAATTATATAACATATATAACATAATATATATAACAATTATAATTTTTTTATTAAATTGTTAGGTAAAAGTACAGAATAATTACAAAACACCTTATCCCCAGATTAAGAATGGATTTCTAAAAGCGTTTGTTTTAGAGTCACAGACTTCCCCCCGCCTTCACTTAAAAATTTACCAAAATTCGGGAAATCAACCAATTTTAATGAAATTTTCAGTATTTATTAATTAACAGTAACAGAATATAATATAAGTAATGTATAAAACTGATAACATTTTTGGGCATCTTATTTGTTATATTAAACATTCCTATCCCATTTAAATATGTTTTTCATTTAGTTTTATACAAATAAAATTTTGGTACTTATACAGTTATGTTACCATACCAAAATAATGTTATTATTTATGAATCCATTCTTAAGATGAGGAGGAGGAGGAGGGTGTTTTGTAATTTTTTTCTGCATTTTCACCTAACAATTTAATAATAAAAGATATCAAAACTTGAAAATACTATTTTTTTTTTGAAATAACATGGTAACATAAATGCATAAGCACCAAACTTTCTTCTATTAAATTTTTTGTTTGAATAGAATTTTTTTTTTGAAAAAATTTTTTTTCATTACTAAAATAGAACATTACCAAAAATGTTCTTTTTCTTTTCGTAATCAAAAACTGATGCTTTCTGAATCCTTACGAATAAAAATAAAAAAATGTATACTTCATTGCTGTAAGCCACTTTGTAAACAGATGTTTTATGAATTTATATGACAACGTCGCATGGCACTCTAAAAACAATGAATATCCGCACTAGTTATCATTTCTATCAATGCGCACATAAAAAGTTCTTAAGCAATTCTTTTCAAATTTTATAACAGAAGAAATAAATATATTGGCTATCACATATTGTTTGAATGAAGTTTCTATTTTGATTTATTTTTGTATTAGAAAGCCTCAACTTCAAGATGTTCTAACTTTTGACTGGAGAGTCGCATGTGTTTTGTTCAAATTCCATGATAAAGACAATTCTTTTCTCTTATTGTTTTAAAAATATGAAACGTCATTGACTAGCAGAACTTCTGTATCGAATATTTATATGAACAGACCTAAAACGCGCATGTCCAAAAAGTCATCTACCGCTTGCAGATATAAACATGCAATTTCTTGGGATAAACAAATCACAAAAATATTAAAATACCTTTTTAAAGAAAATTTTATTTTGAATTCAGTCATAAGTTTTATATTGATTGATAGGAGAAATATATTAATTACTGATTTAAAAACTATGACTGTCAGATTAAGTAACAGAATGTGCTTTGTCCAGCACTAAACAGTACATCACTTGGTATTACTAACAGAAAAGGACAAAGACAATAATTTTAAATACTTTATTATTTTTAACTATAATGGATCCATTTTTCTTTAGAGTTTTATTTTGGCAGGACATATGGTAGGATTAAAAGGTTTCATCTATCTAGATTACATAATGATGTTTTTCTAAGTTCTAAGCCATTTCAGTGAGAATGTGCCTTGCTTAAAGTGAAGTAAAAAATAAATAAAATTAAAAAAAAAAAAAAAAAAAAAAAAACTAGTAATGACTATAGTTCAAATTCCTTCATCTCATAACTAAACCGACCAAACCACAATCCTTGGGTCAATCTTGGTCAATCAGTCTTAAATAACTTTATATAGCCAACTTGAAACATACTACAGACAAATAACCTCACACTAGAATCATAATAGGTAAATGGATACATGTAGACGATTATTTTTTATCAATAGCTCCCCTCCCCCACTTGTATCTAGGAGACAAAATGCCAGTCTCATGAATAAAAAAGAAAGAAAAGAGGTGCAGAGCAAAAGGAAAAAGGCACAAAGCAAAAGGAAAAAGGCAAGGCGAAAAAAATAAATAAAGATCCAAAAACAGAAAGTGCTTAAATACTTACCCAAATTTCTATTGGCTTGTTGAGCACCAACACCCTGGTGGAAAGTAGGTCTTTGATTTTGTCTGTTGTATCCCTGCTGCAAAAAAAGTCAATAAAAAGTGACAAAACAAAGAAGCAAACAATAAAAATCTAACCAGACATTTTGGGGGGGGGGGGGGTTACAAGTAAATTAATATACAAGGTGATTGTAAAGTAGCTATTTTTAAGTGCTGTGAAATTTCTCAGTGAATTATTACACGAAGTGAATATAAGAAAATACAGGTTGAATTTAGAATTTAGCATGGATGCCAGCATTCACCAACTTCAAACCGCTTGATTTTTTTTTTTTTTTTTTTGTATTTTGTACTGATGAATCACCAATAATAATGTCTCTTCTAAACAATCAGGCCATAGAGGAAAGCCATCCCTTACTAGATTATGGTGTTTTTTTGTAACTCTGAATAGATATGTATGTAAGCATTGTATGTCAGAGTTGTGATGTGGTCTACTTGGAAATCCTCGATGAACTCTTTAAAGTCCCCGTATGTAAACAGAGTATCATTATCTGACACTAAGCAGTCAACCACTCTGAACCGTGCAAATAACTCAAGAAGAGTTTTTATAGTGAAGTCAGTAGTCGGACTTTTAAACCTAAAGACCTCTGGCCACTTGAAGAAACTGTTTACTATGAGGTAGTACTGTCCATCAAGTAGTCTTGCATAGTTCACATGTATCCATGGCCACGGGTAGTCCGCTTTGGGCCATGGGCTAAATTGAATTGTTGGCGCTTTAGCAGCTAGTGTACATCCCCTGCATGCTTTCAACTTTTCTTCAATATCCTTGTCCATGTTTCTCCAGGTCATGCACTAACGCATTAAACTTTGCATTCTGGTTGCGCCAGGGTGTCCTGTGTGAAAATCCTTTAAGATTTTCTTTTGGAGGGTCACTGAAACAACTACTCTCTACTGATATAATACCTAATCACATGTTGAGAAAACCTCTGCTACTTGTTCATCAGTCTGCAGTTTTTCCTTGGTTTCTCTTATAAAGTTCGGCTTCTTTCCTTATATCATCCCAGGGTAACAGGGAGTTCTTTCACTGTTGAATAGGATCAAACTGTAATCTCTCTGATTGTAGTGATGCGATCATAGAGTCTTCTAGTGGTTCACCAGTCCTTGGTATTAACCGAGATAGGCCGTCTTCATATCCTTACTTATTTGATGGAAGGAACTCCATATGAAAGTCTTAATTCAACAGGCCCCATCTTTGGAACTTGTTTACTATATGTGTAGGCAACCCTTTCTCCGAGCCAAAGACAGATCAGCGGATTGTGATCAGTTTGTAGTTTGAAGTGCCATCCATACAGGTATCTGTAGAATTTTGTTACCATGAAAATGATACTTAAGGATTCTTTCTCTATCTGAGAATAATTCCTTTCCACAGGTAGTAGGGTTCTCGGCACGTGTACTATAGATTTTGTAGATCTGCGCAGCGTTTTATGCAGGATACACACGTTGATTCCATGTGCGCTCACGTTACTTGCGATAATGTCTAAATCTGGGTTGTAGGGAGTCAGGAATAGTTCCAATGCGAGTACCTCTTTCAGCTTTTCGAACGCCATCTTGCATTCTGTTGACCAGTTCCAAATCTTGTCCTTCCTAAGTAGTTCGTTTAAAGGTGCATACAATATGTGCATATTGGGAATGAAGGATTAGTAGTAGTTCACTAAGCTTAAAATACTTGGCAATGTTGTTATATTGTATGGTTCAAACATACTTTTTATTGCTATGAACCTTTCTGGATCGAACCATCTACCGTTTTTTTATCTGCACTAAGTACTTTATTTTGTTGAGGAAAAAATTCACATTTAGTGTCCTTAAGTGTGAAGCCATACGCATTTATCCTTTTGAATACCTGAAAAACGTGCTTTCTATGTTGCTCTATATTTTTGCTTTTCATTAGAATATTGTCCAAGTATCCGATGGAAAAATCAAGGCTGCTCAACATCATATCTGTTTAAATATAGTTGATGCGACTTTGATTCCGAAAGCTAACCTTTTGAATTTAAATAATCCCTTGTGAGTGGAAATACACAAAAGTTTTGAGCTTTCTTCTTAAATGGGAATTTATAAGTATGCTTCACTCAGATCTATTATTGAGAATATTTTCCCTCCATTTAGTTTAGTAAATACTTCCTCGGGACTAGGTAGCAAGTAATAATGATCCATTAGTGCTGCATTCAACCCAGTCGAGGTTTGTACAGACTGATATCCTTAGATTTTTTTCTGTACATACACAGTGGAGGCAGCCCACTCGCTGTAGTCGACCGAGGTCAAAATTCCTATTTTTATGTGTCTGTCCAGTTCTTAGATGTTTTACATAGAGGCAAACAGTACGCTGCAATTCTTTTAGAAGACTGGGGTGGCATTGTCTTGTAATTTAAACTTCGTCTCCATTTCAGCTGTACAGTTAATCACTTTTTGACAAAAATCCCTAATGGGCGAAGTCCCAGAGTTCAAATTTCTGGATCCAGTCAGTACCAAAAAGGTTATTAGTGTTTCTCAACACAAACATCTTCAGTTTCAGTGTCTTTTCCTTCAACATTAGGTCACCTTTGAATCTTATTCTTTCTCCAGTTACTGAATGAGCAACTTTCTTGGTTCTCATCATCCTCAGTTTCTAATTTTGCACCAAGTATGATGGTTTATAATAAACAAATCCGAATCACTGTCAAGTTGACGTCTAACATCCTTGTCCTCAATTTTTACTGTAAGGTACTTCCATACATTTTTCTCCTGTTTGATTTCTTGTTGCTTTTACATAGTTACTGCGGGGTCCTTTTGGTCTGCAACGTGAGGCTTTGTGTCCATCGCGTCTGCACAGACCACATTTCTGGAACCGGTATGGACAATCATTCTGCCAGAGATGTTCTCCACATCTTTTGAATGAGTAAAGGGACAAATCTTGTTTCTTTTGAGATTTTTCCGGAAAGTAATGTTTGGCTTTTGCTTGACTGTTTGGAAGGTAAGATTTTTGTTACTTTGTACCTTTCTAATGTGTGCTACTCTTGCCTCTTCTATATTTTTGGAGTCTTGCTTTTCCCAAATGATTCTTTGGCATTCCTCTGCCAATTGTTAAAAGATTATATTTGGATCCCTTTCCAATCTGTTTAGTGCCTGGCATCCAAGTTCAACGTTGTTGGTTGACACTAAGCCGTGAATGAAAATCAGGACGTTAAAGTTGTTGACCGTCAATGAGGATAGTCCGAAGTTGTCACAGTGTTTATTTATGATTGAAGCAAATGTGGTGTAATCTTGGTCTTCTTTGCAGGTCAGGTTGATACATTTCCATTATTTATGAAATAAGCTGATTTTTGGACACTATAATTACAAAGATTTCACCGCTTGTCTGTTTCCGAATGATGTAGTTCACAAACTTATGTTCTGCAGCTCCCAATTTTTGTAATAAAAGACAAACCTTCATCTGCTTGCTCCATGACTTGCATTCTATCCTGAATTAGTGACTAAATCTGCGAAAATAGACTTCAAAAGTCAAATCCTCTTCAGGAACATGATGAAATGTTTCTAATGCTGAACAGATCACTGTTTGGGAAAAAAATTACTGTCTTTATTTGCTATTACTTGAGTTAGTTCTTCCAATTTTTCCTCTGCCTGAAGCTGCATTTTCAGTATTTTTTCTTTGCATTCCTTTCTTTCCTCTTCTTTGTTTTCTCTCTATTTCTCACTGTCTAACTTCTGCATATTACTCTGCTTTTCGTCGATGAACTTCATCAGCTGCAGTTGTCTTTCATCATTTTCTGTCTTTCCATATTTTGTCTCTGCAACATTAACGTCTGAGCTTGCTGTAGACGCATCATTTCTAAAGCTTTTCCATTTTGAAAAATAAATAGAATCACAAGACAAATCCGGGTCCAAAAATTGAAGTTAAAAAAAAAAAAAAAAAAAAAAAAAAGTCTGTCCTTTTTAGATAAACAGAAAAATTGTGACCTTACGGAAAAGATAGAATTAATATTCACAAATTTTCCACAGAAAAAAAAAAAAAAAAAAAAAAAAATCACGTACATATGGTTTTAACAGAAAGAATGTTCAATTTTCCACAGTCAGAATTTATTTTAACTCTTGAGATAAAAAAAACATGAAGATTATCGACAGAGAATTTTTATGGTCACATTAATTTCTTTTTTCTACTCACGGGTTTTGAAAAAGAAACTTTTCCAAGGTAGGTTGTCTTGTTGAAAAACTGTGTGGAGCCAATCTTTGTATTTTCAAAGAAGGTAGAAAAAAATATGAGTTTGTTGAATAAAAGTTTATCCAAAAGAGATCATTGTGGGTCCGTTTTTAAAATCCTTTCCTTGCCAATGTTGTGGTCCAGTTTAAGGGTTCACTGCGAGTGGTTAAACTACGAATGTACTCTCTGCTTGAAGGTAGAAATGTCTGGCATTATATGAGCCAGATGAATCCATATTGTCTATGGATATAGGGGTGTTAACTACCCCAGAACAGATATGATGTGCAAAATTGTTAACACACTCCTCTCTTAGCCCTCTTCAGTTCTAAAATAGTCTATGGATTAATTTGACATTATCTTTAAGATAATCCCATAGATAGAAATATGGCATAAGGTTATGCTCTAGTGTGTGCAAAACTCATTCAGGATCACACCTCCTACTGATGAGACAATCACCAAAGTCACTCCACATATCACTGAACAGTGATAAAACAGACTGTTGGACATTCAGGACTTCAACTTGGTGGATAAGCCAAATACAGGCTAAAGTTTATTTGTATCAAATATGATTGGATTGCAAACATTTTATTATCGATTCCATGGGTAGCATTTAGAGAGGGGAGGAGGGAAGGTTATTCTGTATTAGTAATAGGGTTCGAAAGAGGTGCTCAAAAATGGTAAAAATGATTAGAGATAAGACAGAAAAAAAAAAAAACTTACAAAGTTATCTCCATTTTTCCATCTTGGAGAATATTTTTGGTTTGGTCCACTCTTATAAGCCATTGGGGAGAGGAGAGAAGCTATTTCTTCAGCAGGACGGTAGAGTAATGGTTCATCAATGCTTTGCAATAGTAATGAGTAGGAGCCACGTACTTCTGTATAGCAAGAAGGAAAAATATAGATAATTACGAAAGACAATAAATAATAATATCTACTACTACTACTACTACTACTACTACCCATAATGCTCCCACCTCCTCTTCCAGGAAAAATTAGGATCACCCTACAGAGTTTTGCAATTTTATTTTCTATGTATACATTTGAATATGTTGTAGATATAAATGGCTTTCAAAAATTTAGACAAAACAAGTTTTTACTTTTGTTTCTGAAATTTTGAGATGAAGATTAATAATCATATTATTTGTATTATTCAGACTACTGTTCTTATTTTGAGCATCATTTTCAATCAATGCTATCTCAGACCTTCAGATGCATCTTTTCGAACTCTGGAAACTGCACAGAATTTCTAAAAGAACTTTTTATTTAATCCATTGGAGTAGCATGCTCTTGTTCTGTCATCCATGACAGAATAAAAGTTCTAAGTAATTCACAATTATATTTTAAGTGTCACCCATACTGAGGATTGAACCTTCAACCTCCAGAAGTGCATAACTTATAAATGAATTTACCAAGTACTTTATCCACTATGCCATGGGACAGAAAGATTCCCAAGTTCAACATGATATACCTGAAGGTCAGAGCTTACATCGACCGAAACATTGTTAAAATAACACTCAAAAAGAGCACAGTATCATCCAAATTAAAAGGTTTTATTTTAAATTAAAAAATATTTAGTTTTTAAAAAACAAAAAAAAAAGATAAAATAATTTAGGTATTAAAAAATAAAAAATTACCAATACTTCATCGGATGATAATAAAATGAAATCAACTTCAAAGTATTATAAGTTGTCTAGAAAGTTTGTGCCAAATGTTTAAGGAAATAAACAATAAAAGAAAAAAAAGATATCTGCCATTAAATATTTAGTCGACCAAATACGAAACATTTTGTTGCAGAACCTTTCTTTATCTTTCCTTCAACTTGAAAATTCCAGTTTCCTGACAAAAAAATAAAATAATCAAGGTGCTTTTTTTTAGGTGATCCAAAGAATTGAAGTTCTTCCCATTGAGATTATTCTGGAAAGATCTGAATAAATGGTAATATGAAGGAGCAATATCTAGTGAATAAGGAGGATGGGGCAACACATCCTAGTCAAGCTGCAGCAATTTTTGTCTGGTCACAAATGAAAGTGGTCTGACATTATCAAACACCATTTCTGCTGGATAAACAAGGGCATTTATTTTAATTGCAGTCAGCTTTGAACAATATTTTTTTTTTTTAGAATTGTTTGTTTACTTGGTAAAGACTTATAGTACAGAATTCTTTTCCCATTCGACACAACCCGTAACTTCCTTAAAGTGAAAATTTATTTTTGAAGTGATTAAGAGTGGTTCATATCATTTTCTCAACAATTTGCTGTGAAAAAGAAAGCAAATTCATCATGTTTGTATAAAGCAAATCACAGATGGTAATGCAATTCAAAAGGTTATTTCAACTTAAATCATGTGGTACCAAACATTAGATCGATTTTTACTAAATGTTCAGGAATAGGAGAATTTGATTTGGTAAGCCTTTCTGCTACTTCTTGTGTAATGTAATGTGGGTTATTCTCAATGTCTGCATTTGATCATCATCTGTAGAGTATTCTTTATCATTACACCTAAATATCTCCAACCATAAACACTGAACCACTTCCATAAAGTTCTGTCAGCAAAATAATCTTCACTGTACACTACATGCATCTTTGTTGTTTTGTGAATCACTTTTACCGTTATAGAAATAGAAAAGCACCAAGTGCCTAAAATGGGCCTTACAATCTTCCATTTGCAAAAGGTTCAAAATTAAAGTTAAATAAGTTTTAACTTCCTTTCTCAAGTGAGAGCTTAAAATAGGCTCCAACCAGAAATGTAACTATACTACATCTGTCTATAGTTTGACATGTTCTAATTTGTCGAAAAGTGAACGAATAAAAACTGGCACAAACATTCTGGACAATCTGATAAAATTTGTTTTAAATAAAAATAAAATTGGGGGTGGGGGGAGTGGTAGGAAATAAAACAGAAAGCGAAAAAGAGGAAATAAAACAGTAAGCGAAAAAGAGGAAATAAAATGAGGAAGAATAAAACGGAGGAAAGGAAATCAAATGAAAGGAGAGATAAATAAAATGGGGAGGAGGGAAATAAAATGGGGAGGAGGGAGATAAAATGGGGAGGAGGGAGATAAAATGGGGAGGAGGGAGATAAAATGGGGAGGAGGGAGATAAAATGGGTAGGGAAGAGAAATAAAGTTGGGGAAAAAAATGTGGAGGACAAAAAGAAAAGTGGAGGATAAAAAAGGAAAATAGTCTTCCTAACAGTAGTTACCAAAATGTACTCAATACCACCAAGGAATAGCAGAACTGAAACCAAAATATATAGGCTAGCTGTTGAACCTCACCAGTTACTCGGATGCAATCATGCAATCATCAGACTTGGAAGGGAGTTCCAAAAGAGACTAGTTTGATGAAGACAAATTAATCTCATTCACGAAACCCAAGTAACAACGATAACACAATAAACATCATAATATGGCCAGAAATTTATTTTAATAAAGTAACCAGGAGAAACATTAATTCACTGAACCAATTAAAACTCAATTTGACTAATGATTGCTACCAAATAAGTGTTCAATACTAATAGAACAGAGCAGGTGTTTATTACTATGCTTCAGTTATTCATATCTTGTTTGAACCAATAACTTCAGATGGAGACAGCCATCAGCCCCGTGTATCTTTACTGATGTCAACTTTAAAACAAAAAACAGAAACTCACAAAAATACTTAATACTAAAACTTTTGTAATATGAGGTCAAGTAATAAAAACCTGGCACGGTGAAATTTTAGTAAAAAAACAAAAAAAAAAACAAAAAAAAAACACTTATTGATGCTGTGTTTCTTACGGAGAGATATAAAACAGCAACTGGATTAAACAAATCAAAACAAATGTTTTAATTTTACATCTTAAAATTACCTATATAAAATACCTTTTTTAATACATTCTCCAGATATATTCTTTGTTTAATTTTATTTTATAAAACAAAGAAATTCTATTTTTAAAAAGTTAATTTCGTTTCTTCATGTGCTAACACATTTCAGTTACTTATAAATCTAACCAATAATTTCTAGTGATCCCAGATGAAACTGAAATAATATTTTAATGGTGTCTTTAGATTTTGTTGGTTGTTTTTGTTTTACGGCATATTAACCCTTTTCAGGTTATTTAATGCTGAATCCAGTGATTTTGAAGAACAATTTTTTGATAGAGTATATTTGTTGTTTTTTTTAAGTCGGTTTCTATTAAACCCATAGTTGGGACCCTAACAGGTACTACCACTACAGTGGAACTACACTACAGTGGAACTGGGAGCAATGGCAATTAAAGGGTGGCTCCACACTCCCCAAAGCCCACAAGCTGGGGCCTCACCATCAGATATAGTTTAAGGTCATATCCAGAACCTTTAGATTTTGTGAAAAATTTAATTTTTCTTGAAACTCGTTTGAATGTTCAAACGATTAAGATATAGACTTTTATAATATTGACACATCCATATACACAAAACTGCTGTATATGTTGAATTCTTCATTTCCATTTGTTTCAAACGGCATCTCCTCCAAGATGAAAAGTTGCAATGCAGTGCTAGGCAGGTCAAATAATTGCATTTTCCATGGACCGTTTTTATGGATCTTTAGCTGGTAAAATTAGCTGCTAAGAGGTCAAAAAAGAAAAAAAAGAAAAAAGAAATTGGAACTGAGCAGGTACTTTAATGTTAGTTCATTTTTAGCTATTTCTTATCCAATTGACGATAGCTAAGACAGTAATGACTCTGGCTGGAACGCTATAAATTTTTTCTTTTCGGTTTCAATTATAGCTGATAGCAACCAAGTCAAATTTTTTTTTTTTTTACTTTTGAAATTACTACTATACATTGAGTATAATATAATATGTAATAATCGATAGAGAATTGACTATAATAATATATGCAAAATCTGCATCAATTAAAATACCATATTTAAGCATATTTTACAACCAGGCAACACCAGGCGCCCTCAGCTAGTATTTCATAAGATAGACCTCAAAAGTGTTTCTCTAGATTCATATTTTTTTAGCATTATTTCCAAATAAACAGTTTATTCTTAAAATGATTTTAAACTTCGACAATTTTCTCAAAGTATATCACTTGATTAAAAGAATGAAAAAAATCTGTATGTGATACATTCAGTTTTCTGTATTCTTTGTCAGTAAATCATTTATGAGGATATGTCCTCGGCAATCAGTATAACAATGACCATCTTTGTTGGGTTGAAGTATGGTTGTGTGTAGTTCTAGGAAATCCCAAGCTTCGTTTTTTCTTTACTTATTGCTAATCTCCTGAGGCATCTACCATTCTCTCTTCAGAGAATGCCAACGAGTCTGCTCAGGCATTTTTTGTAGGTGAGAGAGCACTTCTAATGCACCGGCTTTTCGAAACCTGATCTTGTGTCTAGTGGCCTGAAGAGGAGATAATGTAAGGTGAGATTAAAAAAAAAAAAAAAAAAAAAAAAAGAGAAAAAAGTGTGTTCCGTATTTAGAAAGACCATTATTTTTATCCACATCCTCGCCTTTAGTAAAATAGTAAAGCGTAAGGATTACAACCTATCTTTATAATGGAGATGCTTTAATACTCGTTAGTTTACTTTTCTTTGTTCACCTAATTTCTATATTATAGTACAGGTGCTCAGCAAAGTGTACAATCAGTGGTTTAGAGCACCAGTTCCATAAACAAGAGGTCATGAGTTTGAATCTCATTGAGAACAAGCCGCATTTAACTTTGTCTTAATACACTTACTTCAAATCAAAATAATTAGATTATTTAATGGCAAAACACAAAGCCTAGTGTAAATGATTCATTCTGTACTATTGAAAGTAAATTGATAATGCTCCCCTAACTGGGCAGGAAATTGGAGGTTCATACCCTCCGTCCAATGATATTAGTGTACAAATTAAACAACGCTCTCCCCCAATACGAATTAAACTTGATATTGCTTAATTTTTACTAATGAATCACCACTTATCACGTCAAACAATCGGTCAAGATTATACTAAATTTACACTTAAGCTGGATATGTTCAGTTGAATGATAACGAATATTATGAGAGGATTGAAAATCTCTGCATAACATCTACTCAAAATAAGTCAATCCAGAAAACAGCAATTGTTTTCCCTTTGTCAAAAATATCGCTTATGGAATGCAAGGACCAAAGGACAAAATAGGTGGGACGAGAATTATGAGGCCACTGAAAGTTATGGTGCTTTTAAGTTTTCAGAATTTATTTTTTTTTTAAATGGCCTTATCATTTAACATAAAAAGCTCAGTACAAAATAGACTTTTCAAAATTTATTTTTTTAATTTTAAATGGATTCAAAATTTTATTGAATTTCGATTGGAAACAATGGACAGATGAGCCTTTTTGTTCACATTAGAATGATTGTATCAACATTTCATTGGTTGATTTGAGTCATGTGACAATTTTAAATTGTAAACACTAGCAGACGACAATTTAAAGTTTTTTTTGACGGTTGTAATTAATTTTGATATTCAAAATTTCCTGGATTTTTCATCTTCACTTTTTATTCTATTATTTTTTAAGATTTTACATATTTGTAAGCAGACTCGGGGGGGGGGATTTGCAAGTCCACCTCTCAAGGAAATTATTTGTATAGCATTATAAAATTTATTTTTAAATTATATTCTTTAAAGCAAGGTGGTCAACCTTTTGTATCCCCCATGCACAGATTTGTTAAAATTTTCTTTTCACTTTTAAATTAGATCTGCCACACAGAAATGTATTCTTAATTCCATAAGGTATGGTAATAATTTGAACATATTTGGCAATTATACATTTTGTTCTAAAATATCAATATTTCATTCAGAGTCATTTCTTTTTATTATTAGTCCATGTTATTAAGACAAAATTGTGATTTAATTTCTTTGTAAATACAATTAGTCCTGCTTGGATCATTTTTTTTTTTTTTTTTTTTGCAGGGAAGTCATCACATGGCATATTATTCATAAACAGTAACTTTATTTCTAAGCATAACTCAAATAATGTAACATTTTTCGGGGGAGGGGAGGTACAAAAATAAGTTCCTGCAGTTTCACAGTATCACCAATTATCAGAAATGTCTCCGAATTACATCAATCAACAAGCAAACCCAAAAGAGTAAACAGTATCTACACTTAACCAGACGTTTTTTTTTCTCCTTAAAGAATATTTTAGTAGCCTTCATTGTTGCTATAAAGCTCTATCATATAGAATACTGAGACCTTCTTTTGTACAAGATCTGCTCTCTTAATTCAGTTCCGATTTTTGGAGGCTTGTTTTCTAATGAAAACAAGAAATCATCTAGATAATTTCCTACACAAAGGAAATCTAAATAAACTACAATCTTTCTCTAAAAGGACATATAGTCATATATAACCTAAATAAAAACACAGAAATAATCATCTAAAACGCAGATAAAGGAGGAGCAATTACAATAAAGAAACACTAAAAAATATATAACTGAATTAGAAGTACAATTCCAAGGAAAAGTTTTACAAACCACTACCTTCAAATACAAAACACAATGTAATCATCATACAAAAAAAAAAAAACAATTTACTCGTGTATATTTGTCTAGCAATATTTTATACCAACCCTCTTCCCCAAAATACAAACTCCCAAAACTCATATAAAAAAAGAAAAGATTAATTCTACTAGAACCAACATAAAACTAACCCTTAATAGTATAAACAAGAACAGAAGTTTGTCATAAGACGGAATATCATCACCTGACAATGTAAGGATGAATAAAAATCTTACTTTTCTATATTGTAGAAAATAATCTGAAAGTTATGCTATGGAAACATTAAAAGCATTTACCAGATAAAGCTGTAATATTGCATGGTGATTACTGTTATTAAACAGCATCAGTGTAACGTTGCCGTTAGAAACAAACACAGAAAAGAAAGAAATAAAAATCCAGGTCAGCATTTGTTTTTTTTTTTGTTTTTTTACTAAAGGTTTTTATTACACATTACTTTCCTGTCTCAACACCACTACAAAAGTCTCTTGCTGCGACATGTCCATCTAGCCTGACTGTTTTTCTTTCTTCTGACCGCATGCCGACCACAGCCGGCCTATTCTCGTCCACACCTTCACACTTCCATTCTCTCTGACGCTCACTTTGCTTCTCTCCCGAGCACATGGTGTATTTTCCCCTCTATTTTTTTCCTTCTCACGCATACATCCTAATTTGCGGATCCCCTTTTTTGGGCTACTGCTGCTGCCAAACTTTTTGCAAGCCAGCCATTCTTCACTGCTGCTGATATTTTCCCCACACGATCATATGCACGATGCTATATCAGAACCATACATCAAATTTGGAAAAATCAGTTGAAATTCTGTGAAAATTTTGACCAAATTTTTCAAGTTCAAGGTCAGAAGGTACAAGACTTCATCAGAATAATAAACAGTTATCACCAAAAGTGTGACCTTTTCAGTGAAATTGACTTGTGAACTAAATATCCCAAAATTAAATGAGTTCTAAGTGGCACCATAACTGATCTTTTACTCAAGTTTGGTGGCGATCTGTCAAATGATATGCATGCTCGACTATACAAACATAATGACATACAAACTTGATAAAAAACATAACTTTCTTGGCAACGATAATGATATCTGCAAACTCAAAATTCCACATATTTACAAGTAGAAATGTCGGATCAGGAATCTGTACACTTACAGAATCATATGAAGATAGATGGACTACATAACACAAAAAACAAGCAAAAAAAAAAAAATGGCATAAATAAACCTGTCGGATTGAACCTGTGTATAGGGAGGGGAGGGTTAAACAAATAAGCGAAGTAATAACCCTGTTTAAATTAAAAGAAAAAAAACGTTGCCTGGGTGTTTAAAGATGTAAAAGAAAAAAAAATAATACTTTTGGTCGGGAAGCGGGATTGAATCCAGAAGCCTTGACACAGAGGTGGAAACAAAAGCCAACCACTTAACCGTCTCGGCCACAAGTGAGAGTAATTGATTAGCCTGTTAAGGCTTATAAAGCGAGTGAAAGGTTTGACAGGTAAACGCTAAATGAGGTCATCGCAGGAGCCTTATGATGACGTGGCAGTATTTTTAGTTTTCGCTTCCCCAAGATGATGGGGGGGGTGCAGCTCCCCATTTAAAGGGGGTTGTCCAAATCGAATAGCAATTGTCTGATATAAGGAGAAATTCCACATTGATCAAAAGCTGCTTGCTTGCTTGACGTTTTGGCGCGAAAGCCGAGAACACGGACCGTTTGAATTTAGTTTTGCTGTATTTATACTAAAAAGCCAAACAAACAGATGACAGAGCGAAATAGCGCGTATCTTATAAAAGTCAATGTAAATAAATCTAGATGCAACGCATGTTCGCAAATCGTCGATATTATTATTTAGACGGTATATAAAAAGTTCTAAGACATAGTAAGCCCTTCGAAAATGCTGGCGAAAAAAGCCTTTGCGAGACATACATGAAATGATCACACAAATTTTGCCTTTTATACATATAGACTAGCGAGGGGTACCCGGCGTTGCCCTGGTGTTTGGAGGTGTGGGGGGGGTTAAAAAAAAAAAAGTAAGTATGAGGATCAAACCCGAACCGTTGAGGCAAAGTTGTGAAAAAAAAAAAAAGTGCGACGTTAACTATTACCCCACCGTGACATGCTTATGGAAACACGTTTGAATTTATTTAATTACTTCGATTTAGCAGGTGCTCGTTTTAATGAGTTAATGAGGTCAAGTTTGACTGCGGGATTTCATTTACTGCTGAACGCTTTTTTTCCCCAAAAAAAATGTTATAGGAAAAAGACTAACCCACATGCGGCGAGCGACAAATATTGAATATTTATCTTCCCGAAATCGAGCAAATTAAATAGACAGGCGAGCTTCGTTGTTAACTGTGAGATATTACGATTTATATGTGATATAAAAAGTTTTAAAAAGTTGTGAAGCGAGCGACCGCTTCTCTGAAAGAAGCCTTTTGTAGACACACAGAAAAAGCGAACACACATACATACATACATTTTCGCTTTTATATTTATAGAAGATAGATGTATCAGTTTTTTGTTTTACAGACTGAGAAAGAACTTTAAAAAAAAATTTTTTTTTTTAAATCTTCAATTGTAAAATAAACTTCTGTTCTTAGCAGTACATGCCGAGTGGATATTAAAAGAAAAAAATACACTTTGCTCTTAAAATGTACAATTTTATGTATGGTCAATAAGCACGTTAAGCACATTAGAATCAAAGAATAATTGAAAAGTGTTGAAAATGTTATTTATTCAATCAATTTTCAGAAAGAAATTGATTTTTTTAGGATTGAAATCATACTAATAATTATCATACTTCTATATTTTCATACGTTATTTTACTTTATTTTTTTTTTAATGAAGAAATGCAGCATTTTTAGCTGAAAAACAAAATGTATCCAGACACACACACAGGGTCTGCATTGCGAGTGAAACAGTTGCATTTGCGAATAATTTTTCAAAGTAGCGACTAGAAATAATGAAACGCTTATCTTTTGGAGATTGTATTTCTTTCACTGACAGTCTTCCAAAACTCACTGAGTGAAAAATATTTTTAAAACTTTTATTACTTAAAACGAACAAAGTGAAATTATTTAAACAATAAAAGTTTAATAGAACAATATACTTTTTTTTTTCTTTTAATAAAAGCTGTTTAAAAAAATATCTGAAGAAATAAGAATGTTTATACTTTCAAGTATCAACATAAAATTTGTTGTAGATTTAGAATTACACTTATTAAAAAAAATTAAAAAAAACAAATCTTTATGATGTACATACTCATCACAAAACGAAGATGTCATATTCTAAAAATCATGTGGGTTTGGCTAGTAACTTTTCTATTTGGCTAGTAAACGAAAATATTTAGTTGTCAAGGGTCAACTAAAGATAAGTTTGTCCGTAGAGCCCCAATACACACACATACAATCTAATATACATATCAAATTCTCTTAACTATACCATCAGATAGAACCCAACAAAGTTGTTATAAAAGCATTATTATTTTTGAATGAATATAGTTTATTCTTAACATGCACAGCATTAGTAGTGCTGTTGTCTTCATTTGGTAATTTGTTCTAAAAATATACTATACTATTTGAAAACAAGATTTTAAAAAAGTCATTATGTGGTAGATTTAGTAGATTTCGTTTTTGAAATCTTTCTTGTTGATATTAATAAAATGAAGAAAGCAGTTACCTTGGATCTGATGTGAGTATAAGCATTTCTAGTTTGTCGTGGACAGTTCCCAAACAAGGATCAAGACTAGTGAAACACAGAATGTGCGTTCTATTTCAATAGACAACAATAAGTACAGCTGACAGCAGACAGTGATTGTTTGCGATTAAGAGCCAATTAGAGAAAGTCATTTCCCATCAAAGATTTCAAATAAAAATGAGGACTTCAAACACGAAAGTAAAAAGAAAAAAAATTTTTTTACAATTACCCATCACGAAAATTAAAATATTTTTTAACTGGGCGAATTTTGGTGATGAGTATTCTGATAGTTATAAATATTTAGAATCTTAGTGCATTTCAAACTTGGAAATCTGTTCGAAATTCTGTACAGATTGCCCAATTTCGACAAGGCTACCTATGTAACATTGCATAAATTTACACATGTAGACCCAACACATTGTAGACTCAGTCATAAAGGAACATAAGACAAGCAGTAACTCGACTTTTTATTTTTTATTTGTAACAACATTCATTTCCTCATTCTCCTACCAGGTGTGACTTCTCATTATGGCTGTGATGTGCTCTTCCTTTTTATAGTCTTTTTCAGGACGTTATTTCACACATGGCTCAGTATTTGCATATAACCGCTATACATGTGTCCATGCTGTTACATCTGCAGAAGGTCAGCTGTTAGATAGGACAAAACGTAGAGAATCTATTATATAAAAGCGAAAATGTGTGTGTGCATGTATGTGTGTGCATTTTTTTGTAAATATCCGCCAAAGGCTTGGGGGGGGGGGTCGTTCGGTCGGGTCACTTAAAACTTTTTATATACTATCTAAATCATAATATCTACGAGTTAAGAAAGGGGGTTGAGTCTATCTTTAATTTGCCCGACTTTTACGCACTATTTTTGAGATTTTTTTTTCAATTGCCGTGTCTTCGTTTCATTTTGCAGTATAAAAAAAGTGAAACTTTGAAAACGAATTTGTGTTCTCGGCCTGGCCCTCAGAGACGTCCAAACAGCAAATTAGCTTTTGATCAATGCGGTTGGACATCCCCATTTATTATAGGGAGCTGGTTTTCACCACAACCCAACATCTTGGGGAAAACAAAACCAAAACAACTGTACGCAGCCATACTTAACTGCAGAATTGATGTTTGACCTAATTTACTTTTTAGTTAAACCATCAGGCTTTTTTTTTTTTGCTTTCGCCTCAAGGATTGGGGTTCGCACTTACCTCCCTCCCGCCAATTTTTTTTTTTTTTTTTTTTTTCAAACACATGGGCACTGCTGGAACGTTCGTATTGCATCACGTTCGTTTTTTTTTGTTTTTTTTAAACTGTTTTCTCGATTTTTTTTAGAAGTTTTAACATTGTTTTAATTTAAACAGGGTTATTACTTCGATTTGTCTTGATTTACCCCCCCCCCATCAACACACACACACACACCTCTAAACACCCAGGCAACGCCAGGTACCCCCTGCTACTCTATAATATAAATCTCACCTGTCTGTTTAAATGTATGTATGTATGTATGTCTGTCTGTATGTCTCGCAAAAACTTTCGACAGAGGCAACGGATTTTCACGAGATCTGTATCATTTTGATATAAAAACATTTTCGCAAAAATTATCTTTACTTTCATCATATTTTGCTTAGGGTAAAATTTTTGAGTATCAAAACCTATCTCTTTACAACCCCCTCCTTTTCATAACCTATCATACTTTCATCAATCACAGTCCATTTTCTGTAGGGTGTTTTTGAACTCCGTCAACAACATGTACTTCTGCTAGCATATATATATATTTTCACACACACACATGTTGCCAAGGAACTCTTCTTTTTGTTTCATTCATTGTCCCTTCTCTCACTGAGCATTTTCTCTATTTCTTTCTTTCAAAAAATATTTACATTTTTTTTTTTTTTGGAATGAATAAAAATGTTATTTAAAACAAATCAGTTTTTCAATAAAATTGATCGGACGTCTTTAACTCCCCAAAATACTTCCATTTTGGGATTTTTTTTAAGGAGTGGATAACTATGCTATTTTTTGTTTTTATAAGATTTTGAAAATTAAAATTAATTATAAACTTGCTGCATCTACATGCGTGTTTGAAAGTCGAACACACGCCTGATGAAGGAAAGACATCCCAAAATATAGAATCATGGACACAACACCTGATTGGCTGATCCAAGTAATCATTTTACATGTAAAATATTGTATTAAAAAAAAAAAAAAAAAAATGTATATATGTATGGTTACACATTTGCATATGAATTGGATCAAATTAAGTGAAACTGCATAGCTGGTTCAATGATTATATCTTACGTTGTGTCAGTTTGATTCTATTTGTCACACCATTGCATTGTTCTGCCTTCTATAAATTTAAGTCTACACAAAGGGAAGGAAGAAATAGGAAGATTGGAAAAGCCTTAGAGCTGAGACACTATTGACAACACAACCCCGGCACCTACATATGCGATGCCTGTGACTAAATGCTTCACACAGAAAGAAGACTACGTCAACACCAAGCGATAAAGAACCGAGGCAACGACTAGTCATTGTCAAGATTGATGGACTGCACGATGATAAATTTAAGTTTCTTCTTATATATTAATTATAACAATATTGTTTGATCGTTAAATTATTAATTGAACTAGATGTAATAAAATTATACCAAAAATCGAGATTTTCTCGTCTAGAAGGATTGATCAAGCAAAGCAAAAACGCACGCAGCTTAATTGATGGATTCAAACCAGTTAAAGGCTCGGATTCATTTTGGCAGACTGTTCAGAATCTGAAGCAGTTTACTTCAGAAACTAAACCCAAAATCTGATTCTGAAATGAAAAGTCCCGAATCACACAAAGCATCTAGCTTAGTAATCTGGAAATTAAACATTGGAAAAGATTGTCTTACAAATGAAACAGAATCAGAAAACAAGTCTGCTACGGAAATAACCTAAAAGATTCCCCAAATATACACCAACATCTTTCACTGCAAAGAAATTGGAAAATGGGCCAACCAACTGCATGACAAGTGTATTTTCTGAGTCAGTTCACCCAGGACTGTATAGATAAGGAAGGCTCTAGACTGGCTAAACTGATCAATACTTTTAAGATGAGTGGTCTCAGCAATGACAACAAGTGCAGGTTCTGCCACACAGAAATAGAGGGTGTGAGCCAACTGATATCCAGTTGTAAGCTTCTGCTGGGGAGGGGGGGGCAGCTACTATATGATATGACGCAATGAAGTGTGTAAATATCTCCACTGGACCATATGTAAAAAAAAAGTTGAATATCAGATACAGCAGAAAGTCCTAGGGATATATGCCAGAAAGAACAGTTGGAAATAAGTCATGCACCATCTACCATGACTATGCAATTCCTACAGTTACATACTTGGAAAACAAAGCTATCAAACCTGACAATGATATGGAACAAGAAGAAAGAAGCAACCTTAGTAGAAGTTAGTGTCTCCAATGATGCTGGGTTAAACAGAGCGGAGACAGATAACAAAATACCAACATCTTACGTACAACATGAAAAGAAACTGGAATCTTAGGGAAGATCTCCATCATTCCAGTAATTATAGGAGCAACTGGAATCATGAAAACCTACCTGGCAAATATAACTGGTGAGATAAGTGCAAGAGAGATCGAAACAATTGCAGTTAAAGGGATGGTTAGAATTTTAAAAAGATTTCTCAGAATGTAATGAGATAGTGGGGTGAATGACATCCAGTAGAATGCCTCCTCCAAGGTACAAAAAAAAAAAAAAAAAAAGAGGGGTAACAGTGGCTAAGTGATTAAGAACGTGGGCTAAGAACCTGAATGTACCAAGTTCAAATCCAGTTCATTCCACAGAAACGGTTTCATTGAACCCACACTTCACCTTGTGTCTAACCTCCTGGAAAGGAAGTAAATTAAATATCATATAGCTGCCATAAACAGTACGAAAGAATGATGACCATAATCTTTATCACATAACTAGCTGAACGCCTGGCATTGCCCAGTCATACAATACGCTTAAACATGATATTTTAATTTATGCAAATTGCATATGTATTATAGAATCAATTCTCTATTGAATATTATATATTGCGAGGAATAATTTGCCCGGTGGACTAATTCGTAAAAAAAAAAATAAGAAAAAAAACTAATAATGATAATGTTGTTCATCAAATTCCATCTGTTTGCAATATCATGTCAGCTGATATTTGGGCTTGATGATCTTTAAAATAATCCTTTCTTATATATAAAGAAGAAAATTTACAGGGGGAATATTTTACTTTACAGCAGCCAATGTTACACCGGTGTAATGTAAAATATTCCCCTGTAAAAATTCTTTTTTATCTATAAGAGTATAAAGACTATTTTTAGTTTTGTTTTTTTCTGATTTTCGATACTTATCAGACGAATTTCTGCACAAAATATTTAAGAACACTGGCAGAAATATAAATTACCTTTGTGAGAAATTTGATAAAGATAAGCTCAGTCATTTTGGAAAATATGAGGAAGGAACACACACACACACAAAGGTGACTTCATATAATTGTAGAGATAAAAATGAAAAATAAAGCTCAATATATTTTGCTCCTTTTACTGGTGCTCTGTTTTCCTTCCTACATCTTTTAGTACATTTTGATCCTAGCCTGAAGGCTTGGAATATTCCAGGAGAAAGAAAAAAAAAATTAAAATACAAATAAAAAGACACCATCGCAACATTGTGTACCTTCATAACAGTATTCTCAACTTGTTTCAGAAATAGCATGACTCAACCTGCCCTACCAAGTAATTTACCACAGAATAGAAATCACGGATGATGCAGGACTGAATCAGAAAAGGCTGAAACCAGGTAAAAAAAGAAGGTGGAATAATTAAAAGAATTATACCAAAGACATACCTTTACCCTTCTTGTCTTTGGCCGGACTCTCTTTAGTCTTCCCCACATCACTGACAACAGTTGCTTCAGCAGCTTTTTTTCCGAAATCTTTATTTTTATTGCTTTTACCGGCAAAACTATCAATGCCACGATTTTGGGGAGATTTACCACGTTCAGACTTATTGTCTCTGGTAGATTTCTGAGAGGAAGGGCCAGATTTCTGATTCTCTGTTGTCTGGCATATAGATAGGTTTTTGGATGGTGCTTTTGTACTCTTAGTCTGAGGTTCTGTCTGGGAAATTCCAGATTTTTTCTTCTTCCGGTTCGAAGAAGAATTATCATTATCCCTTAAAGGTTGTTCCCCAGCCGAATTCCTCTTGCTGCTTACCAATTTGCCAAGTTCTCGGAATGTCTGTTTTTCTTTTTCCGATTTCCCTCCAGAATCTTTTCCGTTTAGCATTCCATTCAAGTTGGAACCAACCTTTTTCTTGAAAATTCCTCTCTCCCTTAGTGCCTTCATTCGTTTCTGAATCGCAGATTTTGGCACTTTTGTCTTCAAATTGCCTTGTGGTGATTGACAGTTCCCATCAGCGGGACTACACTTTTCCTGTGGTTCCTTCTTTAAAACTTTCACATCATTGGAAGTCCTACCATTCGCAGCATGTTCCGGACCATTTTCTTTTTTTAATTTACCAT
The DNA here is from genome assembly GCF_053919585.1 of Euprymna scolopes. Taxonomy (NCBI): domain Eukaryota; kingdom Metazoa; phylum Mollusca; class Cephalopoda; order Sepiida; family Sepiolidae; genus Euprymna; species Euprymna scolopes. The sequence continues at coordinate 50,690,850 of NC_136499.1, read as the reverse complement.
CTTTATGGCGAATCTTTTTCCGGGCAGATTTCGGTGCTGGGTTTTCCTTACACTGCTGGATCTCTGACACTAATTTTGCCAATTCCTTCTCAAATGAAGTCCTACGCGGCTTATTTGGACAGCCTTCAACTTTTGGTTTGGAGGCAATTGCTGATGCTGCATCTGGTTTAGTAGATGGCGCCTTTCCAGCAATAGTAGACATTTTAGGTTTGGGCAATGGGTTTGTAATGGATTCCATTTCAACAAAGATAAAAATTCTCAACGATTGTCATTTAAAAACCACATGGTTGCTAGCTTTCAGTTTTCTTTTTTATTCACACGCTTCTGATTTGAAATGGTTTTAAAACAAAAAAAATATATATATAATTTAACTGAAGATCCACTTTTTCTGACTTTAAAATCTAATTCTTTTCTTTTTTTTTTTAATAAACTGTTTTTTGACTAAATAAAATGATAACTGTTTTACCTCTTATGAAAATATTCAATGAAATGTATGTATTGGCAAGTAATTGTTTTAAATATTTGGAAATTCATAAAATAAATAGTTCAAAGTTGAAACACAAAACAAAATTGATTTGCCAAATATATATTCAACTATATTTCTTTCCAGGAATATATATTACACATACTTGATATAATTTATATGTACTTTTTCATATAATATATACACACGTTATATATATATATATATATATATATATATATATATATATGTGTGTGTGTGTGTGTGTGATATAATTTATATACTATATGTATAAATTTTGATATATATATATATATAATTTATAATGTCATATCCTATATATATTATTTGATATAATACACATATATGTCAAGAATATATTTGATAATTTATATTCCTTTTCAGAACTGTCAAAAGTTAAAATTATTACATAAGATTAAAAATTTAAAATGCCCAAATTTGAAATGTAAAAATCATAAGTTAATGTTTAAGAGGAGACACTTTATAAAATTCCAATTAAGTGTATCAAAAAAGTCATCTGTGGTTTTCATAAATAAAAGATCAATTTTTTTTTTATCTGGCTTTTTATTTTTTATTTAGCAGAAAATCAGTTGAAGATGAGCAAAGATGTATTTGGCCAGAGTTGAGAACGAGTATTTTGAGTTTCACTGAAGACATACGAGCAACTCGATAAACATCTTGTAGAGCTTTCTTCCCTTACACTCACAGGAGTTAAGACACACAAAAACCCATTTCGACAAACAGAGGCTCCTAAAATAAAACAGAAAAAAACATCTGTGAATAGAAATCTAATAGAGTGAAGACAAATTTACGCAAGCCGGAAGAGAACTAGTTTTAAGCATTATTTTACCAAGGAAAAAAGGAGTCCATAAAAAGACAGGAAAAAGAAGCATTTTATGCAGAAATTTTGGTTCTTATTCAGAATTCAACCCAATTTAAAAAAAAAACAAAATACCAAAACAAAATACATACCCATCATGGAACGAAAATGTCATATTCCAAAAATCACAAATTGATCAAATAGTTTTATTTTTATAAAGAAAATCATTTTTTATGATTTTTAACAATTAATATTATATCACAGCAATTATAAGGCTGATTTTAAAATCTCTAGTTTGAATTGAGTTGTCTCCATTTATTAAATATGGCAGATCAAGACAGACTATTCTCGCTTTATCATTTATTTAAAGAAAACTGATCAATTTATGCACATTTTGGAATATGACATTTTCGTTCTGTGTGATGACTACATACAAAACCCTTTTTCTGTATTTTTGTTTTTAATTAAGTTGAATTCTGGACTTACACCAAAACTTCAAATTAATTTTAAGCGGGTTGAATCTTTGGTTAGAATTCCAAGGCGTCATAGCAAAATAAAAATTAAAAAAAAAAAAAAAAAAAAAAAAGCTGCTGGTTTGTAAGCCACATTGTATAACGTTACATATTACTAAGCAGTAACACATTTCACATTTTTGGAGTAAAATCTACTTGGCCAGATATTAAAAGGTTATTTAAGTATGAGTGATAAGGTTTGACCACCACCTGTAGGTATATACAAAAATGTTGATTCCTCATTGGTTGAGGTTAGTCATGTGACATAGAAAGATTTTGAAGCATGTGATCGCAAATAATATGCAACAAATATTTATGTAATATGTATCTAAAATGATGAATCTTGTACAAGGTAACTATGTTTCACAAAACTACATTAATTTACTTAATGAAGGATTTAATAACAATCTTGTACATACACTTTTCAAATTTTCCTGAATATTATCCCAGTTTAATAATCCTAGTTATTTTTGTATATTTATTAATTTAGTTATTTATTTTGGAATACCTCATGTTGTATTACAATCAAGACTTTTTGAGATTATAGATTCTGGACCTAATGAGTAAAATCATTATGGCGTACAAACTTTGTGAATGTTTCAATTGATGGATGACTTAAAACAAGAACGCAATATGAAACCAGCAGTGATAATGGCATATACATATATTCTTAGCATTCTATGCTCGTCATTTTCACCAATTCCTTTTCTCATTGTAGCATTCGGATGATCAATCAGAATTGGGGAACAGAGAAATCTTAACTTTTTGTTAAAAAAAGTCAAGCCTAGTTTCAGATCCAAAAACGATTCTTTTAAATTTCTTTTTTAAAAACTTAATTGTCCATTGCTAGTGCTAATGATAAAATATAGAATGGAAACGACACTAACTTTATGTGGGTTTAACTGGCTTCCTCCAAAGAAGAAAGTTCCATGGGAGTATGAAATTTACAAGCGGTCCTCAGTCACATGTATATCCCCGTTAGGTTAAATGAGCACGTTAGGTGTCGACGTACTCCTACGTACAGCACCTGGAATTCCCTAATTAATCACTCATCTGGTACTGACCTAGCTCAGTGTTGCTTAACTTCAGTGATCTTACAAAAACCGGTGCATCAACATGATTATGTCGTACATAATGATAAAATGATAAATATTTGTTTTTTAAAAGCTACTAGTAAAACTAAAATCGAAATATAAATTTGTGCAAAACCGGAACTGGAAGAAATGGTACAGTAAAAAAAGACAAAATATGGACAAATTTTTTTTAATCCGTTTATAAAACCAGCATTTTCTCATCAATTATGAGGAAAACATTCAAGGAAAAATAATAATGATCTATTTGTGTAATCTATCATGCATATCTTTATTTTGGGAAAAATATATAAATATATGCACACAGGCTTTATGGTAATTTGAAAATTTCAAAAAAAAACAACTCTATAATTAGATATTTAAGAATTTAAAAAATAATTAAAATCGGTAATCGTATCGGAATCCCAGACAGAATCGGTAATCGTATCGAAATCCCAGACAGAATCGGTAATCGTATCGAAATCCCAGACAGAATCGGTAATCGTATCGAAATCCCAGACAGAATCGGTAATCGTATCGAAATCCCAGACAGAATCGGTAATCGTATCGAAATCCCAGACAGAATCGGTAATCGTATCGAAATCCCAGACAGAATCGGTAATCGTATCGAAATCAGGAATTACGAACAGAATCGATAATCATATTGGAATCAATAATCAGGAATTCTGGACAAAACGTTTTTTGATCATCAAATTCTAAATTTCTATTGATCGCCCTTAGATCTGTGACCATTTCCTAATTTTAAAATTATAAAACAAATGTTAAACCTAAGAGAGAGGAGGAACAATTCAGAAGAGAGAATGTCTATTTTGTAAACAAAAAATTGTTATTAGTGAAAAATATGAAAATGATTTCTGAAAACAATCTACAAACAAATAGTTATTCACAAGTGAAATTAGAAAAAAAATATTAGTTATAAAAATGAAGAAAAAATATAGACATTAGAAAAATGTCCAATTTATGGGTTTGTACTTACAAAAATAATATCGGTATTAATAAAAATAAGTGATCATTCTTTTTTTTTTTTCCTTTTTTTTATCAGACCAAGTTTTCAAACCTGAAAGTATTTGCTTTATCTTTGTTTTATTTATGTACTAGTTGGGGACGCTGCGTTGCCTGGGTGTTACAAGGTGTGTGTGCTCTTAAATCAAAACGAAACCGGGGGGGGGGGGGGGGGTAAAAAAGTTTTGGTAAGTTGGTAGGATCGAACCCGAAGTTTTTGCTTTATCTTTGTTTTATTTATGTACTAGTGGGGGAACACTGCGTTGCCCAGGTGTTACAAGGTGTGTGTGCTCTTAAATCAAAACAAAACCGGGGGGGGGGGTAAAAAAAGTTTTGGTAAGTTGGTAGGATCAAACCTGAAGCCATGAGGCGAAGTTGGAAAATAAAATGTGAAAAAAAAAAAGAACATGACACGTTAACCGCTCGGCCAGCCAGAATGAGTTACTGAAAGATGTTTGAATTTATTTAAGTAAGAAGAGAATTGACAGGTGCCCGCACTCTATGACGTCAAGTGGAAGTCGTAGAGTTAACATTTTGTGTGAGTGTTACGACGACGACGTAAACAATAGCTATTCAGCAGTGAACATTTTCTGCAGGACAGTTTTTAATGAAGTCAATAACTCGGTTTGTTTGTTTTTACCTAACTTTGAGGAAAAACAGCTCCCCCGTTTATTAGGGAAGTGGCTCATCTTGAAATGAAAGCAACCATCTGATATGACGACGGTAAGCCGACATTGACCAGATATTACATCGCTTTCTAGAGACCACTGGCCGTGGGCCAGGATTCAAATCGAGTTTCGCTTTTTTTATACAGAAAAACGAAAGCAAACATGCAGCGATCCCAAAATGTTGAATATTTAACAATTCAAAGTCATGCAAATTAAATAGACAGGCGACCCTCCGTTGTTCAGTCAGAGATATTATCATTTAGACAGCATATAAAGTTTTAAAAGTGAGCAACGGCCTCGAGAAGCCGCCGGAAAAAAGCCTTTTGCAGACATACACAAAAAGCGAACATACATTTTTGCTTTTATATATATACTAGCGAGGGGTACCCGGCATTGCCCGGGTGTTTTAGGGGTGTGTGGTGTTAAATAAAAAAGAAGCCGGGGGGGGTAGGATCGAAGCCGAACCCCTGAGGCAAAGTTTGAAAATAAAATCGGCCAGCCAGAAGTGAAAGATGTTTGAAAGTCGTCGAGCGTTACGACGATGACGATGTAAGCATTGTTATAAGCGAAGTAAGAAAAGAAAACAGCGTTTTAATTAAGCGGGGGAGGGGGGTCCCCCCCAAAAAAATAACGTAAGGCAAACGAACGAACGTTACGTGAAAAATGGCTTAAATAATACAGGGTTCAATATTTAAATTTAAAAAAAATCGAAAAAAAAAAAACAAAAAAAACATCTCACACCACGATTCGAACCCAAAACGTTTAGATAATGAACCAAGGCCTTAACTACCTGCGCTAAAGCGGCGTATATAAAGTTTGTTCGGTTTATCAACTATTTAAAGTAAATCAGGTCACGACGTCATGACGTCATCTGACGCATGTGTTGTTGACCCTCCCCCCTGTCGAATCTGTCTAGACATCTCTCTCTCTCTCACTTCGTCTGCCTTACTCTAAAGACTGGAAAATGGCGTCTGGCTGTTTTTATTTTTTAAAAAAACTTCTATCGTTAATATTTTTTGTAAGCGTATTTTTTTTTTTTACTTCACTTTTTTTTACTTTATTTTTCGTTTAACTATCGTATCTACCTATTTTGAATGTGGTAATAACTTTGGTAACATTGCCATAGCATAGAAGTTCATAGTTTAGCTTTAATTAATATTTTTTTTACCGATAACATTTTTAAATTGCAAATTAAGACCGCCATTAGAGGTTGCTGACGTCAAGATCACATGACATGACTCAGCGAGTTTTAAATACAAGTTGACCCAAAATAAACGGCCGCGTGTATACTTTATGTAGAAGAGTTGGCGGCCGTATTTTTTGGGGCAGTTATAAATCGATTTAAAAATATGTAATGTTTAACATTAAAATGTCACTTTTTTGGGGGGCCCCCCTGCAGAAAATCGATCAGTTGACGCACTTCTGATAGTCACTTTGGGCCAATTTTTCGATATTTGTCGTCCGGAAGGTGGGGCTTTCATATGAGACCAAGTTTGTGAATTTTTGTTGTGTCTGTCGAAAGTTTTTAGCAGACACACAAACATACATACATTTTCGCTTTTATATATATATAGATAGATAAATATTCAATTTGTTTATGTTAAAATTCTTTAAAAAAATAATAAAATATAGAAATGTAACTAAAAACATGAAATATGGAAAAGAATGATTTGTAAAATGCCAAAGCCAAAAAAAAAAAAAAAAAAAAAAGCATGGCATTTAAGATTTTGTTTTTATTTATTTTGGAATAAGTATGTCAAGAAGCTGAAAATTTGCACACACAGAATTTTTGAAAGCGGAAGTCGAAAAAAAGCGGATGGATGGTTTCATTGACCAAGCAAGCTGATCAGAGTTTTCTATATATAAAAGTGGTAATACAATTAAGTTTAAGGGGTGAATCGATACAGTAAACTCAAAAGAGATATGCGTATTAGCCAGATGTAAAAGCTCAATAAAACCCAATAGGGATTAGAGCTTATTATAAGTACATAGGTTTAATAAAATATGTTGAAAAACACTTTAGTAAGAGTTATAAACATTATTATTTGGAAAAGAAACACAAAGGTGAAAGTCTTTAATCCACTGAGTTTCTAACTCTCCTCCCCTTGACGAGAAGGAAAGTATTTCTTCAAAGCTCTGCGGATTAAGGACTTTCACCTCTATTTGTGTTTCCTTTCCAAATAAGGAATGTTTTTAACTCTTACTAAAGAGTTTCTGAACATATTTTATTAAACCTATGTACTTTATTACAAAACTTTTTTTTTTTTTTAATACCTACAGACACTAGTGTTTCATCCCTTCCCTTCAAGAATCATCAGTGCAGGGTGACACGATTACTACCGGTCAGGAGATTCAAATCCGGCCATAAAGTCATCTCCGACTCCATTAGCAAGGAACAAACCTCCCGGCCAATCTCAACCATGAGAAATATTGTTGAAATTTTAACATTTATTTTTTTAAGTGTCCTAACATCCAACCATAGTGATTGCATGATTATAATATCATGAGCTATGCATGCGAGCTTAGGTAACCGAATTTATCTTTCAACTTATAATAAAAACCGAATTTCTTAAAAGGGGCTGGCATAATTATATATATATATTAAAATCTTCTCCCAAATCACATTCCTTGATTACTTTCTTCTATTCTTGTTTAATTTGTATTATTCTTTAGATGTTTGTTCTAATATATGTAAAACTTCACATTTTTTTATGGTAAATTTTAATTTCCATGTACTTTACCAATTTGATACGGATCCTGACTAATCTTATCCAACAACTAATTCTATTATTAATCTTACGCTTTCAGGAAACTCATTTATAAACAGAGAAATAAAGAGTTAAGAAAATTATACAATTTACTAGTTTAAGGGATTTTTTTTTTTAACTAAGGAAGTCAATGTTTATCAAAACCCAAAAGCCACTCGAGGATAAGGGTCAATGAGTGTTACCTGGTTGGTGAGACAACAGTGATGATCAGTAATGGCGGAACTTGAGTAGGGTTCGATTAAGAACTTGTTTACATTAGAATTAAAAATGACCAGCTGGGAAGCAGCTCTGCAGTATTGTGTTCCACAGATGGGTAGTTTTAAAATAGACACTTTGCTCATGGAATTTTTGTTTAGTTTTTGTCACATATAGAAAAGAGAAATTCTTGGCAGTTGTAGCTAGACAAATGCTTGCTATGAATGTTAATTATTTACAATAAAGTTTCAACATTACAAAATTATTTTTATTTAAAATCCTATTTAAGTTTTATAAAAAAAAATTTTTTTTTTTGTAATAGCATTAAGATAGTTATAGCATGTTGACTTTTTGTACATGCTAACAGGTGAATAAAAACTGTTGAAAAAAGATAATATAGCTTTCTAGAATTTTTAATAAGATGCCAAGAAAGCTAAGTCTCAAATCATAATATGTAACGAAGAGAGATAAGCCACTCATTTTTTTCTAGGATTTTGGTCACATCTTTGAAAAAATTTTATAACATTAATTTGAAAATTTTAGAAGACCAAAGCTATATACCTATAAAGTTGAGTTTATTAAAAGCCTACTTTTTCTCTTTAAAAATTATGAAAATAAACTTTTTAATATATTCAGTCATGAATGTTACATCGAACGAAACAAACGTTGTGTGGATAAGACTCTAGAGAACAGCAATCAAAGTAATCCAAATTATCAAATTCAGAAACAGATTCCATCTGGAATTCAATGATTGCAAAGCATTTGTTCCCCAAATATCCTATCAAGAGAAATAACCCCTTCACATCTGTATATCATTATTTATTTCTGATTAAGGGGAGGATGAGGGAGATGGTATTTTTCTTGATACCATATAGATTTAGAGTTATCTGGTATTTTCTTGAATATCATTGTCAGTCAGTCATATTTATTTTTTGGCAAAATGGCAACATTTTATTCACTAGTTCACATGCAAGATTCAATTTGCTATAACAAATATTTTATTTTACTAAAACATGATTTGAAGTAAAAGTAAGCTGCTTGGCAGGAATATTACATAATAGGGATCCTAAGTCAATAGTGATCAAGTCAGCTAGTGTGACTTGACAGAAATCACACCAGGTGTATGATGCTAACACAGATTTGTAAAATGGATTTTTTCCCAAATATGAACAACGTAAAGTTGAGGCAGGGGGAAGCAGAGTAAAACAGTAGACAATATAGAACAATGACGTCACATATTGGAGCTGAGAGAAACTTTTTTAAATGAATCTTCGTGGAAGCCATGCAAATGAGATACCACCAATAACATAGAAAATTTGTAATCCAAGGCAAATGTTACTTCGATGTCTGCCCATGTGTGTCACTCATTTTGTTAAGCAAGAAAGTCAAGTTAAGTAAATAATTAACTATGAGAACATTAGTTTCTCTCTCTGAGTAAATGCTCTCCAAAATAAAACCATTTATGAAAACTCAACGAACGTCTCTTTCTGTCCTCTCCTTCATGAAAAGAAGCAGGAATATGACTGAGTTTTGCAAAGGGAAAGGAAGGAAAAAAAAAAATTAATATTTGGTGCATTTAATTCAGGAAGCAAACATTTTCACACAGCCTATTGTAAACGATCAATTGAAGACATGTTGCTATTTGACTCATAACTAAAGAGTTCATATCTCTTCCCCCAAAAAGTGTATGGTTTAATATAACAGATTTGATAAGAGTTCAACTCAGCATAATAAATTCCATAGTCTGTAAAGTTATTTATTAGGCTAATCACACAACTTTCCGAAATGAAAAATGTGTAGATGGATCTTAGGTCAGTTTAAATCTGCAGTAAAAGTAGACCCCCCCCTCCTCATTTAAAAAATTTGTTTTGTTTTTTAACCTCGAGTTAGTATGGGTCAGAGAGAAGGGAAAAAGCAAATGGTATGGTCATGAAATGGAGTAGAGAACAGTGGATGACATAGTACAATGAAAAAAAAGGTAAAAATGCAGATGGTAAATGTAATGAAGTTGAAAGAAAATGATTCCACATTTTTAGTAAAAAAAAAAAAAATAAATAAAAAAAAAAAATTATTTTTAATAAAATGTTTTTCCATTCAATACATGCAAGCACATGTCTAGCTAAAAGTAAAAACTACAAAATCTTCCCACAAAGTTGGTATCTTCTTAAACAGCATTGCGCTGGATGAATGATATCTAAAATTTAGAAAAAAAAAATTAATTCAGGATGAGGGTGGAGGTCAATCAGGGCAGGTTTATTTCGTTGTGTGTGTGTGTGGGGGGGGGGTCTTTTTTTTTTTTTCAATGTTATGTAATAATTTAGAAAGAAAATGTTGACTCATTACTCGAGTAATCTATATATATAAAAGGCAAAATATGTGACCATTTCATGTATGTCTCGCAAAGGCTTCTTTCACACACGCTCCGGGAGGGGGGGGGGGTTACTATCACGACTATTTATATACTCCCTATATAATAATATCTACGATTTGGGAAAGCGCGTAGCGTCTAGATTTACTTACAGCAACTTTTACAAAATTATTGCTATTTTAGCTTCTCACGTGTTGATTGGGCTTTTTCGTATAAAAGTGAAACTAATTCAAAGCTAACATGGTGTTCTTGGCACCGTGCCAGGAACGTCCACAAGCAATCAGCTTTGATCTTCTGGACAATCCCCTTTAAATGGGGAGCCGGTTTCCCTCCATCATCATCTTGGGGAAGCGAAAACTGCCCTGCATTGAAACAAAGTAAACAAACCCCAAAAAGCTTTCCAGCATTAAATAAAATACTGTTACGTCATCTCGTAACGCTCCCGCGATGACCTCATTTAGCGGCTATCTGTCAATCAAACCTATTTCACTTGCTTTATAAGCCTTATTTTAACATTCTGATCAATTCCTCTTACTCCTGGTCTAGACGGTTAAGTGGTTGGCATTTGTTTCACCTTCGCGTCAAGGCTTCCGAGTTCAATCCCGTCTCCCGACCAATCTATTTTTTTTTCTTTTACATCTTTAAACACTCGGGTAACTTTTTTTTTCTTTTTTTTTTTTACTTCGCTTATTCTTTAGTTTACCACCCCTATACACACAGAGTTTTTTTTTGTTTTTTTTCGCTGTTTTCTTTGGGTTTTCCGATTTTTTTAACATCGTTTCAGGGTTATTACTTACTCTTCCCCCCCCCATACACACACCTACAAACACCCAGTCAACGCCGGGTACTCCCGCTAGTCTATGTATAAAAGGCAAAAGTGGTGCGCGCATTTTTGTATGCCCAGCAAAGGCCTTTTTTTCACCGGGCTTCTGGGGGGGGGTACTATTTTTTTTTTAGAACTTTATATACACCCTACATTGTAATATCTACGATTTATAAACACACATCGCGTCTAGATTTATTTACGTCAACTTTTACAAAATTCTTGCTATTTCGTCTCCTTTTTTTTTTTTTTTTTTACATAGTACGTCACCACTTATCAAGGCCGATAGGCCACTCAAGGATAAGGGTTAAAGAGTGTAGAGTAGTCAAAAGGACAATATAGTAATCAATAGTAATGGAAGTTCGGTAAATTTGTTAACTTAGGTGGCTTCATTTGTGAATTAGTTTTGCATCAGAAACTTGTTCACGTTGAACTTGAAGACAACCATATTATAGAAAGCTGGAAAGCAGGAAAACGGAAGACAATTCCACAGGCGTGCAGTTCTAAGAAAGAAGCTTTGATCATGGAATCTACGTTTAGGTTTAGGTACAGATAAAGAGTGGGGAAAATTATTGATAATGTTTTCAGCTAGTCTAGTGTTTGTTGTGAAAGTTTGGCGAGGGGGGACCATAGATTGAAGCTCAGTTGAACACTTTCCATGAAAATAACGATAAAGCAGAGACAAACTCGCAACATCTCTTCTGTGAGACAGAGGTTGCAGCGAAGAGAAAAGGACATCTCCCACCAGGCCACAAAGTCTATTTTGAACCCTATCAAGGCAGGACACATCTTTTCTAGCAGCTCCTGCCCATATATGGCAACAGTACTCCATCCTTGGACGTATCTGGCTCTTATATAGATAGAGAATTGCATCAGCAGTGAGATATCTACTGGATCGATAGAAGGATCCGACCATTTTTCCAGCGGCCTTGGCAACAGATTTGATGTACGTATTCCATTTAAGATCAGGAGTAAAGGTCAAGCCCAGAAGCCTGTCAAAACTTGAGGCCTCCAAGACGTGAACCATTCATTTTAATTGATGCCAGATGGGGATCAGAACGTTGATGATGTAAAGATAGAAGCTTGGTTTTAGATGCATTAAAAGTAACCAGCCATTCCTTTCCCCATTGTACAAGAGAGAGAACTTTTTCGTATAAAAGCAAAACTAATCTGAAGCGAAGGCATTATTCCCAGCTTTCGTTCCAGGAGCGTCCAGAAAGCAATGAGGTTTGATCAATGCAGGGGAAACCCCTTATATCAGACAATTGTTATTCATTTGGACACTCCCCTTTTTATGGGGAGCTGATTTTTCCCCCCCAGCATCACATCTTGAGGAAACAAAACCAAAAACAACTGCCTCGCAGCAAAAGTACGGGATTTCATTCCCTCTATGTTTGACCTCATTAAATTCAGGCACCTGTCACTTAAGCTTTTAATTGTTGAATTCAAACGCTTTTCAGTTACTCTCCCATCCTGGCTGAGCAGTAAGATGTCAGGTTGTTTCACACTTTCTTTTCCACCTTTACCTCTAGGCTTCGGGTTCAAGCCCTTTTACACACCTCCAAACACACGAGCAACACCAAGCATCCCCGCTAATCTATTATATAAAGGAGAGGTGTGTGCCTGTATGTCCAGTTAGAGCAGAGTGACCTGGGCAGAAGAAAAAGAGTGAGTTGAGGAGAGAAAGATAAAAATGGATAGAGAGATAGACAGAAGTTAATAGAAATAGGTTACACTTTTGCTCTGGGTCATGCCAGATAGCCATGCTTGTCTAGTATAAATAAATATATTAACTATTATAATTGGCTAACAGAGCGTTATGCAAATTGACACTCAACATTTATTCATACATAAAACCAATTATCATACAAAGATAACAGAGTGACTAATTTTAAAACATTAATTTGAACATAGAATCAGGTCAATGAACTTCAATTTAAGACATAAAATAAAGTGAGTCTATTTCTCAAACTTTTGTTGTTAATAGCTTGCTATAAAATATTTTACAAAAGTTTTTATTGGTTGATACCCAATAAAAATCAAGCAAAATATAAAGAAATAATAGTTATTTCCCTTGGACCAAAGACGGCAATTATTGTCCTTGAGTCACATTTCAATAACCAATTGTAATTCAGTATTTTTTTTTTTTTTTTTTTTTTTAACTAACCGACTAGAATTTAGTATCTGGAAAATTGTTTGGATCATTTAAACTGGAATCATTCTAGAATCAGAAAATACCAAAGTACACATTTTGTATTAACAACGGTTTCTTTTATTACTTATTAAACAGACTTCAGATTTATTTTTTAATTAATTTTTTTTTTTTTTTTTTTTAGAAATGTTTTGTTTTGAGATGGTTTACAAAACTTTTAGACATTTCATGTAATAAAAATTTGAAACGTTTTCATTTTATAAATAAAACTTTTCATTAAAAACGTGCTTTCAAAAATACTTAAATATTGGATTGTATTAAAAGGCATGGAGAAAATAACTTTCTCGAAACGCCTCTTCCCTAGGAGCAAAGTGTAGTGTCATGATATGACACTTAATCTTTCCTGTCCTTAGTGGGTGAAGGAGAAATCCTTCTAGATTGTGGCAATTTGTTATATCCTAATCTAGAGTGCCCTCTTTTTTGGGGAGCTGAATTTTCTCTACATTAAAAACCGACTTTGTGTCTATCTGCCTTCATGGGAAGACAAGTAAATCGAAGCACCCTACATGCAATATTTATTTATTTTCTTTTACTATGTCGGCTTCATTTGTGAATTAGTTTTGCAAATAAAATATCTTTTAAAAATTTTATTTCATGTTTGTAAATGAATATTCAATATCTAATAATAGTTTCTATTCTGTCTCAAGAGACAATGGATACCCCCTAGAAAAGTGTCTGCACATGTAATTGTGTAATCCGCATTTATAGCTCTCGAGTCGGCATTATCTGATTCCACTAGCAAGGAAAAGTCCAAGGTGATGAGAAACAATACAGAGATAAGCAGAGAGCACTATAGTAGCTGTGGCTTCCAAGTTGTCACCCATTTTAGTACTGACCAGGCTCAACGTTGCTTTACATCAGTGATCTAACGGGAACCGGTGTGTTAGCCTGATTATATGTACAGCTCCACTTTTTATATGCCAATCTCCAAAGTATATGAAACAAAAATATTGTAAACAATCTCCAGAAAATCGACTTATTCAAATGGTTTTGTTTAAATTTGCTTCGTTTGTTTATACATTTTTCTTAATAAAAAAAAATCTAACGTTTTAGTATTTTTATACATCTCTATAGTTTACAAAAAACGTTTTGTAAATAAAGCTTTTGTGTGTGAAAGCAAGTGTGCGTCTATTGTTTGTTTATAATTTAAACTACTCTGGGTTCCCGGCATTGCCCGAGTGTTTGGAGGTGTGTGTTAAAAAAAAAAAAAAAAAAAAAAAAATTTTTTTTTGCTCAAATGGTAGTAGGCAGGCAAGCAGGCTCAAACCCGTACCGTGAAGAAGGAAAAAGTGGAAAGAAAAAAAAAAAAAACATGACATGTTTGCTGTTGCATCCATTGCCAAACCGGAAGTGACGTGACGTTAAGGCTAGACAATTGAAAAGAGGGGACGACTTTCGAAAATATCGGCGAAAAAAAGCAAACCCTCCTTGTAGAAAAGTACCCAGTTTAGGGTGAAAGAAAATGTTTTTGTCCAATTTTTCGACATTTGTCATAATGATACCAATCTCGTGAAAATCCATCGCCTCTGTCAAAAGTTTTAGGCAGACATACAAACATACAGACAAATGAGATTTACATTATAGATGGAAGTAAGAAAAGAAACCAGCGTCAATCCAAAAATGTGTTCTTTTGGTATTTGCTGATTCTGAGGTGTCTCAAACCTAATTGATTTGTGTTGCTGGAACAAGATTTCACAATAGAACACATGTTATTTTACTCTTAACGGGACTGTGGGTATATGAAATATGCTGTGGTAATATTCAGCAAGTAGCAAATACCATCGAGCATAAAACGCTTTGGATAATCACAGATTTTGAAGTAGTTTTACTAAAATAGTCATATTTTAAAAAACGAAAGTACTTGAAGTCCTCAAAATACCAGCAGTTTGTTCAGAAATTAATATTCTTTCACGTGTAATTAATTAGCAATAATCTATATTATATATTTGAAGTGTTTTTAGCAAATTAATTATTAAATGTTAACACTAAACGGACTTTTAGGATAATTAAAAAAAATTTTTTTTTAAATCCTCTCATTCTTTAAAAGCTTGTTACTCTGTGAGGAATTTTGTCATGAAATTTGAAAACCTAAAATTACATTCCATCTTTTTGTAGGATACAAAATAAACTAGCCTATTCCTCTTTTTGGGACGTCTTAAAAAGAAGACAAAAAATTGACAAACATAAAACATTTTTTTTTAATATATTTTTTGCACTCCGACTATTAAGTAAATCAATCTTTTTTTTCTGTTTTTAGGAGTTAATATTATGAGTGTGTGTTGATTTCTCTTTCCGTAGTATCAATTTTAAATTACTGTATCTAAAAAAAAATATTCTATTCAGTTTAGCGTTTTGCTAAAGCTAACATCAGAATCATTAACAGCAACTATTTATAAAACTAGCAATATTGCGTTTACACATTTACTCAAAAGAAAGAACATACGTAAAAATTACATAAAATTTTTTTTTTTTTTTGCTTAAAATTCAAGTTAATGCAATGCAGCTTGTAGTTCTTACATAAATTAGAGGATCTTTCAAGAAATAGTGGTTTTCAAATATACTCAGTTTTTGAACTTTCATTCTGAATGATTTTCTAGCAGACAAAAAACATAGGATTCTAATTTTTTTTATGTGATTAAGGAAGAAGTTTCTGTGGGGAGGACTGTCAGTCACACCTAGAGTAAGAGGCAAGGTTAAAAGAACTATTTTTAAGGGAAGGGAGTGTTTGTTACTCAAATGTAGAGTTAGCCACTGTTAGGATGTAGGTTTGTCACTCGAATCTGGGGTTAGTAGTAAGGTAATTATTTTTTTATACTAACCCTAAAAATCTTGGCATAAAAAAGGAAAAAAAATTTATATTTAAAATTTAGAGTGGGTGATTAATTTCATACATAAATTTAACATAATACGATCCCTCATTTCCTAGCCATTCTTGCCTTTTAGAGCAGTTAGCCCTCCAAATTCTTTTGATATTTTTTCAAGCTGAAAAGTTTAAAAATAATAATTATCTTATCACTAACTCTACGTTTTAGTAACAAACCCACCTCCTAAAAATGCCTTTCCTTAAACATGTTGTACCACAAACTCTACATCTGTGTAGCAAGCACTCCCTCCAAATAACTCCTTTAACCCTACCTCTAACCCTAGTACAAGTGACAAAGCCCTCACCTCCTATACCCTTTCCTTAACCCTACAACTAACCATGCAGTCAAAGTTGCAAACTCATCTCCAAAAAGATCCTAATAAAAAAATTAAAAAACAAAGCAAACCTACCCCCCCCAAAAAAAAAAAAAAAAAAATTTAGTAGGTTTAAAGCATTACAGCATATTTATGTGCATTTGCTGTAGATTATTTGGAAATCATTAATTTCTGGAAATTTTCAATGACATAATCTGATTCCTTGCATAAATACATTTATATTGCAAATTTCATTCTTTAATCTTGTGTTTTAACGAAGATATAACATTTTTACTGAAAAAGTAGTGTAAAAAAAGGTGACACAACACATGGTCATAAAGAGAGAAAATATCCAAACGTACGAGGTACAAAAATAATTTTTATTCAGATTAAAAAATTAAAAGATTCTAAGCTCTTTCTGTCGTATGCCGTCAAGTTATTTTAAGCTATTTCAATTTTTTCACACGATTTGCTACATAAAGTTCAGTAAAAGTCCAACAAACATGTATACGGCACCTGAAATAATTTTCCAAGTGTTGTGTGGAGCAGATATTTCCACACCGAAATATGCTGTAACCAATATGCAAAAGCCAACTTTTTGTGGGAGTTTTCATAAGCTGAAACATAGTTTAATATTATTATAATATAGTAGCATTTAATATTATTATAATATATTATTTAATTGGAATTCATTATTGAGATGAGTATTATTTTTATTTATTTATTGCGGACTATTATCCTCATCTTTATTAGTTGTTTCATGAGGTTTCGGCAAACTATTCTTCTGGCCCTCGTCAGGTGGCAACCGCAACGGGATAGGAACTCCGAATCTCTCAACTGCATCCTCAGCAGTTACTGCCATTCATAGTGGTTGTCATCTCACGTTTTGACACATGGCGCAGTGGATAGAGACGTTGAATCTCTACGGTTCGGGGTGAGAATTGTCTGAAGCCAGCATACTTAGCCAAAACGTGGTGAGACGACAACAACTATGGATGGCAGTAATTGCTGAGGATGCAATTAGGAGATTCAGAGTTTCTATCCCGTTGCAGTTACCACCTGACGAAGGCCAGAGGAATAGTTGGCCGAAACGTTGCGAAACAACAACTAAGTAGGGTTTGTTGTTTGCCACCATTTGCAAATAACGTTCTGCAGAAATCTTTGTTGTTACAAAAGTTTTCATCGTAAGGATCCATGACGTAGTGGTTAGAATACTTGGAGAATCAATTGAAAACAAAAAAAAAAAAGACTATGCTATCCCCATGAAGTAAATAAAGGGTTCCATTTGAAATTCCATCCAGATTCCCGAGTTCAGCAAAAACATTCCTAGAGTTTGACAAGATACATGTGAAGCAGGTCAGAGGTTATATCAACCTAAATCTTGTAAAAATAACACTCAAAATGAGAACATTAATCCAAAGAATCCAAATCCAGCAATCCTCATCTCAAAAATTCAGAAACATTGATTTACAGTAAGGAAAAGAAGTTTGGAATTATGTCGGCATTCATTGTTCATTGTACAATGGGAGAATAATTTTGTGATTGCGGAAGAGAAAAGAACATGAGCAATATGGTGATCTACTGACAAAGTGCCAGGGCAAACGATGGAATAATATTACTTATAACTGTGAGAGCTCGGGGAAATGTAGAGTGAAAGCTAATCAAGATCGTTTTTGCTGTACAAACACAAAAGTAAAAAAATTTGTGACAGATGTGCAGGAAGCAGCAAAAAGGGAATACTAGATCTGGTTAAAAAGAAACGATGAGTGTTGGACAGAAAAGTAGATTACAATCAGCATCAATACGAGCCCCTGTTAGTGGGGTCCAACCACTTCAGCGATGCAATAGACAGGTAGGGTTTGAAACTGAAGTGGTTCCTCCTAATGATTGTGATATTGGATTTGCTTGCAGAGCTATTAGCTGCTGTACACAGTGCGTACACGTTATTATAATTTATCTCAAATATTTAACAAAGGTCAGCAAAAAAGTGTTAATAATAATAATAATAATAAAAAACATTAAATATATCTTTCTTTGTTTAACCACAATACATGAGAAAAGTTACTCTTCCACCCTCTAAAAAAGAGAAAAGAATGAATATTATATTTAACACAAGGGGAGATAACTGAAATCATTAAGTAGTGGACAATTTCTAAAAATAACAATTTTTAATAGATAAAAAAAAGGGTTGCAGCATTATGGGTACTTCTTTTCTATTAGTCACAAGTGAAAATCATATTTCATGTAAAAATTAAAAAAAAAAAGTTACCAAGTAAAATATTATGTAGAACTTTATTAAAAACAAACACTGGTTTTATATTTTCTCTATCTGCCATTGATAACAGTAAAGGTACCGAAAGTTCCCGTAAAACAAGGAAGATAAGTCATTCTTTCCTTTCAGCAAATAAAAATTAACAAGGTAATATAAGACTGCAATTTGCGATAAAATTAGTTTTTACTTAATCTTACACTCCATATTTTCTAACTTTTTTTTTTTTAATTGCTTTGAGACCAAAATAAATATTAAGGAGTCAAAATTGGGGTCAAAGTTAAAAAAAAAATTGATCTCTGCGGTCTCTACAAAATTACTCAGACAAATTTTGGTCTAAACATTTGAAATCTTACATAAAGTGTATTCACACATAGGGCAAATTATCAACAGTACATAGGGCCCGAGCAAAGCCGGGCTGAACTGCTAGTGTAATATAAGACTGCAATTTACAATAAAATTATTTTTTACTTATTAATCTTATACTTCATATTTTCTCATTTTTTTTAATTATATTTTTTCTTTATATATTTTTTTTTTACTAATTTCAGTCTGACACAATAAATATTGTCTAGATGCGTCTCTGCATACAAAATGTTAGACACAGCACAGCAAACGTGTGCATTTTTTTATCATAGTACTAACATTCACAGGGAACACGAATCGGAACAAATACATTAAGGATATTGCTAAGGCTACTGTAAAGAAGCTGGGATCGCTCTATTGCATTGGAAAATCACTCGCATCAGAGAGCATCCTATATCTTTACAAAGCCACAACTCGACTATGCATGGAATATTGCTGGAGCATCTACCACTAGTCGTTCACGCTTCAAGTCTAAAAAAAAAAAAGTCTCAAATCCAATAGGTCCCGCACTATCAGCCAGGCTCCAACCCTTGTCCTATCATCGTGATCTCATATCCCTGTATCTGTTTTACAAATACTTTAATGGAATGTGCTCTAATGAAATCATAGCACTTGGTGCCACCTTGACGTACATATTCTCAACTAACCCAACAAGCAAAATTCCACAACTATACTACTGCAGATGACGGACAACCTCCTACTCTAATAGTCTCTTCCCTCAAACTGCTAGACTTTAGAATTCCCTCCCGTTTTCTACTTCCTTGACTGTACTTACATGAAAAAGTTTAAATGTAATGTGAACAGACATACCGCTGCTCAACTCCCCTTAATTCCTGTTAGGCATGATCCCAAATACTAGCCCCTTATGTTTTTAAGTGACAATATGTCTTGTTTGGGATGTAAATGAGTAAATATAAGTCATATATATTACATATTAATGATAAGCAAAAAAAAAAAAAGAACTTAC
Organism: Euprymna scolopes; assembly: GCF_053919585.1. Taxonomy (NCBI): domain Eukaryota; kingdom Metazoa; phylum Mollusca; class Cephalopoda; order Sepiida; family Sepiolidae; genus Euprymna; species Euprymna scolopes. Next base: position 50,671,128 of record NC_136499.1, on the reverse strand, counting down.
GATCGTCGAGAACTATCAATTTAAACGATTGTAACCCGATCACCTTTGTGATCGTGCCATGATAAAATGACAAGATGAGTACTTGATGTAAATCAATCAAGTCCTGTGCGTGCATGTGTGACACTGTTGCATAACATAGAAATAGGAACCCACACATTGTCCGTTGACAGCTGTCTAGTCGCATCAGTCCATAGCGATTTTCTTCTCAGCTCGATCTATGCTAACCTTAGTTTATGATAATATGTAAGCTTAGACTTCAAACCTATTTCTTCTACTTTTGTTATACAGGGTGACCAAAAAAAAAACGGGCCACAACTCTAATTAGGCCCCGTTTCTTAGTGTTTTGTCCGAATGAAATGAAACTTTGGTCATAACTAGTTTATTATATTCAAAACATCACATCAAATCACTAGGGTCTTTGGCCTTTTTTTTTCTCCGTTCTACAGCATATGTTCTAGATGGCCTCCATTTAGCTTTTGTTTTTTTTGGGGGGGTACCCCTGTATTTCTCATTCTTTTCTCCCCTACTTTCTAACACTTTGTGGAGGTGGCTCGATACTAAACATGATACTAAATACATGAACTGACTCAGCCATTTTCGAGAATGTGTTATTTATGATGAAAAAAAAAAAAAAAAAAAAAAAAAAAAAGTGTTATTGGTTTCAAACAAATGTTTTTTTGAAATATTTGAAGTCTGATCATTTGCATTACATTAAAAACAGTTTGGTCAAACATGTTGGATGACAGGGGGCAGGGATGAATGATGGCTAGTTTTATCATTAAAAGTCCACAAGGATTAAACACAATTTTTAATATTATGCATTAATACAGTCCAGTAAATAAGTTAGTGTTTTTGTTTTGTTTTTTCAAAATTAAAAGATGCTAACTCTGGATTTAATTTATCATTCAACTATTGTTTATCTACATCCTTAATTTTCACATTATCTTCATCCTTTTACATTTATCTACATCATTAATTTTCACATTAAGAGAATTTCCTTTCTAGGGAGGATGAGAAACTTAACACTAACATCTTCTATTCAGATCTTTATAGCCCCAAGCTCTGCTAGTGATTATTACAATTAAATTTTTCAAAACCAATATGTAAACTAGTTAACTATCTGACTGATATCGCACATATATATATATATATATATACTAAAAATCTTGATATTGAAAATATTCAAATTTTCAAAAACCTTTATAAACCTGTAAGGAAAGTATACCAAATATATATATATATATATATATATATATATAACAACAAAATAGATAATTCAACTTATTCAATGGACGTACTAACTTGAAATAGGTTGTTTTGACTTTAGCATTAATGTGAGAATTCGGTTTAGTCCCACTTTTGGATTTTATTTCATTAAGTCATTCATTAAAATAGTTAACTTGTTTTCTAAGAAACTACCATGTATTATATATATTTTTTTTAATGTCTTCTTCCTTAGCAGAAAAGATAAGTTTTTCTCCCTGTCTGCAACCAACATGACAATTTTCATTATTAATAATCAGTCATTTGGAGTACTGTATAGAAAAAAAAACTTGCTTTGCAAAAGAAAAAATTCTGAAAGCTGAACATATTGTAAGTTGATGGAGGTGTTTAGATCAGTATTGAAAAATATCTTCATTTTAAAAATCTTCCCAACCAGAATAAGTATTCTTTGAAAAAAAAAAAAAAAAAAAAAAACTGAATTGTATGAGAAAAAAAATGTATTAAACTACAAGATGCAAGGATAAAAAAATGAAATTGGCTAGTTAGTATCAAACACCAATTTGCGAAATTCAATTCTTTAATATATAGAAGGAAGAAAGAAAAGTAGAAAAAGAATGAAAGGAACAAAGAAAAAAGGGATAAGAAAAAGAACAAAAAAAAAAAAGGTTATTTAATGTGAAGACCAGTCATTTTGATAAAAGATTTTATGCTTAAAATTCTTTATATCTTCAAATATTTATTCATGTATTTAGTTATTTAGTAATAGAAAATTGTTTTTGTTTTTGGTTTTGCAGAACATGGTCGAGTTTTGCAAAGGAGGAGGACATGGTTTTGTTTCTTGTTTGTGTCTGGATTGGGATCGTGGCTTTTCATGACATTTATATTTGGGTGAGGACTGTTTTTACTGGGTTTTGTCTCATTTTTATACTGCAAGGTTTTTTTTTTTTTTTTTAGATCTTGATTTCGGAGGGACTCAAGTATCTTGAGGTAGTTTTTCTACCTGAGAGCCTTCTAACATTGTTAATTGTTTAAGGTTTGGGGGGGGGAGTGAAGATTGTGTGGGTGTCTGTAGTTCTTTTATGAAGGTTAGAAGTTCATTTAGATTCATATTTGGTAGTTTTCTTATGAGGAAATTACATTTTTGGCATTCAGAATTGGAAGTGATTTGCAACAGTTGAGTTACTCTTGAGTAAGAGCAGGCTGGAAGGATATTCTCAATTTTTCGGGCTTCTGGGAAGGAGATGTTCTGGGTGTATTCAATTTTCATTACCTCTTTTCCCATACTTCCATTCTTCATAAAATCTTGAGTCAGTTAAATGTTTTCTTTAACAGTTTACACATTTCAGCCATTGGTCAGATCCAGCCATTCCAAAATTTTTATATAAAATCCTTCTGGTACACCTGCTTTAGTGGTGCCTGAACTTCTGGGAATTATAACATTTAAGTGGATTAGGAATGCAGAGATCCACTTTTGTTATATACCTGATCTTAATTTTTGTTGGAAGTTTGGGAGTTAAATATGAAGATGCATGTATTGGTATTGAATGTTTGACCATTTTTCTTTGTAGTGATTCTTTTTACGTCTGTTACAGTCTGTTGAGCAGTTATCTAGTTCTGGGTTTCTCACCACTCCCTTTGAAGTGGTGAGATATTTAGGGGGGGGGGCTTTTATTTTGTGTAGTGTGGTGATTCTTAATAGTTCAATGTACTTCTTTTTTACTTCTATCAAGGTATTGTTACATGTAGTTTTGATTGATTTTGGAACCACGACTAATATATTTTTGTATCATGAAGGATGAGAGTTTGGTGATGGGTTTGTCCTCCACCAACTCAAGAACGATGTATGTTGGATATTGTGGAAATTGAAATTCCTAGCCAACGGACACAGACACAAAACAGTACTCCCAAGCTAACTCGAACCCTAACCCGACACAGCCACATCGCTTCCTGTTTCTTATATCTCTCTACCTCTTTTCCGCTGAACTCTCGACAAGTCAAGATGTGACAGAACGCGCTCCTGGTTGGCTTGGTCATGCCAACCAGCACTCCTGACTAACCTGTCAGCCTCTCATAAACCGCAAATAACGTTACTCCTTTCTCAACGAACTCTTATTCTTACTATCTATATCCTTATTATTTCTTGTGTATATTTATGTAAATAAATCTACATTCTTTTACTAATATATGTCAGTATGTTTTTGTCATCATTATGCGACCTTTCGCTTCTCAATCACACTACCATTCATTAACAACATGGAGGATGGGATCCCAATTACATAAACAGGCCATCCTGTTCCCTCCACAAGAGGGAGTGGTTACTTCTTCCATTTCACTGTCTGGGTTTGTACAAGTTGCAGTGTCCAGATGTGGTATTTTGCATAATTTCATAACCTTTGTGTTAGCTTGGGGTTTATTCTCAAGTGCCATTTGTATTTCATTGGTTATGCTCCTCACAAAACTTTATGAGGGAATGCATGTTGGAGGAAACCCATTCACCTAGTAACATTGGGCTGGACTAATATACTTGTGCTGATAATTGACTGTTTAAATTTCTATTCTTGGTTTTTATTCCCAAAGTAATTACTCACCCAAGGACAGACTCACTCAGCAAGATTGGCCCTACAGACAGTGTCCTAATTCATATTTTGTAGATCTGAAAAAGGGTTTAAATGACCAGTCAATTGATATATTCATGGATATCTCCAACTGCTTGTTTAGCTCAAGTAAAGACCAAAGTGGTGTGCTGGGAAGTGAGGGTGTTAAAACTTGACCCCAAGTACTTCGACCACTATAATCCTATCTTAAAACATCAAAGGTCACCAAAGATCAACAGGTGACCCTATGTTCTAGCAACAAGGCCAACAAGAAAGGGAAAGAAAATGAAAAAGGAAAAAAAAAGGAAAATGAAGAAAAGAAAAAAAGAAAAGATATATACGAGTCTCATTCAAAAGTGATGACATAACATGAAAATAAATCAATATCAGTAAATGTTAGATGAAATTATGTAAGCATCTCTAAACCGTTGAGTAGAATGTCATCATTAAACACATTAACTAGTGACGTCATAATTTTGTGTTTACTATCGTCTGGGTCTGTTTCTATGGAAGATCATTTATGCAGAAATTTATGAATAAATAAAATGTACAATAAAAACAATATAAGACTTTCCTTTTGTAAAACAAAGATTTTTACAAATGAACTACACAGACAATAAAATTAATTTTAACCTGTTCTGTTGATACGTGTATCTAAAGATGCTACTGCTTACAGGTGTCCATACTTTTTTGGAAAAAAGGCGTAAAATTTGATTATCACCCTCTCTCATTTTAAATCAAATCCAAACATTTTTTTAGTCGATTATGCTTTTGCAATTTTTATTATCTCAAGAGTCATATATGCTATTATATTAATATATTTTTTTATTATTGAAAACCTGTGATATAAAAAATGTTTAAACTTCATATGTAATATTTGAAATTAATATCATTTAAAGCTTTTGAAAAATAATTATTTTTTAGAATTTTTTTTTTTTTTTTTTTTGTAATTCAAACAATTATATTACAAGAGAGAGAAAAAATATCAAGAAAAGTGTTTATTTTTTTTTTTAACATAATATTGATTTTATGTCCAATTTTATTTACAATTTTAAGGTAAGTGAAAAAAATAACAGGATTTTATATATATATATATATATATATATATATATATATATATATATATATATACACACACACACAGTGGCGTAGTATCAGATTTTGCTGCTCGGGGAGGGGGGGGTCGTAAAATTATCCCCCCACCCCACCGGCATATAACTGCCTGGTTTAATTTAAATGAGAACATTTGAAAATATGAAACAGTTAAGAAATGATAAAATCATTTTTATTTACTTTTTTATTGTTATTTCCAAATTTTCACAAAAAAAAACATGGCTGTATCAAGAAGAGGATTGTCCGATCCAGTTTTCTTTTTCTCCATAATGTTATTAAGAGCTTGAGCCTCCCAAAGAGAAAAAAACGTATTCGTGCTTTTTGAAATCTATGTGCATAATCGCTCAGTTTAAGCATGGAATTTAAAAAATTTGTTGTTAATAATGTTTCAATCCTTTTAAAAATAGTTTAAATTTTTTAAAATAAATGTATTTATAGAATTGAAAATAAGGTTATAAATTTATTTTTGTGAGAGAACTATCGCAAGGTATCAAGTCGATTGAAAATTTACAAACATACTTTTTGCGCTTTTTTTTTTCGGCAAAGTTATCAATAACTTTATCAAAATTCACTATCGACAAGTTCCCTCTCTATGGAAAGAATTGCCAAGTCTGTAAGCTTATTTTTGATTGAAGGTAGTTTTTGTGAGCTTTAGTTTCAAGAAAGAGCGCTCACAGCTGGCAACGCTAATAGCTTGGGTAAGGAAAATGCACAGAAAGATCACAATATTAGGGATGAAATCTCCAACATGGCATCTCTGTATAAAGTTCAAAAGTTCAAGAGGTCCATTGATTTTGTCTTTTCCTGAAGCTTTCACAAAATGCTGTAATCTCTTCCTTTCGCTAAAGAATTTATCTTTTTCTATATCTTCATCAACTTCACCAAGCTGACAATCATAATCATCACCAAGCAGATTTGACGGTGTAAGAAAAAGATTGTGCAAGATTGTGAACTTGTTGAAATCTGCAAGATATTTCTTCAGTCAACCTGTCTATGACAGACAGCATTTCCTGTCTCAACTCAGTATCAAACCCCAGTCCTGCATCAGTCAATCTTTCACCACCCATTTGTTTCTTTTTGCGGATACGATGCTCCATGCTTTTCCCCCATTTCAGTGCAGAGTTTTTTTGACTCGTCTATTGCTGTGTCCACCATCTTTTCTCTATTCTGAAGAAGGCAATCTCTCAACGCCGTCAGCCTGATAGAACTTTGTTGCAGATCCAGCCCCTTTTCTTGAAGATACTTCTGGGGATCATTGATTTCTGGGAGAATAGTTTTTCGAAGACACAGAAATAAAAGAAACGGAAATGACAATACCGAGTTGAGAATTAAAGATGCATCTGATTGTGTGGTTGCATTTTCTCCTCCTTCCTCCCCCCGCCTCTCCCTTGCTACGCCACTGTATATATATAACTATTTTAATTATTTGATCTTTTCAGCTTTAAAAAATGTTGAAATTTTTATCAACCTACATTTATTTTCTTTAATTTTTGTAACATGAAATATGGAGGGGGGGGGGGTTAGAACACCTAAAAAATATATTTCCTTTGATATACTTAATGAAACCTACTTTTATTATGCAAGTTTATTTCATAATGAATAAATATAAAAAATTTCAGGAAAATATGACGATTATTTGAGTTTTGCTAGATTTTTAAACATGGGTGTTTCTACGGCTTAAAAAGAAAAAAAAAATGTCACTACATAGGAACGTTGTTTTAAAGCGTCGATAATGTAAACACGATTTTTGTCTCACATTTTCATTATTTTTGTATTCTGTAAAAAAATTTTTTTAAATATTAGCAGTTTATTTATAGCTTCTTTTGAATGGTTAAAAAGTTAGGATGATAATATTAAATTACAGTTACATTCTGCATACAGAGGGGTTAAAACTGGCGCGCATTGGAGGTACCTAAAATTATGTAATTCACAAGATGTAGGGGAAAAGGTAAGAAAAGATGAAACGTATTCTTGTCGACTTGTGAACGAAAAAGATAAGGCAGAAGCAACGGGAGTGGTAGGTTGGTTGTTTTACGGCATATCAACCCTTTTCAGGTTATTTAATGCCGAATCCAAAGATTTTGAAGAAAAATTTAATAGAATATATTTGTTGTTTTCAAGTCGGTTTCTATTTAACCCATAGTTGGGACGCTAACAGGTACTACCACACTGAGTCAGAGTGGACCTGGGAGCAATGGCAATTAAAGGGTGACTCCACACTCCCCAAAGCCTGCAAGCTGGAGCCTCACCACTGGATATAGTTTAAGGTCATATCCAGGACCGGGAGGGGTGGGGGATAATAAAATAAAAATTATTAGTCATTTCATTTTCTCTTTAACCATTTCCTGACATTACTTTTTTCATACCCATTGATTTTGTCTTTTTAAGTAATTTGAGTAATGCATACCGACCCACAAGAGCCGTGAAGTTTATGCTCATATTACCAAAAAGGAAGCAGGTTTAACTTTTGAAAGCAATTCATCTCAGTTTCTCGATTGAAGAATTTCACAAAATTTCAATGTAAAAACATAAAATATTGTATTGTTTTTAGTATTTTTACAAAATGAGGAACAATGTTTTATAGAAAAGATATCTATTCATTTGTCTATATGCAACACCTTTTTTAATTTATTATGGGGCGGAGAGGGGGGGGGGGTTCAAGTGTTCGTCACGAAAACGAAACCTATTATTTCTGAAAAGATTTGTATGATGAAATAAAGAAAGTGTGGGTGCAAATCCAGAGCTCAACCTAATTAAAAAGCACAAAAATACAGGGAAAATCTTTATGATGTACATACATGCCATGGAATGAAAAAAAAAAAATTACGTAAATTAATCAAGTTTTTTTAATATTGAAAATTTTTTATGATTTTTAGCAAATTTAATAGTAAAGCATAAACCATTACAAGGCTGATTTTGCTCTCAGTAGTTCGAATTGAATTATTTCAACTTATTAAATATGGTGGATCAATACAATGTTCTTGCTTTCTCAAAATTTAATTTTCTTAGTTAACAAGCCGAACATGCAGGGTCCCCCTCCACGAGTGAAAAATTTACCTTCACCATGACTAATGTTTGTACAAAATTAAAAAAAAAAAAAAATCCAAAGTGTGGTTATTTAGAAAAGTGTGAACAAACAAATGATTTGGGGGGCAATTTTACCCCTATAATGCCCCCTATGAGAGGCAACTAGAGCTTTCCCAGAAAATCCATTCAGGAAAAAATTTATTTTCACCATAACTTATGTTTGAGCAAAATTTTTTAAAAATCCAGGGTGTGATTATTGAGAAAAGTGCAAACAAACAAATGGGAATGAATTTCTAGGTCTAATTCCTCATTTGTTGGGGGACCAAAATAGAAAATAAAAAATACTTTATCAATTTATGTGATTTTTAGAATATGACATTTTCATTCCGTGACAGTATGTACATAAAGATTTCTTTATTTTTGTTTCTTTTTTTAAATTAGGTTGAACTCTGGACTTGCACCGAAATACAAAATGAGATTATATATATATATATATATATATATATATATATATATATATAAAAACGAGAGGGATGTAAGAAAAATAAGGTCAAGTTAAAGCCATTTTTAATATGTGAAGTTACTGTAAAATTAATTAAAAAAAACAGGAAAGCTGCTGCTCTACACCATTTGAAAACTGACTGAATAAAACTAATATAATTAGTTTTTCTTGTTTTGTTTTAATGAAAAGGTGAAAAGACATCTCGTCACATTTAAAAAGACAATATATTTGTACTAAATTTTTTTCTATATTCGGTACTTATACAGTTTAATCAAGACATTAAAAAATTGCAAAAAAATTATATTGTACGTGCTTGTTCCAGAATAAAGTTTTCGTACAAAAAAAATCATTTCATTTGATCGAGTAGTTGTTTTTTTTTTTTTTTTGTTTTTGTTTTTTTACACAAGAAAATCAATTTTTAATGAGATCGATTGTTTCATGGCCACCTAGTTTTTCACGGATGAGGAGGGGGGGGGCGCTAGGGGAGATAATTTCAATCACCGCTTAAAGTTTGTAAAAAATTTGATGAGATTATTTTGAAACATGGGCAAAAAAAATACTTAGATAAATATTTTAGGGTTTTTTTTTCACTTATTTTACAGAGTTTCTATGTCCTTTTTTTTTTTAATCCTTTTTTTTTATTTTGTTCTTTGTTAATCAAGTTTTCGTTTAAAAGCACACCCTTCATCATCCCTGAAAATAGACAAATGGTGACGATACGATCAATCTCATTAAAATTTAATTTTCCTGTGTAAAAAAATAAAAAAAAAAAATACTTGATCAAATTAAGTGATTTCTTTGTATGAAAACTTTATTCCATAACGAGTACGTACAATATAATTTTTTTTTTTCAATATTTTCATTTTTATGTCGTGATTAAACTGTACAAGTACCCTATATTTTTAATGCTTTATAAGACCTGTTCTCTGTATATCTGATGCCATGTTAATTTCTCATTGTTTTTATGTTTTGGTTATTTTGTGACGTTCGAATCAAATTTCGTCCGTTTTATCCGGTGTAAATAAAATAAAAAAATGTTTACATGAGATTTAAACCCTGATCCTTCCTCTTCAATATAGAGTACAAATTGCGATGAATTAATTACATTTTACTAGTTTTTAATTGCGTTTTTGTTATGAGTGTTGGCAATTAGTGTCATACCAAAGTAATTTTAATGTGATGTTATTGTAAAATTAATTAAAAAGCAAAGAAAAAAAATGCCACTCTATACTATTTGTAAACTGATTGAAAAAAAAAACTAATGCTATTGGTTTTCTTTCTTTTAATGAAAATGTGAAAAGACATTTCGTCACATTCAAAAAAAAAAAAAAAAAAAATATATATATATATATATATATATATATGGCTGATGTAAATAAGTTATAAAACCCAAAGCAAAATAAGTCTTTGTACTATGACAAGGGAATAACCACCATTCCTTAAAAAAAAGAAAAAAAATGTTTTAGAATTCAACCTAAAACAATAAAAAAAATAGAAAAAATCTTTATAATGTCTGTACCAGCTATAAAACAAACATGTCATATTCCAAAAACCACAAATTGATGACGTAGTTTTATTTTTACTAAGTAAATCAAATTTCATGTGTAAGCAAAAAGGAACTCTCTCGCATCGCCATCTTGAAAAAACAAGTGCAGATAACTCCACAATAATTCAAATGCACCCACTGTGAATGGATTTCTCGATTCAGTCAGTGGTTGGAGATGCGATGTGCCTTTGCATGATTAAAGGTTCTTAATGGTTCCCTCCAAGTATAATCATCCTTCTTAACAGATAAATAATTTGGAAGAATAGTGACTATCCGTATTGCTGTATGGTTGGAAAGTTCTTATAAAGTCGATGACAGAAATTGAGTTGAATCAGCATTTTCTTTTACAAGTTCCTAACTGGGTATTAATTCAAACTGCTCACAAAGGGGATTCATCCACAGAAGCATAAGTTCCCTTGAATGTTATGAGAAACTCCAGTTACATGCCAGGATTCATTGTTTTAAGCCGCCAATGCACAATTCTAGTAGTCAGCGTGTGATTGGTTTATTTGTAGGAGCCAAGTTAATTACTTGGCGCCTTTTTTTTTTGTAAACATTCTTTTTCTTTTCAGTCTACGGAAAGACTCACCAAAGGGCGGCTCCGAGAAGAATGGAGCCGCCACAATTTCTTCACGTTATATCACAAAAATGTTTAGTGAAAAAAAGGACTTTAAATCTTTACAAGCAAAGACACTGTGCTGAAGATATCCTAATTAGAGGATGGTATTTTTTGAACATTTTCATCGTGTTTATATCTACTAGATATTTGAACTTTTCTCAATTCAATTAGAGTCCCAAGGGACTTGATTTATGCCTAATTAAAGGCACCAGAACTCTTGCCGAGAACACCATGAATTATCATGGATCCTTTCGAAGGAAAACCGAACTACCACTCCACCCAAAGTAGTTAACTACTGGCTCTGTATTCGGGATGCAAAACTGGCCCACCGTTTTGCAAGGACTGTACCAGGACCAATAACTTTTCTTTGCTGTTATAACTGAATAAATTTGGAGTTTTAAAGGTATGGTTTTGTAATTTGTGGATTTATTTTGCCTCTGCCAGGGAGTATTGAGTTTGTGAGATTCATTTTCTCACAATGTGTTCTGCGTGAATAAGAGAAAATTTCTTTTGAATCAGAGACGAACATAAAATATCCTTACACAGTGAAGTTGGCTTATAAAGTGAAAACTGCACTTTTCTCACATCAGGCATGCATATAAATTTTTTTTTTTTTTTTTTTTTAAATGTTCAAAGGCAACTCCCAAAATACAACAGCGAAAGTGCTCCAGACAAGCAAGTTTCAACAGTATTTTTTTTAAGTAGGTTGAATTCTAAAAATGAACACAAAAATTGTAAAACGTCAAGGTGCATTTGAATCTGATATTTGATAATTATTATTATTAAACTATCGACAAGTTGTTTTAACCATCATCTTTTAAATCGAGGAATTAAAATTGAATGTAAATGTTAACTGGTTAAATAATAATTGATTAAATATATAAGATATGTAATAGTTAAAGTCACTCGTCCCCACCATCCACAGGTTAAACATGGTTTTTAAAAATAATGTTATTTAGAAGCCCACACAATGTTTTGCTTATGTGAGTGATGTACGGTGCCATAAAATAAAAAAGTTACAGAAATTTAAATTGTCCCAACCAAGAAATATTATTACATCGTTTACTAAAATATGATATAAATTAAAAAAAATATAGAAATAAATTTTTAATAATTTTAAGGAAGCTGCTTGGCAGTAATGCTGAAACTCATTTCATTCTAAATATTTAAAAAGAGTGAAGGTGATCTTTTAAACCAACGCATTTCAGATGGAACCATTACGCACTTATGTGTCATGTCGAAATTAGTATAAATTCCAAAAATCACAAAAAGTAGAAAAATAATTATGAGTAAAAATAGAATTATCGAGTTTCATAATATTTTAATGTGGAAGAGTTGTGTGGCCAATTCAGTATGACAATCAAGGGAGATCACCATTGACTTAAACTGATGAATTAAATGTCTGTCATTTTTAAACCAACGCATTGTTGGAATTTGCATGCTGAAATGCTCATGGTTGCATGATGGGAAATATATAAAAAAGATTTTCCTTTATTCAGACAAAAGAATGCGAAATGTTATTTCAAACAAGATTTGATGTTTTATGAACTAAATTTGGTTGCACCATTTCCATTCCAAAAAGATCTCATTCCGATTAGACGTGTCAATCTTTATCAGAGCAAATCCAATTAAGGGAATAATTTCCCGCCTAATTATTTTGCAGTAGGCATCAAAGAACTATGCCACTGCTGAAATTCACTAAAATTGGAATTTTTTTTTTTTTTTCCACAATGTAGTCACCACTTATCAAGGCCCGGAAGCCACTCGGGGATAAGGGTTATTGCATGTACAGTACGTTAGTATTGGAGATTTGATAAAGTGTCTTACTTAAGGAAGCGGTTCATCAGGAATTTATTTATGTTGGACTTGAAGACATCCAGGTTGTAGTCAGGTGGGAAACAGGCAACCGGAACAGAGTTCCACAGGCGTGCACTTCTAAGAAAGAAGCTTTGTTCATGGAATCTACGTTTTGATTTTGGCACAGATAAAGAGTGGGGAAAATTTTTGACAATGGTTTCAGCTAGACGGGTGTTTATCGCGAAAGATTGGCGAGGGGGGGATCAGAGATTGGAGCACAGACGACCACTTGCCATGGTAGTAACATGGATTAATATTTCTGTTTGGAAAACATACCTGAACTTATTTGATATTCAACTTGCTGCAATAATTGAATTGTAATTCTTTAAGATTCGTACTTCCTTCTTCAGTCTGGAAGAACTTTAATATATTTCTGTTCAGGAACACTGTACATTGGATGATATTTACCCGCCAAGAACTACTGAACCATTCAGCTACTACAATATCAGGAAGCACTAAACTACAGAATATTCAACTAGTTACTGAAGAAAGAACTATTTGTGGCCCCTAACAGACCTAAAAGCTCACAAAATGTGCAAATTATTATGCAAAATACACAACTTGAATTATGATACAACTGTCAAGGTAAGTATTTTGGTTTGCGAATTTAAAATTTCAAGATTATTTCAGCTACACAGAATAAATCGACATCATTTTCGAACAATTGCGGTTGATTTTTTTTTTGTTAAAAATACATCTAGCACAACCTACTGGATCATTTTCATTAATTTTTTTGAATTTACACTATTTTCACGCATGACACCCAAGTACATCATGTTTTCACCTGAAATGCGTTTAAAATTTAAAAAGATCACAAATCTACACAAGCATTTGATTGAATTAGTAAAAAAAAAGCCCATATTTATTTACTGATTTCCACGAATTTGATTTTTTTTTCTTCTTTGTCCTATTACAATAGGTTGGTATAATAATAAAAGTAAACTATCAAATAAAAAGTTAACATTATTGATACTCTTTTTTTTTTTTAAACACTCCCATAATGTTAAACATGGAATTCTAAACAATCAACAACTTCCTACTACCATAAACCAGTATCTATATATATATATAAAAGGAAAAGTGTGTGTGTGTGTGTGTGTGTGTGTGTTTGTATGCCTCGCAAAAACTTTTGACACGGGCCACGGATTTTCGCCAGATAGGTATCATTTTAAAGCTCGAACCTTTTCCCAACAAATATTGAAAAATTGGCCAAATTATAATTCTTTTTATTGTTTGATAAAACAAGTGGTCCCATATGATTTCGTTTTTCGTTTCATACTTAGCAACTTCCATTCCATTAGATGTAAACATCACCAGAGGTAGCTGTGCTACCTTATCTATATGAAAGTTATAACTGGATTTGTTTAAATTTAAACTAAATTATAAATGATTTATGTAAATGTGTGAAGATCGAGCAGCCATCTTGAATAAGGGCTGATGTGTCCGTTCTTTTTTTTTTTTTTGTATCATCTGGAATAATAGAATTTCAAGGTAACAGCCAATGAGAATAGAAAGAATGTTACTAGGGAGAAATCATTATTTTCAAATAGTGTAGTGTAATTTATATGTAAACAGAGTCCACTTCCAGTGTCTTAACTTTGCGTACTGAATTTTTGGACATTACTCAAATTTTATAAGAAATGGTCAACTTTGTTTATTTCCTTAATACTGAATATGTTATCCACAATATTGTCTTGCATTTTAATGGTAAAAAAAATAAACTAAACTGAATAAAATGTTTAAACAAAAATGTGAATAAAAAGAAGGATAAAAAAAGGATAAAAAAGAAACAGAACAAAAAACTGGAACTGAATCTTCTTAAAAATAAAAGGATATTAAACACAAACAAATGAAATTTAATTAAAAAAAAACAAAAAAAAACTGCCTAAATGATGAAACTGAAACGTGTAAATTTTAATCAATCATGTGATATATAAAGTAACGGTGTAATTTTAAAAGCTGTCCTTTTTAGGCAATCTCATCAGCTAAAACCACGCATATGGCTTTCAAATCGTAAATTACTTGCTTCGGCCATTTCCGGAACTAAATCGGAATTTACATTGATACACAGGACGGACTGGAAATCCTCTGCATTGCCATTCTTTCAAGTATTGCAATAAGTACTAGGACTGAAATAGGTTATTTTGAGATATAACTGCTCAGTTGTTGCATTTTTTGAAAAAGGATTCCCCCCTCCTAAACGTAAGCACAACGAAAAAAAAAGAATTAAAACATTGCAACAAAGCAGCTGTTAATATTTTTCAGCATTTGTTTGCTTTTATCAAGAGGGAATCTCTGAAGAAAAGAAAAATAAAATAAATAAAAAGCAAATTTTGTATCTACAGTTTTTATATTAAACATTTACCAGCACAATTAACAAATTTCAGATAAATTGTAAATAAAAATAAATGAAACAACTTTAATAAAAACTTTAATAAAAAAAATAAAATGTAATTAATACAGAAAACAATATTATGGTGTAGCTAAACTTGCTTAAAATGTACTGTGCAAAAAAGTAGTAAATATATGAAAATGTTTGAGGTGCCTTCGTAATTACGACGGTCACGATTCAATCAAGGCAGTCAAGAATGTGAAGGTAAACAAACATATTCATAAAAAAAATAATATATGCAATGTAATTAAATTTTAAAAACAATGCAATAATGTTTACACACAGCAATATAAAAACAAAAATTAAATTTTGAATAATTTCACAAGAATTTTTTATAAAATATATTTTTCAATAAAATAGTTAAATGTTATGCACTTTTGTTACCGTACTATTTCGAAAGTTTTTTTTTTTATGAGTAAATTTTTACGATGTGCCCCAGCGTATTATAAACACCCCAACCACCCTATATTAAGAACGGCTTTCGGAATAACCCCCCCCCCCAACATCGAAAGCCGTTCTTAACATGGGGAGATTGGGGGGAGGGTTTTTTTTTTTTTTTTTTTTTTACAAAGGCATCACCACATTATCAAGGCCCAGAGGCCACTCAAGGATAAGGGTTAAAGAGTGAACAGTAGAAATTGGTCAATATAGTAATCATTAGTAATGAAAATTTGGTAAATTTAATAACTTATATGGAACGGCTCATCAAGAACTTATATACTTTAGACTTGAACACAACCATATTGTAGTCAGCCGGAAAGCAGGAAAACGGAAGACAATTCCACAGGCGTGCAGTTCTAAGAAAGAAGCTTTGTTCATGGAATCTACGTTTAGGTTTAGGCACAGATAAAGAGTGGGGGAAATTATTGATAGTGTTTACAGCTAGACGAGTGTTTCTTGTGAAAGTTTGGCGAGGGGGGACCATAGATTGAAGCTCAGTTGAACACTTTCCATGAAAATAACGATACATCAGAGACAAACTCGCAACATCTCTTCTGTGAGAGGTTGCAAGGAGGAGAAAAGGACATCTCCTACGAGGCTACGAAGTCTATTTTGAACTCTATCAAGGCAGGACAAGTCCTTTCTAGCAACTCCTGCCCAGATGTGGCAACAGTATTCCATCTTTGGACGTACCTGGCTCTTATATAGATAGAGAATAGCATCAGCAGTGAGATATCTACTGGATCGATAGAAAGATCCCACCATTTTTCCAGCGGCCTTGGCAACAGATTTGATATACGTGTTCCATTTAAGATCAGGAGTAATGGTCAAGCCCAGAAGCCTGTCAAAACTTGAGGCCTCCTGAAGATGAGAGCCATTCATTTCAATTGATGACAAATGTGGATTAGAATGTTGATGATGTAAAGAGAGAAGCTTGGTTTTAGATGCATTAAAAGTAACCAGCCACTCCTTTCCCCATTGTACTATGTGCTCAAGATCAGAGGAGAGAGAATTGGAGAGAACTTGGTCGTTTACTGTCTTAGATGTGGTACCATAAATGGTAGTGTCGTCAGCATAAATGTCTACAAATGATGTAAGGATATGATTTGGAAGATCATTAATGTAGATCAGGAAAAGAGTTGGGCCCAGGATGGATCCCTGAGGGACACCGGCATTAATACTGTGAGCTTCTGATTTTTACCCCTCAACTACTACTCTTATGAACCTATCAGAAAGAAATGATTTAATAATTGAGAAGACTTTTCCAGCTATACCATAGCTAGCGATCTTATGAAGTAAACCTTTATGCCATACCCTATCAAAGGCTTTAGATATGTCAAGAGCAATTGCCCTAGAAAGATTGCCACCGTCGAGAGATTTGCTAATCCTATGCGATATAACTGTAAGGACATCTGCTGTAGATCTAGCAGAACGGAAACCATATTGAGTTTTATTTCAAAAGCCATTCTTAACATGGAGTGGTTGGAGGTGTTTATACTACACTGGGGCAGGTCACAAAAAAAAAAAAAAAAAAAAAAAAAAAAAAAAAAATTACCTTTTTAGGTTCTCAATATCTTTTTTTTTTAATTATTAAATTGTTAGGTAAAAGCACAGAATAGTTACAAAACACCCTCCCCATGTTATGAATGGGTTTCAAAATAATGTGAGTATTTCAGCGCAGTAACAAAAGTGCATAAGTACCCAATAGGTTTTTGGTAAACGTGTAGTTTAGCAACATAAATTATTTGACAGACAAAAACAATCATAAAAATTTATTTTATATAAAACACATTAGACCTAAAGGCTGAAATAAAACCAGCAAAAAAATTTCATTTTTATTATTATTTTTAGGCTAAATTAATTCGAGGCCACCATATTGCTTTTAAAATTTGGCCTTTCTAAGGTTTGACAGATTGGCCTTTTTAAATGGCCTTTTTTTCATGGAATAGTTTTTGGTCGCCATACGTTCTTGTTTACTTTTTGTAATGGAAGAGCGTGAAAAGGCCAAATTTAACCTTAAAAAGGCCAATCTGTCCAACTTTAGAAAGGGCAAATTTAAAAAGCAAATTGGCGGTCTTGAATATCGTACATTTAGTCTAATAAAAATGACGAAAAAAAATGAAACTGTTTCTGGTTTTATTTCAGTTTTTGGGTCTAATAATGTGTTTTGTATAAAAAAGTTTTTATAATTTATTTTTGTCAAATAATTTACGCTGCTAAAATATACATTTACCAGTTTTGCTTTTCTTTTTTTTTTTTAAATAAAAACGCTTTGTAGCAAACGCTACATACAGCTGGAACAAATGTACAGAAGGAGCATTTTCATAGTAATCACTGTTTTCAACGCCCACATATATGAAGAATGCGCAAGCACACAACATTGTGATCTAACCACCCGCACACATGAAACAAAGGAACTATGTTACGTTTCCTTGTGTAGAGATACAGCAAACTAGCTGGAACATTCGAGAACATCACTATATAAAGATCTGCTGTGAAAAATCAAATCCGTTATTCTCTTGTTTGTAATCTAGTTCTCGATGAGCAGTCTCCTAAAGTAATCCAATTTACCAAATTTCGACTACTAACGATTACTACGATAGTGTCCCATTGACTACTGTACACTCATTAACCTTTGTCCTCGAGTGGCCTCTGGGCCTTGATTAGTGGTGACACCTTTGAAAAAAAAAATAAAAATAAAAAAAATAAAGCACAAGTGCCCAATATTGTTAGATATGCAAAATAAACCATTTTAAAACGAAAGTAGCTTAAATATTGTTAAAAAAAAAAAAAAAAATTATCAATTTGCCAGAATATTTAACAGAAAACGAGGGTGAAAAACAAATCTATATATCTAGAAAAGTGAAACTGTCTGTGTGTGTGCCTGCGTGTGTACATTTCCTTACCAAATTAACTCTGTCAATTTTCAGACTACAGACTCAAGATTTGACATAAGGGGTATTGAGATTTGGGAAAATCTTTTTAATCGGTTTTCAGCTAGAAATTTGGCTGTCAAGAAGTCAAAGTTCAACGATTTGACCTTTAAAAACTCTACCAAACTCCACCAATTTTGGGTCTAAACACTTGAAATTTTAGGTGTAGGTTACTTGGAAATGGATCAAACTTTTTAATTTGATTTGAGCCCAAAACAAATGTTAACAGGTCAAAATTGGGGTCAAAGTTAAAAAAAAATTGACCTCTGAGGTTTCTATCAAATTACTCAACCAATTTTTGGTCTAAAAATTTGAAAATTTACATAAAGTGTATTCAGATATAGGCAAGCTTTTTAATCGGTTTTTGGCTGAAAATTTAGCTGCCAGAGAGTCAAGTGTAAAGAGTTGATCTTTGCAGACTCTACCAAACTCCTCCGCCAATTTTGGGTCTAAACACTTGAAATTTTAGATGTAGATTACCTGGACACGAGTCAAACTTTTTAATATATATATATATATATATATATATATATATATACACACAAAGTTATGAACAGTACATAGGGCCAGAGCAAAGCCGGGCTGAACTGCTAGTAGTTAATTAATGTTACTTTTATATACCTATCTTAGTTGAAAGTGGCAGATTGTAGTGGTTAACGATACAGACTGACGACCTAAATGCCACAAGTTCGAATCCAGCTTGTTCCACAAAAATCACTTTCACTTAGAATGTTGGCAACCTTCACGTGGTCCTTCCTGTAAGCCTCAAGGTTTTCCTAGAAATAATTCTAACTAGAAAATATCGAGGAAACCAATGTCAACCATAGAATCTTCGGCTTCAAACGATGATGATTACCTACCTGGATAAGCCTGCAAGTTTTAAATTATTTGAAAGTGCTCTTATTTATATTTTTTAGCATTACCTTCCGAATCATGTAAAACCAACGAATTCAACAAGGTGTCGGATTTTACCCAACGTGAAACTTCGATGATCACCTCAAAATCGAAAATTTAACAAAAAAATTACAGCTAAAAAATATACAGATCGATCAGTTATTAGCTGCACTTTTGTTTAATTTTCAATTTTTTGAGTTATTAAAAATACATCAAATTAATGGCGTTCATCAAGTTCCGTATGTGTTTGTAAAATATCATGTCAGTTGATATTTGGGCTTGACGAAGAATGCACTGGAAAAAAAAATCACTTCTGATTAATGTTTATCAATTTTAAAATATTCTGTTATTCTGAACAGTAAAGTTCGTTTGCATATTTTAGCCTATACACACACCTTTTTTTACGATTTTCAGCGATTAATAGTATATCGTAGCCATTACAAGACTAAATTTAAGATATTGGTTGTTCGAATTGAGTTGTCTATTAAATATGGCAAATCAAGGCAAATATTTTGCTTCCTCATAAAATTGTATTTTCTTAGTTACAAAAAAAACAAAAAAAAAACTACTTTATCAATTTGTGATTTTTGGAATATGACATTTTCGTTCCATGAAGAGTATGTACATGAAAAGGATTTTTTTTTGTTTGTTTTTTTTTTTTAATTAGGTTGAATTCCGGATACCAATTCTGTTATGATATGCATTACGTAAACAAGTCAGCCATTTTAATCTTTTGTTACTAGTTGAAAAAGAAAATTACTTTGTGACTTCCAAATTTGAAAGGAATTTGGAAACGTTTAAAGTTTAGACGCTTCCAAATTTAAACTCTCAAAAAGTATTTCTGGCTTTAAAATTATTGTAATAAATGATCGGAGGTTAATTAACATCTATTTTTATTAATTTTATTTGGTTTTTGTGTAATAATTAAAATATTAAAGCATTAACAATACCACAAAATTAATTATATATAATTATCTTTGGTACTCATGCAGAGAGTGATCCGTGTTGAAATAATAACGTTATTATTTAAAAAGCCATTCTTAACATGCGGAGGGGAGGTTATTTTGTACCTGTTCTATACTTACAACTGAATAAAAAAAAAACATAAAACTTTAATTAAACTTGGAAATACGATTTAAAAAAATACCGCGGATCACTATCTGCATTAGCACCTTATCTTTTTACTAATATATAAAACAAATATTACTAACGGCTAGGAAAGTTACTTTTCTACTACCTATGTTTTGCGTTTTAACTTATTTCAAGGCGTTTATTTACTTTGAAACAAAGGTAGTATCAAGTGTGTAAAGTTAGAACGAAAAAAGAAATGGCGGTTTCATTACAACCATTTGAACCTGCGATAATGACTGAAAAATCAAAAATTAAACAAAACTAATAGGATATTAGTTTTGCACAATTGATGTTTATTGGATGGATTTCTTACCGCTATTTTGTTGTAATGGTGCTGCTGCTTATTCAAACTGGCATTAACGGCGGCAATTAAAAGTAAAGAAAATACAGAAAAAAAGTTGTATCATGTACTCGTTACATAACGAAAATATCATATTCCAATAATTATGTAATTTGATCAAGTAGTTTTTTTTAACTAAGAAAATCAAATTTTACGACTGTTTTCGTCGGCCATGATAGAGCCGATGAAATAAGGGGAGACAACTCAAATCGAAGTGTCGAGGTAAAAAAAAATCAGCCTTATGTTCAATACAGTTTAGTAGTAAAATCGCTGAAAATCGTAAATTTTGATTTTCTTAGTTTAAAAAAATATTTGGATTAGCCGAATTTTTTTTTAAATACATGTTCGTTCTGTACAGGGTACGTACATGATATAGACTTTTCTGTATTTTCTTTACTTTTAATTGTCGCTATAATGCCAATTTGAATAAGCATCTGTTTAATTTTCGATTTTTGAGCGATTTTCAAATGTCTAAATGGTTATAATAAAACTGCAATGTTTTTCGTTTTAACTCGACAGACAACACTATTTTTTGTAAATAAACGGCTTAAAATAAGTTAAAGCAAAAACTTATTCAGGTAGGTAGAAGAGTAACTTATCTTACCTTTGGTAACATTGGTTGTATTTTTTTTTTCGCTCCTTTTTTGTTTTGTTGGCTATTGTAAAAAATATACAAAATGTTTACTAATTTTTTACCTTTCTTTTTCTAAACGATTTTAAAAACAAAGCTTTATTTTTTCATTCTTTAACACGATTTTCACATCAAACTTAAAAGGCAAACATAAACAAAAACCAAGAAAACAATGGCCCATTTGTGGGGGCAAATATATTTACCAATTCAGTCAGTTTTCTGCGGTCAATAAACGATGCAAATGGTAACCTATCAGGGAAAGAAAAAAACAAAACAATTTTTTTTTTGTAGACGATCCAAAAACTTGAACTAAATGGTCGCTTTAATATTCATTCGTAAACGACATTATGATGCTACTTGTCTGCCGCTGGTGTTCTAGCCGAACCATATTGAACGTTTCGACCATTATTTCACGGGACTTAACCTGAATCTGCATCAATACATACTTGTGTTTATATTTGGGGTTTGTTCAGAACTCCCTACTCAGATAAAAAAAAAATAAATAAATAAAAAAATAAAAAAAAATAGAACGATATGTGTTACGTATGACGGAAAGAAAATTTAGTACACCAAAAATTACCTAAATTGATGAAGTAGTTTTGTTTTTATAAAGAAAATAATTTTGGAGTGAATTAAAGTTTCTATTTTTCTTCCCCGGCTAAAGAATGGCTTTCGAAAATCTTGAATGAAAAGAATGTGTAGGACAACCAATTCGCAATCAGGATCTACCAATTTTTAAGACCGAGTTTGCAGGCGCAGGAATCTCTAGAAATCGAAAGTAGTAGAGTATCCGTGGGACCGTTAAAGGTAAATTTAACCAGATCTCCGATTTACAGAAGGCTTCCACCAAACCACATCCTTACATGCATAAAATAAAAACATGAATAACTCCGGAAAATAACGACACTTGACAACGAACTCGAGATCGCTGTATTGGAATGAAATAAAAACATTTATTTACATGTTTAAGAAACTGTAATTCAAATTGTTCCAACATTAAGGTTTTTGTAACGAGGCAGACTTAGCTAAATGAGTGTCTCATGAAAAAGACAGGAAGTTTAAGATTACTGATTTTCATGAACAGAGGGGAACATGTGGGAACATGATGAGAATTAGCAGCGAACTGGATGTTAACGCATCCACCATGAGAGACAAAGTGAAAAATCGTCTTTTGCACATGGCTCCATGCATCGCTTCCTCTTGGGAAGAAAAAATAAGATAACCACAAAATAATTATCGACCAATGGCAGAGCTCCGCGCCTAAAATGAACACCTCAAATATCACAGTCACTGGGAGTCAGTTTGCCAATATAAAACGAGGGTGTTTAAGGGAAGGGAAGGGTGGGAAGAGGAGATTCACCCTGCTGCGTCAGTGAACACAGAAGGATTCTTCCACCTGACCTAAAGAGATGAAGAAGAAAAAGAAATAAGGCACCAGTGAACTGAAGCCGACTACGCTCTCATGTTATGGGCCAAACGCCTTCAATTCTAAACAATGCCTAATTCACACAAACCAGAAAGGAGGAGAAAGAAGATGAAGACGCCGGCCTGCTAGCACTGATGAAAGAAGTCACTCGCTTTCCAGTTACAAGCCAAGACACGCATCACCGACAGCAGGATGACCGGCCTACCCTAACCCTCTCCATTGTCCAAAAGATAAGTTACATTTTACGAACATTCATTCCTTGTCAATTCATACATACCTACAAACATTTTACGAACATTCATCTCCTTTGTTAAATCACATTCCATCCTACGAACACTTTGCCTCTCCTAATACAAATTGTTGGTAGTAAATAAAGTCGGTTCTCGACCTCCAATATGCGTCTGTCTTTATATAAAAACCTTGAGGCCATAAATGGTGACACTCGAACGCGAGAGGAACACACATTTCCTTCTATACCCTAGACCGCCCATAAATGGTGAACCTGCCGACTACAATGAAATCATACATTCCAAAAATAAATAAATAATAATAATAAAAGGACAGACGTATTATTGCTGAAGTTAGGAGAACCCATTTTTTTTTTGCTCAAAATAATTTACGTGACTAAAATAAGAATTGGTGAACAATTATACAAACACGAACCTTCAAAAAAAAAAAGAAAAAAAAAAGAAAAAAGACGTTTAATTACATTAACAGGACGAACGGCAATCTGCTAAAATATTAAACATTTTTGTCAACCACTGAACACATAACCCACAAATTTCGCAATGGAGGATACTGTGTCAGCGGTCTCTGTAAAGATACCATGATTTATGCATGTTGCTCTGGACGGATGGTTCGCCATATGTGAGGCTCAGTTCGAACTGAGGAACATATCCAACGGGACCACGAGATTCTATCATGTCCTCTCAAATCTTCCCCCGACTTGATTTCAAACCTACCCATCCACCAAAATCCTCACGGACACTCTCGGAATAGCTCCGCTATTTTAGGGTGGTGATATGTGTGGGAACATAATGAGAATTAGCAGCAAACCAGATGTTAACGCATCAACCATGAGAGACAAAGTGAAAAATGTGTTTTGTCTTCATATTTGCACGAAGGGCGTCCCTATGACAAAGACGGTTATGTTCAAATTCTTTGGTTCCAAGGAAACACATCTTCCATTCTCTACGATTCCCTGCTGCACTCTCCCAGGAACTCAGAGAAATTCCACAACGTTCCAGGTTGTCTTTTAGTTTATCTTTGTAACGAAGCAGGGGACGCCCTATTGGACAGCAAGAATTTGTCAGTTGCCCATAAAAAAGTTGCTTAGGATCTCTTGAATTATCCATTCTCACAAGATGACCTGACCACTGCATTTGTATCCTGATCGAAAATGATTCAATACCAGTGATTTCACATCTCTCCAGTAATTCACTATTTGGAACACAATCCTGCCATCCAACATTGCAAATAAAACACAGGCATCTCATATGGAAAGAGTCAAGCTGATTTATATGCTTGTGGTACAAGGTTCATGTTTTGGCATCATACAGGCAGAACAACAGATTTGTAGACTGCTATCTTTACTTTTAGAGACACATCGTGGCTGTTCCAGAGTCTGTGTCGCAACCTACCAAATGCCTCACTAGCTTTATTAATTCTACATTGGATGTCATTTTCAAATTTAGCATCATCAGACACAACAGATCCGAGGTATGTAAAAGAAGATACTGTTTTCAAAGCTTCATCATCGACATATACCACTGGTTGTGAAGAGGATGTAGCATTTGGTTTTGGCGGGTGAATAATTTCAGTCTTTTTATGCTAATTGTAAGACCGAAGGCCTTACATGCACCAGAAAAGCTATTGAGGATGTTCTGCATGTCATCAAGACTATAGGTGTCAAGAGCACAGTCATCAGCATAAAGGAGGTCAAGAACAGTCTGCACAGAAGTCTTGGTTTTGAGCTTGAACTGTTGCTGGTTAAATAATCCTCCACTTAATCGATACTCAGCACCTATGCCTCCTGAGGTGTTCCTGAAAGCTGTCTCAAGCATCACCGTAAAGAAAAGAACAAATAGGATAGGAGCAAGGACACATCCTTGCTTAGTTCCATTTGACACTTCAAATGGTTCACTTTGTTCACAGCCAGATTGTACTGTCGCCACCAGTGAAAGGAGACAATCACATTCAACATCTTGTCCGGAATACCAAGCCTCCTCAAAACAGTCCACAATGCATCCCTAGAGATGGTATTAAATGCCTTTGTGAGGTCAACGAATGTGACAAACAAGTCCTTATTCTGCTCCCTCGCTTTCCCTCTCTCTCTCTCTAGATATATATATATATATTGTTTTTTTTAATATAATTATCCACTGACACGCGCTTCGTCATCTACGACTCATCAGAATCTAGCCACTCTGATGAGTCGTAGATATATATACGTATGTCTTTATATATATATATATATATATATATATATATATATATATATATATATATAAAGCTGAACGTCTGTATGTGTGTCTGGTCATGAATAGGCTTCTATATGGTTATCTATTATAGAAAACTGATCACATATAATGATAGAAGATGTATCGAGACACAGGAATGGGTATGTTTGATCTGGCATAATGATGATTCATTAAAATTGTGGGTCCTGCATACGTGCCTGGTCTACAAAGTAAGGAAATAAAAAATTTAAAAATTAAAAAAAAACGTTTACAAGTGTTTTTGATATAAATGTACATAATAATACTTTGATAAGTATGTTTTAACTTAAATAGGGATGGTATAATAAAATTGTGGGGTCTGCATTCGTGCCTGGCCTCCATAGAATGGAAATAGGCACAAACTTTAATAAATATTTTTCGTATCTATCTGTGTAAGTATACTTTGATAATTATGTTTTAGTTTGAAGAAATATGGTATAATAAAATTATGGGGTGTTCGTTCAATACACACAACAAAAAAAAAAATTTATAGGAGTATAAATATATATATATATATATATATATATAACCCGTGTTTGCAACAGCGACTTCGTATAAGGGGTTGTAAAAGAACTTGGGTTACATACGAAAAAAGTAAAGAAAAAATGATAACACAACATAATAAAAAAAGGAAGTAAAGTAAAAATAAAGAAATATGTTGAGTTTAAGAAGAAAAAAATTATATGTTAAACAAGTTGAAAAAAGAAAAGAAAAGAAAATTTTGAAATGTTGAATTAGAAAGAAAGGCAGAAATAAAAGAAAATGACGTACATACAGAGACAAAGTAACAGAAAACAAAAATAATAACATACACACATATGTAGACATAAAAAAGAGAAGAGAACACTATATACACACGTATACACGCACACATAAAAAAAATGTATGTAGGTAATTAACAAATTATTTAAAAAACGCAATTTTTAAAATGTGACAATCTTAGTTGTGAAAAAAAAATGAATATTATATTATAGTTAGACATAATGCCAGTTTGTAGTGGACAATTTAGTGTTGCAAAGGGGCGAAAGGTGAAGGTGCCAATTGACTGTACAACTACAAAAGTAGACACAAGGAAACAAGTGATGACTCCAATGTGATATTTAGACACAGACAAATAGCTAGCAGAGAAGCTGATGGAAAAGGCCAACATGATACTTAGATGCAGGCCACGGCTGATGAAAGAGATGGCCTTCCATTCAGACTTGACCTACCACAACTATTAAACATTTCAACAAACTCAGCCAAGAACCAACACTGAGTTCTTGACTTCATACTGAATGTAAATAGTCAAGCTCAGCAAGGATCAACAACACCCTTTAATACCTACAAACTCTCTCCACCAACAGATGTGGCAACCAAACTCCCATGGACATTCATTAAGCACCATAACATTCGCAAATACTCACCAACAACCACTATTGAAGAACTTGCACTAATTAAATGCAAAACTAGTTTCAACATCCACACTGAAAAACTCAACGCCTGAGCATTCCATGATTCACTCAAGACACAGGGGACCAAATCACTTTGAATAATGTGTTTCAACATCAGCATAGACTTGCTTGAACTTGGCCCTGCAGACTAACTTGCAAACCGTGCGCAACTGATTTTGACCATAGTGTATCACAGATCTTGACAATTAACTCTGCAACATGAGCGATGCAGTTAACAAGTGCAAACTCACTTGCACTCATCTCTTGGACTCTGCAGGTGCACATGCAAAAAATCATGCAGACTCACTTGTTCATTATTTTCAACCAACCATGCAGAGGCACGTATACCACAAATTTTTCTTATTAACCATGCAGACTCACTTGCACTCATAATTCCGACAATCTTAGCAGATACATTTGCACACATCTGTATATACCTTTGATGCAACTGTCCGCCATATTGTTTCTTTGGTAATTATGATCAATCATCCAGGTAGAGGGCCTTGTCATGGTGCTATGTTACCACTCCTCTGTTTATATCAAAACAAAACAATCATGAATATGGTAGACATGACAGCATGTTACGACTATGCATGCTAAAATAGCAATATTTTTCAGCAACAAAGAAAAAAATACAGAAAACTTAACTTTTTGCAACTAAACGAAAACAATCAATTTTATTTTGGACTAGACAATAAACACCCCAGATATTTTTGCCTGTAAGACATCCGGCTTGAAGTTAACAATAGTCATTAGTTTGTTTACCGAACCAATTTATCTAACGTGAATACCTTTCCATTAAGCCAGTGACTTCACAGCAAATTTTGTGCTTTTGAATTTAGTTTGCAGCTTGGCTGGTTTGCTACCTTGCAAAGTCAACAGAATATGGGCCATTTTTGAAATGACCTTTCCCTGTTAACAGCGATCAATGCAGCAAAGTCTTGTGTAGGCCTAGGGGATCTATCCTCCAAGGCCTTGACCCCCGGCTTTCAGAGGGGGGGGTAAGTTTATTGTTTACTGCCTGAGGCGCCTCTGCAGAGGAATGCTGATGGATCTGCCAGGCAATTTTTGCTAGGCCAGAGTGCTCCTCCTTTAGGGATGCTGGCTTGACCGTCCCTACTTCTTTGACCTTGTGTCTCATCTTCCTGCAATGAAATGGAAGTAAATATCGATTAGCCTGGGAGCTAGGAGACTCTCATCCTGACTTGACTGTGTAATAGACGCCTCTCCCACCTCTCTCCTTCTCTTCTATACTCATTGTTGCTTTCTCTCTCTTTTTAGGTTTAGCCTCTCCCTCTTTTTTTCTATACTCTCTTTTTCTCTCTCTCTTGGAAACTATGTTCATTTGCCTTTGATAAAATAATAAAATAACAAAAAAAAAAACGATACATTTCTCGTTGGCCTGAAATGAAATTTTTCAATTTTTAATTAATTACGTAATTCAATTTATGGGTTAAGTCACATCACCCTACCAGAAAAAATGAAAAAGTGTGATATGTAGGGCTTTTTCATAAAATTTAGGACAAGTGGTGCACACAATTTTCACAATCCTCGTGGTTTCCACCGCTTTGCAAAACGCTAACTTGAGTGGGAGTGTCTTCAAGTATTCATCTGACAGATGGCCTTTATACCAATTTTTATGTCGACGAAAATTATCTCTCTTAACATTATCCTTATGACTGTCACCGTCTTCATCGTTGTCAACACTATGGGTCAGCTTATTTTCGTTAGGGTCGTCAATGTTTTCCACACTTAACTCATTTTTCTCACTATCGTCGTTATCTTTCTCTTTTGAGTTATTAACTGAAATTTCCTCCGTTGCTATGAATATTTTCCCGCATGCTCTATCTCCGTCACATGGTTCATTCTCGCAAGTAATATTAGCGTCGTCTTCATTGTTTGGTTTATATTTATCACCGTCAACATTATCGTCGTCGTATTCATTACTACTATCGTCGTTTACGTGAACTTCAGCAACTTTCTTTCCAACACAGGAAAGTTTTGTCTCACTGGCTTTCTTAATGAATTTTTCCCCCTCTTTCACTACCGCCGTCGTCATAATCAGTATCACTCAATTTATTTGGATAACTGGCATCCCTTCTGTATTTTTATACGCTATTGTGGTCGTCGTCACACTTCTTGTTTAATTTCTTCTTACTGACGGTTTATTTTATTTACTCCGTCATCAGTATTACTCAGTTTATTCAGACTACTGTCATTCTTCATTTCGGTAACTATGCCTGGATAAACTTCCACATTCGTTTCACTCATCTTCGCATCTACCTTAGGCTCGCTATTAACTTCGTGAGATTCTTGACTTTTAGGTGACGTTAAGATATTGCTCGTTGTTCTTAATTTAACTGAGTTTGGAACTATTTGTGAACATGGCTATTGCACCTATATGTTCGTCTATTAACGCCTTCACTTCTTCTGTACACACACACACACACACACACACACACACACACACACACACACACACACAGTGACTTTTATAGAATAGTAGAGATTTAATTGTCGATCGAAGGTGAGAATATGTGGTTGAGATTAAACCAAAGGAAAGAAAGGAATAAAAAAGAAAAAGGTCATAATAGATTGTTGGGGGGGGGCGGTGTAAAAATATTACTGAATGCAAAATTTTGTTCTCAACAAAAAGGCTGATATCAAGTAATAAAAGTTGGAAAACAGATTAACAAATTCACAAAAAATTATCAAAATTATCTGATGAGTTTGGAATTGTTTTGATAACATGATTATGATGTCAGAGAATACCTTGACTGATTTTTACTCATCAGCTGTTTTTTATAGTTGTCGGGTGAATATGCTTGACTGATTTTTATATTAGTTTTCTCTGTCTCTACCTGGATTTTCTCCTCTTCAGCTGTCAGTACTAATTTTGAAACGGCTCTGTCGAAGACCTAATTTTCCACTAAATGTATTGTTACTATTCTTTCTAACTGTGTCTTCCACATGCTGGGTGCAACAGATAAGTCATAATGTTTTCCAATTAATATAATGTCATCTTTCTTTAGACTACGTAGTCCTTTGAATGTGGGAGATTCTATGAAGCTATCTACTCCTGTCATAACGTTTTTATTTCGGTTTTTAAGATACTCTTCTACTATAGGGATTAATTCTGCTCTACGAAGAGTGGGTCTAACACTTAGTCCATAATGTCTTCCTATTGTCACAATATTATCCTTGGGTAATTTTTGAAGGCAGTCACACGAAGGCGAGTTTAAAAATATTTCCACACTAGACATTTTTGTATCCCTTCATTATTTCTCGCTTGTGTTCGTCTGTCCCGTGTGTCTCACCTACAGACAGATTATATACAGATTTAACTCACAACTAGATTCAAATATCCCGGACCAGTGCCCCATTTGTAACGTATGCGATAGAAGGTGGGGAATTAAGTAATAAATGAACGTAGGGGTGTGAAAGGAAACTTACGATAAAAGCAAATATCATTTATCTTTGTAACACATCACAAAAGGGGGGGGCATAAGGGAATTTATGGGAAGCAAAACCCAAGTATTTTATCGCACATGTAACATGGGTAAAAAGAAAACAAAGAAGACACGGCAACCGAACACAACAAAAACGTGAGAAGGAACGAAACAAAACACCAGTGATAATATTTTCGAAATTAAATTTTACTATGAAACACTAGACTACGATGGGGGGGGGGGGGATAATGAGATTAAGTAAAAATAAAAAAAAAACAAATTATAAAGATGGGGAGAGGTATCTTTGTATACTATCTGAAGATGCCAACGAGAAATACATCAATACAAAAAAAATACATCAATCCAAACATGATAATGGCAAATGAACCCAATGTCTTAATATATGAGAGAGATTGTTCATAAGAGCAACTTACTGATTTTATTTTTTTCTTTTCTCTTTTTTTCTCTTTTGTTTCAAGCGGTTTTCTTTCATTTCTTTTCGAGCGGGTTAAAATACATATTCCCAAAGTTTGCCGCTTGTCGCGACCAATGTACTTCAGTTCGCCGTTGACATCGCCGTCTTTCGCTGCTGATATGGGGTTTCTCCCAGGTGTTATCTCCTTCCCTTTTCTGTTGCTGCCAGGTGGAGGGGGAGGGAGCATCCACATCTTTGTTCATCTGTCGCTGGGTGAAGCGGTGGAAAATGTTCCATGTGCGCCCGCTTCGGCGTAGTAACTGTTGTGCCAAACGGTCTCTGTTCCTCCTTTTCCCCTATCTCTCTCTCCCTCTATTCTTCTCAGTATGTTTCGTAGCCCTCTCTTTTTTTTTCTTCATTGCCTAGCAACCCACAAGGGTCGAAGGGTTTCCGAGCAAATGACTCGGTCATCAGCCACCCGCTAGCCTGTGTAATAGACGCCTCTCCCACCTCTCTCCTTCTCTTCTATACTCATTGTCGCTTTCTCTCTCTTTTTATGTTTAGCCTCTCCCCTTTTTTTTCTATAATCTCTTTTTCTCTCTCTCTTGGAAACTATGTTCATTTGCCTTTGGTAAAATAATAAAATAACAAAAAAAACTATACATTTCTCGTTGGCCTGAAATTAAATATTTCAATTTTTAATTAATTAAATAATCCAATTTTGGGTTATATCATAACATATATCACACGTGATGGCACGGTCCTGAACAAATTTGTCCATGCAATCCTGAACAATACAGTCGAATCAATACGCTATGCCACCAAATAATATTATTGAATCAACATGCCACGTTCCCAAGCAACACTGTCAACTGACACAACACGCCACCAAACAATATCGCCGAATTAACACGCCACTGAACAATATTGTTGAATCATCACACCGCATTCCTGAGCAACACCCTCAACTGACACAACATGCCACGAACAATCTCGTCGAATCGACATGCCACAGTACAAAATGCAGTAACACAAGACACGTTATCATAGCAATGTTTTTCCGCTGCTCTCAAATGACTCACCGGCCGTTTTTTATAGTTGTCGGGCGAAACTCAATCGTCACTTTGGGGTAAGATTGATGCAGCTCATTAAGCAGACTTTTGATTTGCAATCTAAAGGTTCCGGGTTCACTTTTCACTGCAAGTAGTCCTGGCTCATACACTGGCACACAATTTTTGCGCGCTTTCACGCATGCTCGTCAATCAACAAGACATAAAGTTGATATCTTATGAATGGATAGATTTTGCTGTCATCACTTCTGATATTACCTTATCTTTTACACGTCAACATTTATTCTGCATTTATTTTCTTTTTCTCCGACAAAATAAAAGTAACAAGTGCAGCATACATAGTTCCCCATAAGTGCACAGTGAACAGGGCATAAAAGAAATGACTAAATTCAACACCCCCCACCCCATTTAGCCCCAAAAGTCCCCACAGGACATCAAATCCTGGTGAAAATGAACAAACGGTGCAGTTTTAACATATGTAAATTTGAGTTCAGCACCATGCAAAAAAAAAAAATGACTAAGTCCATCATTTGCCCCCCCCCATCACCAGCACCACAATTTAGCCACCAAAGTCCCGAAGGCTTTAACATATTTAAATTTGACTTCAGCACCATGCAAAACTGTTAATTAGACATACACAGAAAATTTTGGACAAATATTAGTAAAATAGTCCCAAAAATGGAGTGTTTTTATTAGCCCTTGGGGCACACCCAAGAGTTATCGCAAAGTATAGACAAACAAAATTATATAGAAATCAGTTAGTTACGACTTTTCAGAAAGTTTTATCAAAATCTAAGGCATCAATTTTTTTTAATAAGCACAAAAGTGTCAATTTTAGGCAATTTTAGGGGGGGGGTAACTGGAGTTTTCCCGGAAAATCTGTTCAGTTATTTTTTTACTTATATCATATTTAATGTTTTGTGCAAAATTTTTTTAAATTCCAAGGCGTAGTTATTGAGAAAAGTGCGGACAGACAACGGATGAACGGACAAGGGTGAATTTACAGGTCCACCTTCCTTTTGTCGAAGGACCAATAATAAAATTTAATAATTCAAAGTAAAAATAAAACTTAAAAGAAATGTATATGCCTAAGATCTTCAGACGTAGATTAAACTAAAAGAAAGGTGCTACCAGATCAGGTTGTCTGAAGAGACCGGGTTCCTAGTCTAAAAGTCTGTTGATTTTATAAAGTCATTGTTTGTATATAAGGCTTGCATTAAAGTTTAAAATGCAAAGTCAAGTATCATGCTTTAATTGTGCTCTAAACAGAAACATTAATTTCGAATGCGTCCCTGTCATATCAAAGAACCTACTCTCGATTTTATATGCCGAGCTTTACTGTATATGTGATGATAATGGTTTGAACTTAAGTTTAAGATGAAAAAGTCAAGTATCATGGTGCAATTGTGCTTTAAACAGCTTTAAACAGAAACATTCATTTTGAACACGTCCCTGTCATATCAAAGAACCTATTGATTTTATATGTCGGGCCTTTCGGCTTGTGTGATAATAAAACTTCTCAGATACACTTGTAGTGTTAAGCTGTGTAAGGTATTAACTTTGATTAAAATCACATATTTCTTTTTTCAATGGATTATTTCAATTATTAATACTTATGGAAGACATTTCGATACAAAACCTATCTAAAAACACTGCCAGGCACATAAAGTACTTTCATATTAAATTTTATAAAAATGGGCCCAGCCGTTTTCGAGTCCACAAGGAACTCTCTCTCTCTCTTTCTCTCTATCTCTCTCTCTCTCTCTCACACACACACGCACACACGCGCGCGCACACACACACACAGTTCCTTTTATAGAATAGTAGAGATTTAATTGTCAATCGAAGGTGAGAATATGTGGCTGAGATTAAACCAAAGGAAAGAAAGGAATAAAAAAGAAAAAGCTCATAATAGACTGGGGGGGGGGCGATGTAAAAATATTACTGAATGCGAAATTTCGTTCTCAACAAAAGGCTGATATCAAGTAATAAAAGATGGAAAACAGATTAACAAATTCACAAAAAATTATTAAAATTATCTGATGAGTTTGGAATTGTTTTGATAACATGATTATGATGTCAGAGAATACCTACGCCATGCTGACAATGGGGAATGGCAAAGGTCTGGGTGGATGAAAAGATTGACAATCTATGACAACTGAGAATTTGGAGGCATCATTTGTTTTGCTCAGGTCAAAGGTCATTAAAATACAACAAACTTAAGAATGATGAAACTTAATACTCGGGGTAGGCCATTCAGAATATATGACAATAATTTCTTTGACATTTGATTGCATTCAGCAAGGTCAAAGGTCAGAAGAATTAAACAACGACAGCAGATAAGAGGCAAATGTAATTCATGTTCATTATAATGCAGATAAAGCTTGTCAGAGATTATATAAAAAAGTCAACTGATAAATTTATAGAAAAAATATTAATCAACTGACAAAAGGAAGGTGATGGTGATTAAATGGTTAATGACACAAACTGACGATCTGAGTGTATCAGGTTCGAACCCAGTAGGTTCCACAGAACCACTTTCACTTAGAATGTTAGCAACCTTCACATGATCCTTCCTGTAAGTGTTCAGTTTCTTTCTAGAAAGAATTATGTTTTTTCTTTGTTTTTGTTTTTTTGTCTTTTGTTTTCCTTTTCTTTCTTTGAAGATTTTAATGCTGGGTATTGAGCAGCCTAACCAGCTGCCAACATTGTCCTGCTTTTGATTGAAACCAACCGAGGGCTCTTTTTAGTATCCTTGCTGCTCCCTTAAGTGCAATTGTCTGGATATCTTTTGCACTTGGTTCACCAGGAATATTAGTTAAGTAGGACTTCAGGTTCTTCTTCATAAGCCCTGTGGCACCTATAATAACTGGTATGATTGATATCTCCCTAAGATTCCAGTTTCTTTTCATATCATACATGAGACCTTAATATTTGGTCTGTTTCTCTTTTTCAGCTCTATTCAGACCTCCATCATTAGGGACACTCACTTCAACCAAGGTTGCCACTCTTTCTGATTCCATATAACTATGTCAGGTTTTACAGTAGCATTTCCAAGGTAAATGGTTGTAGGGATTACATGATCGTAATGTATGGTATATAAGTCATTTCCAACTGTTCTTTCTGTGTGTATGTGTACTTTGGTGTTCTTTTAAACTAACGCATTCCAGGTGAAAATATTATTACGTACTTACTTGTCATGTCGAAATTAGTATAAATCTCAAAACTTACGAAAAATGATCCAGTAGAAAAATAATTATAAGTAAACATAGAATTTATTGAATGACTGAGTTTTATCATATGTTTTAATGTGAGACAGTTGTGCGATTAATTCAGTATGACAAACTGACTTATCTCCCTTGACTTAATTTTACATAAATTGACTTAAATTAAAACTTCACCGTATTTAAACAATTTGGATTGTGGATGATTTTTTTGTTAAAAATACATCTAACACATTTCTTATTGGATAATTTTCCATAATTTTTTAAATCACTATTTCTACTATTATATAAAAGGAACTTTTTCTGTGGGTCTATGAGTTCGTTCCCTATGGATTCGAAAACGACTGGGTCGATTTTTATAAAATTTCACATGAAAGAACCTCATGTGCTTAGCAGTGGTCTTAGATAGATTTTGTATTAGAATATCTTCGATAAACGATAACCGAAAAAATCCGATGAAAGAAGGAAAAAGCGATTAGGACTGAAGTTAACATCTTACACAGCCTAACATTACAAATCTCCCAAAACACATACTTAAATCATTTGTTGACATCTATGCTGATGAGACGACCATCTATGGCAACACATCAAAAGCCGTAAATGACAAAGTTATCTCTAATTCTCTCTCCTCTGATCTTGAGCGTGTTGTACAATGGGGGAAGAGGTGGCTGGTCACTTTTAATGCATCCAAAACCAAGCTTCTATCTTTACATCATCAACACTCTGATCCCCATCTGGCATCAATTGAAATGGATGGCTCTCGTCTTGGGGAGGCTTCATGTTTTGACAAGCTTCTGGGTTTGACCTTTACTCCTGATCTGAAATGGAACACGTACATCAAATCTGTTGCCAGGGACGCTGGGAAAATGGTAGGATCCTTCTACCGCTCCAGAAGATATCTCACTACTAATGCAATTCTCTATCTGTATAAAAGCCAAATACGTCCAAGGATGAAGTATTGCTGCCACATCTGGGCAGGAGCTGCTAAAAACAGCCTATCTTGCCTTGACAGAGTACAAAATAGACTTCGTGGTTTAGTGGGGGATGCCCTTTTCTCTTCCCTGCAACCTCTCTCCCACAGAAGAGACGTTGCAAGCATGTCTTTGTTTTATCGTTATTTCCATTGCAGGTGCTCGTCTGAGCTCCAATCTTTCGTCCCCCCTCGCTAATCTTTCACGAGAAACACCCGTCTGGCTGAAACTACTGTTAATAATTTTCCCCACTCTTTATCTGTGCTTAAATCCAAACATAGATTCCATGAGCAAAGCTTCTTTCTTAGAAATACACGCCAGTGGAACACTCTGCCGCTTGCCTGTTTCCCACCTGACTACAACTTGGACGTCTTCAAGTCCAATATAAATAAACTCCTGACAAACCGCCCCCTTAAGTAAGACACTATCAAAACCCCCAATATTAATGATTACTACAATACTATCTCATTGATTACTGTACACGCAATAACCCTTATCCCTGAGTGGCCTTCGGGCCTTGAAAAGTGGTGACCCCCCCATGTAAAAAAAAAAAAAAAAAAAAAAAAAAAGTGCATTTGAGAAATTTTTATTACCACAAAAACTGAAAGGCCTGCCATATTAAATCAATAGTAGGTTCTTTGATATAACAAGGACACATTCAAAATATATGTTTCTATTTAGAGCATAATTGGAGTATGATACTTGACATTTTGCATTTTATATTTTAATTCAAGCCATTATATATAAAAATAATTTTATAAAATCAATATTAGATTCTCTACAGTGTAATGTAGACTACAATGTATTGTGAAATAAGTCATAGTGAGAAACATGTGAGTTTCTTCCCGATGCACAACGATTGAACTCAGAAATGTTTTGCAGTTAACAACTAGAAATAAATTAATTTAAAGCTCCCAAAATTCGTACTAGAATTATCCACAAGGACCCGTGGTGAAGCGGTTAGAGTACTTGATGTACCGAGCAGGCTTGAGAATTCTGGAGAAAACTGATTTTGTTGATTCGTAGGAGTTTGTAAGTTTGTGGTGGATTATTATTTTTACATATATGTGTTACTTTTGGAACTTGAAACGATTGAAAATACTTGAGTTAACACGTTTATGTTCAAACTTACTTGCCTTTAGAAGTGACAAAAAGAATGAATCCAAAACAACCGGAGAAAGGAAGAGGATAACTAGTTCTTCTTTTATTGAGCACTCTTAATTCCCCACCAACATGGCCACAGCCGAGATTGAATTCACTTGTCGGTAGCTGAATACTTGATGCTTCACCAGGGCTATAAAGGGTATTTTTTCTCATAACGCCATCACTAGATGGGGTGCCTACCATGGTTTAAAAGAGTCCCATTTACCCTCGACAGCGCTAGTTTCTCAACCTGATATTTTACCTTGCGGTTAATAACCTCATTAAACTCATTAGTTATCTGTACGGCATAATCGTACAGAATAATCATATGGAATAATCATATGGCAAAATTACGTTGACACACCGGTCCCCCGCTGGATCACCAAAGTTAAGCAACGTTGAACCTGGTCAGTACTAAATGGGTGACCATTTGGGACTTTCAGGTGCTGTATGTGCTCTCGCTTATTTCGGCATTGTTTCCAGTCATCCTAGTCTTCTTCTTGGCACTGGACTCAAACAGTGCCGATTCAGGAGAGGTGTGGTTGAGGATTGCGCAACCCTTGCCTCACAATTACACGCGCTACAGCCCCTAAGGGGTATCCTTTGTCTTTCAAGACTGAATGGAAGCATGGAGTTATCTCTAGAAGAAGAAGACAAGAAATCGCATTCTAACATTTAATAACAGCTTTATTGAGTATCTTTGTTGTTAGCGTGTAGAGAGAAAGGGTTAGTCATGGAAATTGTCCCTGTGTGTTGACGTAAGTAAAGATTGTACAGGTCTATTGAAAGAGAGAAGGGTTCATGTGTGTGTGTTGAAGTTATGGTCCTTAGCTGTGATGTATTATTTGTCTCCTTAAAGTTAGTAGTAGAAGTGTGTGTCACAAAAGATTAGAGACAGTATTGTAGGATGAGAAAAAGATTTTGTGTGTGTACCGCATTGAAGTCCGTGTGTGGAGATAGATATGTTGGCTTGTTTGTAATCACGCCTTAGTTGAACCTCGAGCCTGAAGGCCGGGTGAATTCTGTCCCAAGAGAGAGGTTGAGTGCAACAGATCTATTTCATGTGAAGTTGTTGTCAGTCATGATCTAGGAAGAGAGAGAGAGAGAGAGAGAGAGAGAGAGAGAGAGAGAGAGAAAGAGAGAGAGAGAGAGAGAGTGTGGTTTATTGGTTTAACGTTTATAAACTCGCTCACATGACTGAGGGCTGGCTTCTGATTTGTACAAGCTAGAAAGGAAGTGTATTTTTAAACTCTCCAGCCGCAAGAATTCACTCCTGTTTGTGTTCATTTCAATTTCATCTGCTACATATCAGTCTTGAATACCTTTAACCTGATATATATATATATATATATATATATATATATATATATATATATATATATGTCTTGTATATTTAGGCAGAATTTCATTATTCGCGCATATTTTATTGAAGAGGATCTTCGTTCTTCTTTTTATGATCTTTCTTTCGAATTTTTCTTGTTTTCGTACAAGTATTTTTGTTGTGGGATCCAAAGTTCTTATAAAGTCCCCTAGTTTACCGAACGTTTTCGGTCTCAATTGACCATCGTCAGGGTTGTTCTTCCTGTGCATCCTACTTATTGATTGATTTGTGCTCTGTCGTTTTACAGTTTTTATTACTAATTTACTATGTGTAGTTTCGCCTAATTTGAATTTTTTTTTTTTCCTCTTCACCTTTATCGGGTTAGAATAGGTGGAAAATTCGGCTGCTGTTGTCAAAGTTTATTTTATTAATGGTTGGGTTTTTACTTTTTATTATTATTAATGTTTCTAGCATTGTTAGTCGTTGGTAATTATTGCAAGTTTTTAATATGTTAGTGTTATTTTTTAAAAGTTCTTTGTATTGTTTGGAGGTGGTGTTTATTATGTTATGTTCTTGTTCGAGGTGTTTGCAAATAGCACTGGAGGTGTTTTGATGTCCTGTGAGACATCCAATTTATAGTCAGGTGGGAAACAGGCAAACGAAAGAGCGCTCCACAGGCATGCACTTCTAAGAAAGAAGCTTTGTTCATGGAATCTATGTTTTGATTTAGGCACAGATAAAGAGTGGGGAAAATTATTGACAGTGGTTTCAGCTAGACGGGTGTTTTTCGTGAAAGATTGGTGAGGGGAGACCATAGATTATAGCTCAGATGAGCACTTGCCATGGAAATAACGATAAAACAAAGACAGGCTCGCAACGTCTCTTCTGTGGGAAAGAGGTTGCAGGGAAGAGAAAAGGGCATCCCCCACTAAGCTACAAAGTCTATTTTGTACTCTGTCAAGGCAGGATAGTCTTCTGCCCAGATGTGGCAGCAGTCCTCCATCCTTGGACGTACTTGTCTTTTATATAGATAGAGAATTGCATCAGCAGTGAGATATCTACTGGAGCAGTAGAAGGATCCCACCATTTTTCCAGCGACCTTTGTTTTAATTTTCTTATCACTTTGATTTTCCTGGGGATGGGCATTCTCCCATTAGTTTAGTTACTCCAAACGAGAGATCTTTTTAAGATTTTAACTGTCCCTTTAAGTGCTATTTTTAAAATTTCTTTTGCACTTAGTTCACCGGGTATATTCCCCAGATAGTTTTTGAAATTCTTTTTCATAAGCCCGGTTCCTCCTATAATGACTGGTATGATTGATACCTTCGTAAGATTCCAGTTTCTTTTCATGGTTAACCCACTCAAAAAAGACCAATGATGAGAGGAGGTCCTCTCATGATTTCTCCATTGCTTATGACCTTACTCAGATTGTTCATGAACCCACCCGTGTGCTTGACACTAATGGCCAGTATGTGAGTCTCCTAGACCTTTTTATCACAACTTGCCCTGAACTATGTTCAGTTTCCGTTCTGTCTCCACTTGGATCTTCCGACCACTCTGTTGTACCAATTAAGATAAAAATAAAATGCAATAAGTCCTCAGACGTACCTCTCCATCGTACAATATATTGATACACTATGGCTGACTGGGATAGCTTCCATACATTACAAAGGAAGTAATCAGTTCTGGTCAATGTGGGGGCAACCCTTCATATCGGACAATTACTTTTTAAGTCAATTAGTTTGGTCAACGTGGGGGAAACCCTTCATATCAGACAATTGCTAATTTTGGACCCTGCCAGAGTGCCCCCTTGGCGGAGCTGGTTTTTCTTCTCCACACTAAAAAACGACCTTGTGCCTAATTTGCTCAGTGGGGAAGCAAATAAATAAATAGCTTCCATACATTTATATCAAATCTACCTCTGCGTTCCATGTTTAAAAACGATGTGTCCTCTATAGTATCAGATCTGACGGAATGGTTAATTGTAGGTATAGACCATTTCATATCCTCAAAAAAGTTCCAGCAAAAACCTAACAGCCAACCATGATTCTCTCCAGAATGTGCTGCTGCCATTGCGCACAGAAATCATTTTTTCCACTGCTTCCAACATAATAGATGTATTGAGACTAAAG
Organism: Euprymna scolopes; assembly: GCF_053919585.1. Classification (NCBI taxonomy): domain Eukaryota; kingdom Metazoa; phylum Mollusca; class Cephalopoda; order Sepiida; family Sepiolidae; genus Euprymna; species Euprymna scolopes. Next base: position 50,630,802 of record NC_136499.1, on the reverse strand, counting down.
CCATTGTAAGAAAGTAATAAAGAACACAAGAGAGTTGTATGCTCAGGTCGTCAAGTCCAAAGTAGCTGAGCAGCGACTTGGTTCCCACCAGTTTTTGCAAATAGCAAACAGGATCCTGCTCTATACCAACTATCATCAATGGACCTGAGGTATTCTCGTCAGCATCAGACAAAGCCAAACTCTTTGCCAAGAACTTTGCAGCTAATTCTACCCTTTGCGACCAAGGCCGCCAACTCCCAATATTTCCTCCTATATCAGAAAACATGCTATGTGATATAAAAATATCTGTACGTGATGTTGCCAAGCTAATCAAAAACCTTGATTCCAGTAAAGCAACCGGCCCTGACGGTATTCCAATTATAGTACTCAAAAAACTTCAACCAGAACTAGCGCCCATACTTACAAAACTGTTTAAACGTTGTCTTAAGGAAAATTGCTTCCCATCACCCTGGAAAATCTCATCAGTCTGCCCTGCATTAAAGAATTCCAGTGATCGGTCATCTCCCTCAGTACAGGCCAATAAGTCTCCTGTGCATCATGAGTAAGTTGCTGGAATCTGTGTTAAATAGAGAAGTAATCAACCATCTCAGCAAAAATAACCTTCTTAGTGGCACACAATATGGTTTCCGTACTGCTAGATCTACAGCAGATGTGCTTACAGTTATATCTCATAGGATTAGCGAATCTCTCGAGGGGGCAACCTTTCTAGGGCAATTGCTCTTGATATATCGAAGGTGTTTGATAGGCTATGGCATAAAGGTTTACTTCGCAAGATCTCCAGCTATGGTATGCTGGAAATGTCTTCATTATTAAATCATTTCTCTCTGATAGGTTCATAAGAGTAGTAGCTAATGGGTAAAAATCAGAAGCTCACAGTATAAATGCTGGAGTCCCTCAGGGGTCCATCGCGGGCCCAACTCTCTTCCTGATCTACATTAATGATCTTCCAAGTCACATCCTTACATCATTCGTAGACATTGGTACAATGAGGAAAGGAGTGGCTAGTAACTTTTAATGCATTTAAAACCAAGCTTTTATCTTTACATCACCAACGCTCTGATCCCCATCTGGCATCAATTGAAATGAATGGCTCTCGTCTTGGGGAGGCTCCATGTTTTGACAAGCTTCTGGGTTTGACCTTTACTCCTGATCTGAAATGGAACACATACATCAAATCTGTTGTCAAGGTCGCTGGAAAAAATGGCGGGATCCTTCTATTGATCCAGTAGATATCTCACCACTGATGCAATTCTCTATCTATATAAGAGCCAGGTACGTCCATGGATGGAGTACTGTTGCCACATCTGGGCAGGAGCTGCTAGAAAGGATTTGTCCTGCCTTGATAGAGTTCAAAATAGACTTCGTAGCCTCGTAGGAGATATCCTTTTTTCTTTCCTGCAACCTCTATCTCACAGAAGATATGTTGCGAGTTGGTCTCTGCTTTATCATTATTTTCATGGCAAGTGCTCGACTGAGCTTCAATCTATGGTCTCCCCTCGCCAAACTTTCACAAGAAACACTCGTCTAGCTGAAAACACTATCAATAATTTCCCCCACTCTTTATCTGTGCCTAAACTTAAACATAGATTCCATGAACAAAGCTTCTTTCTTAGAAGTGTACGCCTGTGGAACTGTTTTCCATTTTCCTGCTTTCCAGCTGACTACAATCTGATTGTCTTTAATTCCAATGTAAACAAGTTCTTAATGAGCCATTTCACTTAAGTTAACAAATTTACCAAATTTCCTTTACTAACGATTATTATATTGTCCAATTGACTACTGTACACTCTTAACCCATATCCTCGAGTGGTCCCTGGGCCTTGATAAGTGGCGATGCCTATGTAAAAAAAAAGTCCTTAGTATTTTGTCTTCTCCCTCTCTGCTTCAACTAGGGTTGCCACTTTCTCCTTCTTGTCCCATATAACTATGTCAGACTTAATAGCCCCGTTTTCTAGGTATGTAGCTGTAGGAATTTCGTAGTCATAGTGGATGGTGCATGACTTATTTCCAACTGTTGCTTCTGGTAAACATGTTCCCAAGATTTGCTAATACATTGGATATTCAGGTTTTTACAGATTTTCCAGTGGAGATATTTACACACTCCATTGTGTCGCATTGTATAATAGCTGTTCCCCCAACCGGACTTTAGGCCCTGTTGGTGGGGCATTAGAATATGCCGACTGCCCCCCTGCTGAGGGTAAAAATCCCTCAATGGGGGTCCTGGATATGACCTTAAACTATATCCAGTGGTGAGGCCCCAGCTTGTGGGCTTTGGGGAGTGTGGAGCCACCCTTTAATTACCATTGCTCCCAGGTCCACTCTGACCCAGAATGGTAGTACCTGCTAGGGTCCCAACTATGGGTTAAATAGAAACCGACGTGAAAACAGCAAATATACTCTATTAAAAAAATATTTCTTCAAAATCTTTGGATTCGGCATTAAATAACCCGAAAAGGGTTGATATGCCGTAAAATAAAAACAACCAACCAACCAACCAACCGGACTTTACAGCTCTCTCACACTCTCTACTTCTGTGTGGCAGAACCTGCACTTGTTGTTATTGCTGAGACCACTCATCTTTTTAAAAGCGTTGGTCATCAAGCCTTGATCTTGAGCGTCCATTATCATTCTCTCCTGATCATAGTGAAGAAAAAGGTCCTTTTTCAAGCCAATCTACAGAGCCTTCTTCATCTATATATTCCTGTGATAAGTTCATCCAGGCAATACTTTGCACGCTGTTAGCCCATTCTTTAGTTTTCTGCAATGGAAGGTCTTAGCGTATTTTTGCCGACTCTTTCGGGCTATTTCCGTTGTGGGCTTGCTTTCTGTTTCTGTCTCATTTGTAAAACAGTCTTGTGCAAAATGTTTGGCCAGTTTTGTGATGGAAGTAATTCTACTGGCTTTTTCTCTTGGTGTTCATATACCTTTTTAAGATTTGGATTCTGGAAGCTTATCAGATATTGCCCAGTGCTCACAATAATGTTGATGGTGTTGATGGTTAATCTCTGACAAATCCATACCTCCTGCTCCTCTCGGTAGATACAGTCTTGGTGGACATTGGTTTCTGTATATGGCTATAATGTTAACATTTTTCTTGTTTTAGTGTCTAGCCTGTTAATTTCTTTCTGTGGTCAGTCAACAATAGCAAAGCTATACGTCACCACTGACATAGCTGTGTGTGTGTGCGTGTGCGTGTGCGTGTGTGTGTGTGTGTGTGTGTGTGTGTGTGTGTTTAATTTTAGGTAAACAAATTATATGATCATGACAATAACAAAGCCACTGTTTTGGCTAAATAATGACCATCATTGAGTGACCTAGAAACTTAATCCTTAAAACTTAAATATATATATATATATATATATATATATATATATATATATATATATATATATATATATATATATATATGTATATATATATATATATATATATATATATATGTGTGTGTGTGTGTGTGTGCGATCACAGGCCTTTGCTATTTCGTATTTCTGTTACAGTTTTTGCTTTTTACACCTTCCCTTTTTCAGTTCTTTACTTAGTAGGCTTTGTAGTCAGACTAGCGACACCAGTTCGATGAGAAATGTTGAAAATGCTGGAAATGCCAATGCATCCTCACACTGATGATTACCCATGCGCCTGGTGTCGCTAAGAAAGCAAAACTTGTTTGAATGAAATTTTCTTTAATCGTTTTCCACCTCCTTATTCTCTTTTTCTTTTTTCACAACTACTTTCTATTTATAAACTCGTCAGGACGAATACTTCGTTTTTTTTTTTTTTTTTTTTTTTTTTGTATAGCTCATACTCAAAAGGGAATTAAAAAGTGTACAATGATAGTTTATCCCTGCGAAGGTTTCTTTTATTTTTTTTTTTTACATAGGAGTCACCACTTATCGGGGCTCAGAGGCCACTCGAGGATAAGGATTAAAGAATGTACAGTATCAGAATCATAGTGTTGTATTATGAATAAGCGTATGATGGTGGCGAGAAGGAACCAGACAAACAATATAGATTTAAAATTTAAATGATTGATTTCTCAATCGTTTATTTATAAAAATTAAACTTAACGAGAAAGTAAAAATAAACAAAGTGTTCAAAGTTCGTAAGGGTGATGCGCACGAGAGTGGATTTAACGTCGGGAAGGGATTCGACGGAGCCGATGATTATCCCATGCTGTAAATTTTCTGTGACTCTGGGCAACTAACTTTTTGTTGCGACGGCTAGTGTTTTTATAGTGGTGGCATGGACGTAGTTGAAGACAAAGGGCAAATTGATAATTAATTAGCTTGTATTTTGCTTTTTTAATTGTGTTTGTTTATTGTGTCTTGATGCGTTGTAGGGAATCGTCTGTTTGGTGTATGTATGCATGTGTTATATCAATTTAAAGCTGAAAAAGTTGTGAATGTAACCTAGTCGGTGTTGAATTGTTGCAATGTTTTGTGTAATACTTATTTGGGTTAATATGCTGCCTGAGTTGCGTTTACTGCGGTGCTTATGTTTTACACTTTGGTTTTTCTTTTGCTGTGCAGCCTTATCTGGCGGTTTTCTTGGTTATAGTGATGTGCGAGCTATTCTATCGATGTGTGTACATGGAAAAAAAAAATGTGCTTTGAAGTTGCCGTGTGAATCTAGTGAGCTCATGTGTATTGCGTCGACAAACTGATTTTTCTCAGCGTCGCCATTATTGACGCTGTCGCAGCTGCTGCTGCTTTTCTGGTTTATCGGGTAAACATAGAGGGATATACGAATATAACAATAGTAATTAGTGGAAATTTGGTAAATTTGTTAACTTAAGTGGAACGGCTCACCAAGAACTTGTTTGCATTGGACTTGAAGACGGCCATATTGTAGTCAGCTGGAAAGCCGGCAAACGGATGACAGTTCCACAGGCGTGCCGTTCTAAGAAAGAAACTTTGTTTTTGTTCAAAACGTATTGTCACTGAGACATAAAGAGCAACTGTGATAGAAATCAGATTTATAGATTGAGAGAATAACATGTGTGAGAAGCTACACAGCAAAATGTTTGTTTACATTACATTTAGATTTCTGGGTGTTGGTATTGTCGGGGAATTAGGGAGCAGGAAAGGAATTCCAAAAGCAAGTGGTCCAAATAAAAATGCTATTAGAGTAAAAATAAAATCTTTTGGAGACCTCTACAGTGAATTCTACGGTGAAGAAGTGGTCTTTTGCTGCTATTTAGCAGTCGTATTTATATTGGGGAGGGAGGGCTCAAGTGCAGTAAGTTCATCGAAGCACATTCCTTTGAAGTACTTGCAAAATGAGCACAGGGATACAACACTGTGATATTGGAATAAGGGATAGATTTTGGTAGAGAGTACAGGGCCTATAAGGTTAGAGAGTGTTTATTTTTGCATCCTGTTTAAGAGGGAGGGACTAGTGGTTGAGGCACAAAGTCAGATTTTACAACAGTACTCCATGCAAGAGCAAATGATGGCTTTAGAAAATCGCTCCAGACAAAGCATGAAGCCACTTGATGTAAAGCGCTAGAAAAATACACTACTATAAGTGTGAGCTGGATAGATTCTGGCCCAGAAAACAGCAATTATTCTCCCTTTGTCAGAAATGTTTTGGTAAAGTTGCAGTATCTTTCCACCCTCCAAAAATCTTTTAAAATTATCACTATCACAGGTTTTTGAGGGTGCTGAAATTGAAAAAAACAAAAAAAACAGTTACAATTTTAAGAAACAAGTAGTTTCCAAGATATGAAGAAATTATAGTTCAAAAAGTCGGAGATCACTTTTCTATATTAATTTAATGTAAAATAAATGCCTACTTTATAGCTACCTTTTTTTTGGGGGGGGGGCGTCTGTTTTTTTTTTGGGGGGGGATGTTTATTGTAGCATGGTAAACAAACACATAACCTACCTTTAAAAACCTGTTTTCTGTAGGTTTCGGCCGTGTTGAAAACGAATATCACATTTAAATTTTACATAAATAAGTATTTTCCGGGTATTAAACAAAAATATGGATGTGCTTGCACATACAACAATGGCTACCTCTTATAACATAAAGAATTACATTGCTTAATACCCGGAAAAATATTTATTTGAAAATTAAAATTAGATATTCGTTTTTAGCACACCCGAAAACCGAGAGAAAACAAGTTTTTTTAAGGTAGGGTTTGTTTCCTACCAGACCACAATTACCAAATAAACACCACCCCTAAAAAAATAACAGATGCCCCCCCCCCCCCAAAAAAAAGGTAGCTATAAAATGGCCATTCATTTTATATTAAATTAATATAAAAAAAAGTGCTCCCCCACTTTTTGAAACTATAATTTCTTCATATCTTGGAAACTACTTAATTTCTGAAATTTTAATCACTATTTTCGTTTTCTCGAAAACCTATATTAGTTGTAATTTTAAAGGATTTTTTGAGGATAGTAAGATACTGCACCTTTACCAATGTTTCAATCATAGTCAAGTGGAAGGGAAACTAAAACTTGATGCTATGGTTTCAAATAATCTGAAATAAGAGCAAGGGGAGACTTGATTCTAAATATTTCTCATATGTTATATCTCCCCTCTTTGGTTTTCATACATAAAGTAAATTTCACAGTGTATAAGGATTATTTGATACTGGAGATATTCATAATCGTACCCTATTTCCAAAAGAGGGGAGATATAACATATGAGAAATATTTGGAATCAAGTCTCCCCTTGCTGTTATTTCAAATCATTTGAAACCACAGCAGCAAGTTTTAGTCTCTCCTCCACCAAGGCCAGAGTTTTTGAGGAAATATATATATATATATATATATATATATATATATATATATATATATATATATATACTTGTAGCCAAATTGAATAGTGAAATGCTCATATCTTTGGTTCTATGGGATGAAACTACATGAAGATTTGCAGGCTTTTTGAAGATTATAATACTATTCTATGGTTAACATTTTATGACAATTGGTAAAAAAAGAACCCATATTTTCAAACCAATAAAATATACCCAAGTTTGCCTACATTTGTATATATATAGTGTTCTGGCAAGCCAGCTTCAGTTTTGCTGCTTTGGGATGAATTTTGCTTAGATTTTTTTTTCTTGGTTGTCTCCTCTGTGACTTTGCCAGGCTACTAATATATATATATATATATATATATATATATATATATATATATATATATACTAGCATTGGTGCCCGGCATTTCCCAGGTGTTTGGAGGTGTGTGTTGAGCAAAAAAAAAAAAAAAAAAAGTGGTAGTAGGAAGGCAGGCTCGAACCCATACTGTGAAGGAGAAACAGAACGTGAAAAAAACGTGACCACTACCAAACCGGAAGTGACAGAGGTTTAAATTAAGACTAGACAATCGAAAAGAGGGATGACTTTCGAAAATATCAGCAAAAAAGCAACCCATCCCTGTAGAAAAGTGCCCAGTTGAGGGTGAAGAAATTAATGTTTTCTGTATTTGTCGTCTGAAGGGGTTGAGCTTCAAAACGATCTTGTGAAAATCCGTCGCCTCAGTCAAAAGTTTTAGGCAGACATGCAAACATACATACATAGATTTATATATTTGTAGCTCAAATTTTCGACCCAAACTGATTAAAAAGCTTGCCCTATCTCTGAATACCCTTTATATAAAATTTCAACTGTTTAAACCAGAAATTGTCTGAGTAATTTGGTAGAGACCGCAGTGGTCGAATTTTTAAAAAATTTGGCCCCTATTATGACCCCTTAACATTTATTGTTTTGGGCTCAAATCAAGTTATTAAGTTAGATCCATGTCCAAGGAACCTATATCTAAAATGTCAAGTGTTTAGACCCAAAATTGTCGGAGGAGTTTGGTAGAGTTTTCAAAGGGCAAATCATTGAACTTTGACCCTTTAACAGCGAAATTTTTGGCCGAAACCCGATCACATCGATTTTCCCAAATCTCAGTACCCTGTATATCAAACTTCGAGTCTGTAGACTAAAAATTGACAGAGTTATTGTGTAGGGAAATGTACACAGACACACACACACACACACAAACAGACACGTTCACTTTTATAGATATACTAGCATTTCAGTCCGGCGTTGCCCGGGTGTTTGGATGTGTATGTTGAGCAAAAAAAAAAAAAAAGTGGTAGTAGGAAGGCAGGCTCGAACCCATACCGCAAAGGAAGAAAAGAGCGGGGTACAACCTAACGTTTATGCTGTTACGACCACCGCCAAAACGGAAGCGACATTTTTAAAAATTAAGGCTAGACAATCTAAAGGAGAGGATAACTTTCAAAAATATCGGCGAAAAAATCCCCCTCCTGTAGAAAAGTGCCTTGTTGAAGGGGAAGATATTAATGTTTTTAGCCAGTTTTTTGATATTTGTCGTATGAAAGGTCGGCCTTCAAAACGATACTGATCTTGGTAAAATCCGTCGCCTCTATTAAAAGTTTAAGGCAGACATGCAAACAGACATACATACATACATTCATATATTGGTAACTAAAAATTTCGACCCAAACTGATGAAAAAGCTTGCCCTATCTCTGAATACCCTTTATGTAAAATTTCAAACATTTAGACCAGAAATTGTCTGAGTAATTTGGAAGAAACCGCAGAGGTCAATTTTTTTAAAACTTTGACCCCTATTATGACCCCTTAAAATTTATTGTTTTGGGCTCAAATCAAGTTACTAAGTTAGATCCATGTCCAAGGAACCTATATCTAAAATGTCAAGTGCATAGACCCAAAATTGTCGAAGGAGTTTGGTAGAGTTCTCAAAGGTCAAATCGTTCAACTTTGACCCCTTAATCGCTAAATTTCTGGCCAAAAACCGATCACATCGATTTTCCCAAATCTCAGTACCCTGTATATAAAAATTTCGAGTCTGTAGACTAAAAATTGACAGAGTTATTGCGTAGGGAAATGTACACAGACACACACAGACACACACACGGACACGTCCACTTTTATATATATATATATATATATATATAGACTAGCAATGGGTGCCCGGCGTTGCCCGGCTGTTTGGAGGTGTATGCTGAGCAAAAAAAAAAAAAAAAAAAAAAAAAAAAAAACGGTAAATTTTTTTTAACTTCGACCCCTTTTATGACCCTTAATATTTATTGTTTTGGGCTCAAATCAAGTTATTAAGTTAGATCCATGTCCAAGAAACCAATATCTAAAATGTCAAGTGTTTAGACCCAAAATTGTCAGAGGAGTTTGGTAGAGTTATCAAAGGTCAAATCATTGAACTTTAACCCCTTAACAGTGAAATTTCTGGCCGAAACCTGATCACATCGATTTTCCCAAATCTCAGTACCTGTATGTCAAATTTCGAGTCTGTAGACTGAAAATTGATAGAGTTATTGCGTAGGGAAATGTACACACACACACACACACACACATACACACACACACACACACATTCACTTTTATAGATATGTCATAATTAAGTAATTTAAATTGTATGGCGGGAAATGGTTAAATTTCAAATCTAGAATTTTTATTATATGCAAGACAAAGAATACATTGCAATAGGTATATCTCCTTAACCTATAAGTTTTCGATGTCTACCCATCTCCTCAGAGGAGAAAATAGTAGCAAATTATGATGGTTTATACCTAATTTGCTAAATTCAATAAACACAGAAAATCATAATTGAAAGTTTTTTAATAATAGAGTAAGGGAAATTATATATTGGTTCAAAATGAAAATGAAACAATCATTATATTTCCATACCAGTAGATCTATTACATTACATTATTCTGTAGTATATATATATATATATATATATATATATATATATATATATATATATATATATATATATATATATATATATAGCTTAGTGAGTTAAAAGAAGAGAGTAAGTTCAATTCTATAAGAGGAGACTTATCAGGATAATATAAAGCTCAACAAGTTTCATTGGAGCTTACAGAGGAAAACAATAAGAATGGAAAATAAAGTCACAAAAACTATATGTTACCTAGCATTTTCTCTACTCTTCTCATGAGAAGCATTAGGCTTTGAAATGCCTTGGCATAAAGACTCCCCTCTATCCCCCAACTAAATATGTATATCCTTATTGAATAAATGAATCATTCTACATTTACCAATATATAGTTTTTGTGACTTCATTTTCCATTCTTATTGTTTTCCTCTCTCTCTCTCTCTCTCTCTCTCTCTCTCTCTATATATATATATATATATATATATATATATATATATATATATATATAGTAAGTTATAAAATATATTTGGATGAAACGCGGAATATTCAGTGTAGCTTAATTGCCATATATATTTTATAACTTACTAACTAGCTCTACCTACTGTTGAAGTAAATACTTATACTCATAAATTTATACTTTCGTATATTAATTTTATGTAAGTAAATGAAGTAGTTATATGTGTTTCATCATCTGTAACTATTCAAGTGGCTAGACCTAGCAAGACTTGAAACTGAGATCCCAAAGACTGATGCATGATGCTCTGTCAGGAAGACAAAATCTTCACTAGTAGTATGGTGCTTATAAATGTTGTAATTTTATTTATTCAATTTCATATTTTATTTGCAATACTGATATTTGAACATAACTGACTATTTTTACATAGAAGCATTTACTTCATTTACTTTAATCCTAAGTGGGAATCATTGCTATGCAAGTTCATACAATGATATGTAAGCACTAATAGTTTATTTTTATGTTTATGTGAGAAGGTTGAAAAAATGTAGTAGTTGTTCATCTGTTTATGCATGTGAGAAAAGGAAATAGTATACACCAGGATGTGTGTGTGTGCATGTGCATGTGCGTGTGTGTGTGTGTGTGTGTGTGTGTGTGTGCTGTGCTGTGTGTGTGTGTGTTGTGTATGTGTGTGTGTGTGTGTGCATGTGTTGTGTGTATGTTGTGTGTGTGTTGTGTGTGTGTGTTGCGTGTGTGTTGTGCGTGTGTGTGTTGTGTCTGTGTCTGTGTTGTGCGTGTGTGTGTGCGCGCGCGCGTGTGTTGTGTGTGTGTGCATGTATGTGTGTGTTGCATGTGTGTGTGTTGTGTGTGCGTGTGTGTGCATGTGTGTTGTGTGTGTGTACATGTGTATGTGTTGTGTGTGTGTGTGAGTGAGTGTGTGTTGTGCGTGTGCGTGCGCGCGCGTGTGCGTGTGTGTATGTGTGTGTGTGCAAACAAACATGTGTGTATATGTGAAATTCGTGCTGTTGAATCTGTGCACAACTTTGATGGCTGTTGATGTGTGTCATCACTGTTGTTCTCATCTGATCTGTCACCACAATTGTTAAACTGACGGAGGCGGGGAGTGGTGTTTAAAGAGACGTCTCTTTGCCTACTCCCTCCGGTACTTTACATCTAGGATGATCCACTCCAAAATGGCTCCGTTTTTAGTAGGGCGCACCTCACATGAAGTGTTTATTTTTGTACCCCCCCCCAGTTCACTTCTCTCTGAAGGCTCTGTTTACCAAAATCAAATGCAACGATGTAGCTTTAGAAGCATGTCTTATTTGTCCGTGTTCTTTACGTTACACTTTAAAAAAAAATGGCTAAATACAATTTTCGAAGGCTGAACTGCTTCAAAAAAAGGCCAAGTTCAGGAAATCTGTCTTTAAAAAGGCCAATCTGGCAACCCTGGACAAAAATATGAAAGTAACATCGTTTTCGAATCTGCCAAGGGATGTTAGACTGAAGGAGTAAATCAAAGATTGTCGCTTACAATGTAATTTTATTATCTGTATTGAACTATGTAGCACAATATTACTTTCTGAGTATTTATTAACACTTATAAATTTATCCCATTTGGATCAGGTCTATATTTAAAATACAATGAACAATATTTTCATAGAAATTATAAACTCATATTTGCTACGTATTATTATTTTTTGTGTCCCAAAAATTCATTTTTTTGTGCTATCCAGAAAAATATAAGCTTTATCAAAACATATTTGTTGATTAAATATATTTCTTATTCCATTCTGTGGAATTTCCACGGGTCTTGTTAGTTCTTATTAATTAGTTAATGATTGTCTCTCTTGTTCTTTTAAAAGGCACATGTATTGGACAAAAGATAACCTCATTACTGCTCACTTAGGAGGTCACTGATCCAGCATATATAGACTCAAATGCTTTGGTGTAAAGTTTCGTTTCTTAATTTTTTTTCAGTTACCCTATCACCTTAAATGACGATTTGATTGTACTGTGACAAACCCTAGAGAAAGCAGTCGCAGGCAGTTATTCTTTTATTTCCAGCTCTCCTAATTTTGTTGATATCAGCCTAATTGCATAATGACAGAAGTCAATGAAAGTGAGTTTGCAACCAAAAGCATCCCCCCTTTCTCACAAAGAGTCAGTCTATCAGTGCAAAGAAGTTACCCAAACAATCATCATGTGCCTACTGTCGTTGTGACGTCACAGGTGGTCGAAATAATGCCTTTAAGCGGCGTTGTGAACGCGAGGGTTGAATGACTTGCAAAAAAATGTCAGCGAAAAAATCGACTCTCTCTGTACAAAAGTGCTTAGTTGAGGGTGAAGAAATTACTGTTTTTGGCCAATTTTTCGATATTTGTCCCCTGAAGGGTCGAGCTTCAAAATGATACTGATCTCGTGAAAATTTGTCGCCTCTGTCGAAAGCTTTTGCAAAATATACATACATACAGACAGACATACATACATACAGACATAAATTTAAACAGACAGGTGAGATTTATATTATAGATAATTCATTGAAAGTTGTTTATAAGAGTCAATATCCATTTGTTTATCATATTAGAAAATAGTTCAGTGGTACAGATTGGAAATATTTCAATGAATAAAGTTTATATAGATTAACAGATGATAATGTGATGAACTGTCCTCTCATGACGAGTTCGGTTCTACACATGCGCAAATGACGTCATAACCTGATTTAGTTTAAATATTTGAAAAAAGCAACAGAAATTTTTGGACGTCATCTTAGCTCAGTTGGTTAGAGCGTGGCCTTATTATCTAAATGTTTTGGGTTCGAATCGTGGTGTGAGATGTCTTTTTTTTTTCTCGATTTTTTAAATTTTAATATTGAAGCAGGATTATTTAAGCCACTTTTCACATGTTTTTTTGGGGGGTTTTTATTTTTCACGTTCGTTTTTCGTTTTTTTTTTATTTTTTACTTCGCTTATTCTTAGGTTTTCATTAACAACCCCACCCCTGCCCGACCACACACACCCAAAAACACCAGGACAACGCTGGGTACCCCCCCCCGCTAGTTTACAATAAATTTAGAAAATTTTCTGATTGGTCCAAGATATAATTTCTTCATTCAGTATAGTGTATGCGCAGACGACATGCATACAAATGTGTTTATGCGTTTTGATTTTGTACGTCAATCTGTAAACAGCGACTACATAAGTACACAATCTCTTTCTAGAAAGATTCTAACTATCATCTAATTTATACAAAATAAATGAATGATTAATAGTAACAGGAAAAACGAGGGTGATGGGTTAACACCTGATATCTGTACCATATTCCTAAGTTGGAAAATATCCCTAATTACTCATCTCCCTGCAAGTGCCCGAGCCTTTTCTAGTCTCATACAAAAACACGTGTTCACATCTCAAGCCATATTTCTTGTCATATACATACGCAAACACAAACATACGCGCGCATGTACACACACGTACATATATTCACATTCGCGTACATACACTCACATTCACGTGTATACACACACACACTAACGTACAAACATGTACACACACATACGCGCACACGTACGCACACATGGGCAATGTCACTTCCACTTTGAAGAAAATCCACACATGCGCAAAAGACCACCGGAAACAACTATAAAAGCAAGAGACAAGCTGTTTCCTACCCTTTTCCAACTTGCCTTCCGTGCTGAGTGGTCGACGAACCATTCGCCCACAAGCCTCATGCCACCTGCCACTATGTGGGGCAAAGCTAACAAACAGTACGTACACTTTATACGCTTTCTATCTCCATAACCTGGATTGACTTTCTTTCTCTCTCTCTATCTACAACTGGTGCCTGAGAACACCTCCACATAGCTGACGGCTAACATGGCGCGCAGCTTAACTGATGTCAACCCTCTCTCTCTTTCTACATGCCGGACTGCCATTTCTCGTTCCACTACATTACTCACTCCTCTTTCCACGCGCGAACAAATGATGGTGACCCGAACATGAGATGAACACGCATTTCCTTTTCTTTCTATACCACCAGTCCCACAACAAACGGTGGTGATACCCAAACGCGGAGATGAACACGTGTTATACCTAAAACATTCATTCTTTCAACAGTAAATAAATGACACGTTTATTTTATCCAGCAATTGAGTTTTTGTTTCCTTCATTCCATTCGTTTCATTATTTTCTTTTGTAACGGAGTTAGGATTTATATATCCTGGCCTGCAACAAAGGGAAAAGGTCATTGTTTTGTTTTTTTCGATATGAGGAAATCTAGCTCTCCAAAAGGTACACTCTGGATTGGAAGAAAAACAAAAGTCGGCGCTTCTACAGAATTGGGACGAGATTTTGGAGTTGATAAATGGTGTTTTCAGATAAAAAAAACAATGGTTTCAACTGATCTTTTTGTCAATTCTAATAAAATACAATGGTAGCTTCCAAAGTATGCGGTTGAAGTTACCTGAATATTGCTGAATTATTAAACAAAGCAATTTTAATCGTGTTAGCAGGTGAAAAATTGCCGGCATCTTGTTTAAATCAAAATCGAAAATTACCTCCCTTTTGAACTCTCCTATGTCTTATGATCGTTTTCATTAAATCATATTTTTTATTTTCTTTAATAAATAATTTTCTACCTTATCGATTTTCGTAGTTTTTGGATACTATCATTTAAAAATATGAGGAATATGTAGATACAATTGTTGTCATGTGAAATTCAGTATTACGATTTCCAAAATTTCGTCCCAATAGTATAGAAGCACCTAAAAGTCACTTCGATCTAGAAAGATTTCTCTTCCTCTAATTCAGGGTAGACCAGATACTACACTTTTAATTATTTACTTGCATAAAAAAAAGAAAAAAAAATGAAAAAAAGATGTATAAATTTTACAAATTAGGCACAAGAGCATCAAATGTGAGGAAAATGTGAGTCGTTGGTCATTCTTGGTCTAAAGTAATAAAATTGACTACCTACTCTTCACTAGAATTATCTCAGTTGCCACAAATACCATATTACAGGAAGTCATCTTACTTAAAAATATCTCCATGTTTTTTTTTAAATTAATTAAAAAAAATTTTTTTTCATAAATATATACAAATTCATTGACAGTGGGAAGTAAAAAACAAAACAAAAAAAAAACAAAAACAAAAAAGAAAAAACGAGTAGTAAAACCCTTTCAACCTTTTCCAAATAATAAACCGTTAACTGTTTATTGGTTTACTCAGTACCGAAAACAAACAGATCAATCTCTAAATGGGAGTGGGATCTAAGTTAGAGAGGGCAAAAAATAATAGCGGAGAAAACTGCAAATACATTTTGAATTACTTATTTGCTGTAATGTAAAAAATATACATTTTAACAAATTAGGCACAAGGCCATAAAATGTGATGAAAATGAAGGTCACAGGTCATCCTTGGTCTAAAGTGATAAAAATGGCTATCCTATTTGGCTAAGGCTGTGTAATGTCTAAATACATTTTTTTTAACCTGCTCAAAAGTCAAAGATATCATAGAAAATAGAATAAAACACAAACTTCGTACTTGGCTTTTCGGCTAAAAACAAAGTGTAGTATCTGTTCTGATACTACACTTCATCTTTTCTGTTTTCGGTCAGCAAAGGTGAAATCCTTCATGACTGAGACAATTTTTATTTTTGGTCCTATCCAGAGTACCCCTTTTTGGGGAGCTGGATTTTCTCCACATTAAAAACCGACCTTGTGTCTAACTCTGCCTTCGTGGGGAGGCAAGTAAATAGAAACAGAATACAACTATGAAAGTTATCTCCCCGTTGGAAAGAAAGAACTCTTCAATGTATTGAAATCAAATAAAACGAAATACTTTTAAATCAGCATGGCGGATGTTTTGTTAAGCGATACTGAAAAAACTTTTATCCTTCATGGGATTCAGGTTAGTGTTCTGTGTTTCTATTACGAATTCGATTGTCAGAAATCTCCAAAATCTATTGTTTATTTAATCGTGCTTATCAGTGATCAAGCATTCACCAAAACCGGAACCAAATAAAAGTAATATTTTTGTTTTGAATGTTTCAATGAAATCACTCGCTTCTTCAGTCTTCACGTGGGATAACACAATTAGTTGGCGCAATAATTGAAATTATTTAATTTGATGAACAATCTGATTTTCTTTATTTTACTAGTAGGGTTACTTGGCGTTGGCCGGATTCCTGCAAAAGAAAATAGAGGCATTTTTAGTGCTTGTTTCATAATTTTTAATATATTCTAGCACAAACATAATATTACTTAATTGTCACCTCGAAAATAGTATATCCAAAAAGGTGCTTGTTTAGATAGAATCGATAGATTGATTAAAAAAAAAAGTGGATTAAAGCAAATAGTAATATATCCAAAAAATACGAAAATTCATCGAATAGAAAATTATTTATATCAGGTTGACGAGAAAGTTTTTGCAGTTTTTAATTTTTAACTTAAGGTGAACATATCTCGGCTCAAATAAAAAAAAAATATTGATCGAAATAAGCACTATTAAAAGCAACACACTTTTGCCAACGCAAAACAAGTGTATTTATGCGTGGCTACTCTCGGTGGCCGTGATTTATGCCAGTAACGTAAAAAGCATGCATTTTGGTGGCGATGTAGACGCTAAAGGCGTTTTTGAAGCCTTTGTCACGCAGAAAGTTGTTGACATGTTTAAAAACGTGGTGGAAGTCTCCACCGAAATGGTTTTGCCTGCATTAAAAAAATTGGGTGCTAGTGCAGAGAGTGATCCGCGTTATTTTTTAAATCGTATTTCCAAGTTTAATTAAAGTTTTATGATATGTGTTTTTTATTCAATTGTAAGGTTGAAGTATAGAATAGGTACAAAACACCCCCCTCCCCATGTTAAGAACGGCTTTTTAAATAATAACGTTATTATTTACGTCCGGATCACTCTCTGCACTAGTACCAAAAATTGTAATGGATGAAACCAATCGCAGACCACTAAACAGTCAGCATAACCTTCTTTTGGTGCAGCAGCTCTAGCTTCGGGGAATGTTATGGAGTTTCGTTGACATCTAACTACTGAGCTGAGTGTGGCCGGTTGTCATAAAGAACCCACTTTTCATCACAAGTCACAAACCGGTTGAGGAATGGGTCATTCCATTCTTGTTGCATAAAAAAAAAGGGAAGCTGACATAGGTTCGAAAAAGTTGTCAAAAAACAAATATATAACAAATAAATGTCATCAAAGGCAAGAGAAGTTACTTTTCTACCTAACTGGATAATTTTTTAGTGTTTTTATTTAATGTAAGGTAAGCACTTGCCATGGAAATAACAATAAAACAAAGACAGGCTCACAACGTCTCTTCTGTGGGAGAGAGGTTGTAGGGAAGAGAAAAGGGCATCCCCTACTAAACTATGAAGTCTATTTTGTACTCTGTTAAGGCAGGATAGGCTGTTTTTAGCAGCTTCTGCCCAGATGTGGCAGCAGTACTCCTGCCCAGATGTGGCAGCAGTACTCCTGCCCAGATGTGGCAGCAGTACTCCTATAGATAGAGAATTGCATCAACAGTGAGATATCTTCTGGTGCGGTAGAAGGATCCTACCATTTTTCCAGCGACCTTGGAAACAGACTTGATGTACGTGTTCCATTTCAGATCAGGAGTAAAGGTCAATCCCAGAAGCTTTTCAAAACATGGAGCCACCCCAAGATGAGAGCCATCCATTTCAATTGATGCCAGATGGGGATCAGAGCGTTGATGATGTAAAGATAGGAGCTTGATTTTAAATGCATTAAAAGTAACCAGCCACCTATTCCCCCACTGTACCACACGCTCAAGATCAGAGGAGAGAGAATCAGAGGGAACTTTGTCATTTACAGCCTTTGATGTGTTGCCATAGATGGTAGTGTCATCAGCATAGATGTTAACGAATGATTTAAGTATGTGTTTAGGGAGATCATTGATGTAGATCAGGGAGAGAGTTGGGCCCAGGATAGCCCCTGAGGGACTCCAGCATTAAGACTGTGGGCCTCTGATTTCTGCCCATCAACCACTACTCTTATGAGCCTATCAGAGAGAAACGGTTTAATAATTGAGAAAACATTTCCAGTTATACCGTAGCTGGAAATCTTGTGAAGTAGGCCTTTATGCTATACCTTATCGAAGGTAACGTCTATTGACGACACTTGTTTACAGATGTTTTGTACGCATCTCGGCAGGCAAAAATTCTCATGTTCATATGCGGTTGTCACTACTTCTATTGATTCATGCATAAAAAGTTTTTTATCCAATTCTTTTCAAATTTTAGGATAAAAGAAATTAATATATTCGCTATTAAATAGAGTTTGAACACAGTTTCTATGTTTAATTATCTTTCTACTACAAAACATCAACTTTGAGTATTCTAACTTTTGACTGGAAAGACGTACATGTGTTCAAATTCCGTAGCAAAGATAGTTCTTTTCCCTGATTAGCTAAAACAACTGGAAACGTTGTCGTTGGGTACACCTTCCGCTTCGAGTACTTATGTGAACACACCCCCAACTGCTTATTTGCAAAAAAAATGATCTACCATTAGCAGGCATGTTTTGTCGGTAATAGTTGGGTTTAAATAGCAATTTATTCGTGTATACAAATCACAACAAAAATATTAAAATACCATTTTTAAGTAAATTTTATTGTGAATCCAGTTATGTAAGTTTTATTTTGATGGAGGTAGGAGAAATGTACTTATTACTGATTTAAAGACTATGAGTGTCAAATTAAGTAGCAGTGTGCGCCTTGTCCAGCGCTGAACGTTATGGTGTCTGGTATTGCTAAATAATGTTATTATTTCAGCACGGTCCATACACTGCACAAATACCAAAAAATCGAACCACTTAATGACAATTAAGATTGGAATATAGAATAAGCAAAAACATTTTTTGGTACTTATGCAGAGAAGATACTATGCTGAAATAATATTATTTAGAAACTCGTTCTTAAAAAGGGGAGGATGTTTTGTAACTATTCTGTACTTTCATCTAACAATTTAATTAACAAAAGATACCAAAAAACTTGAATTTAACTTGAGAATACTATAAAAAAAAAAATAGCACTGTACCTTTCCTGCACAAGCAAAACTCATTCCATCATTATATATCTTAGTTTGTGCTTATCGGTTACACCTCTACATTTTATTGCCATCTATAAATTACCTTTACAGGGTGGAACAATAAAATTGTTGCACTAGAAAAGATGACATGATTCCATTTCCATTTGATGGAAACCAGCTTTCTTTATTTGTTCCAGACCATCTACTAGTTGGCCAGTTGTGTACAAATCCCAAGAGTGAGAGGAGGCTTCTATTATATCTGAAAGTGTCACAATGTTCGATGAGCGAGATCGGAGATACACCACTGTACAACTCATGCTCTTTATCGATCCAAGTTATGGCAACAGGGCCATTTCCAGCACCATCAAAATGCATCACTGGATTGCCACGAATAGCAGGTACATACCCAGGATGATGAAAACAAAGTTTCCAGAAACGGTTATGGTCTTTGGTATAGTTTCAAGTGAGGGCCACATCATGCCATCTCACATCTTCGAAGTCAGCTTGAAAGTCAATACTAAAGTGTACCTGGATGTGCTGAAGAGTGTGGTGATCCTCTGGTGCAATCAGATAGCCGCTGGCAGACCCTGACTGAAGCAGCAGGACTCAGCACCGGTCCACAAATTCAAAGAGACCCAGACTTGGCTTCAGAAGGAGTGCTATGACTTTATACCCTTCTCTCACTGCCCCCCTCTCCTCCCCTGACCTGAACCCGCTGGACTAATTTGTTTGGTCATACATTAAGAACATCACAACACCAAAGCCAGCCTGATCGCCGCCATCCGCTGAGTATTCGCCAAGCTCTCGCTGATGCTTGTGGAAAAGGCATGCTCTCAGTTCTAAACCTGTATCAAGGCGATGACTGAAGCTGAAAGCTGCTACATTGAATAGATGTCAGCTCTACTGACATAATCAAGTTACCTGAATTGATTTTTTCAATAAAAGTTTTTAAATAAGACTAGTGCTGTTTTCTTTAGGGCGACACTTTTAACTTTTATCATTCCACCCTGTATATACAAAATAATTATTTTGTATGGATAGACATTTTCTTTCTTTCTTTTGATGATGTCTTATCTTAAACAATGGATGTCCAGTGTAAACCATGATATTATGTACCACCTTTGTTCAACATCTGAGAGATTTATTCAAATACTGTGGTTAATGTAGTTTCAGAATATGTATCCTTATGGTGTCTATCTCCAATTCCCTTTGTGACGTTGTTTCCTTTTTATGAAGAGCTAGTGAAAACGCAAACCCCATAATATTGTACACCCTCTAATCGGAATGAAACATGTTATGGACTTGGTGTTTATTTTTAATTTTGATTTTTTTTTTTCTGAAAGTTCTACCAATCATGCTTAGAACTGTGAATTTTATATCATTCTTAATTATTTTGCCTATAATAAGGATTAAACTTTTGAACTCCAGTAGACTGTCACTTGGATCTGATTGTCTGAAATGCTATGAAAATAACAACCAAGATTCTTCTCCATTACGCGTCTTTGACGCGTACGGTTATACAACAGTTTTCCACTTTTTTACGCAGCCCTTTGCATTATTGTTGTATTCTGCAAGATCTTTAAAAATGTACCATTCGAGCAGTAAAGAGCAGACAAGACAGTGTTGCATCATATGGCCCTCCTTTCCACGTTCGCAGAGGGTTGGGTCAGTTTTATAGCCCCATCTGAGAATAGCAAGTTTTGGTCGGTTGATTCCTATTTTAAGGTGGTTGGGTGTTTTCCACTGGAATCAGAGGGAAGGCCCCAGAAAGGGAGATATCAACCAAGATGAGAATACCAATCAAAATAGAGCATAAATTTTCTAACCTGTCCCTCTCACATCAACACATCAATGCGTGAAAACACGGAATGATCATGTATAATAGTTAACAAACAAAAAAAAAAAAATGAATGGACAAAACAAGTAGACAACATATGTTACCAGAGACAATAAAAGTTTCTTTTCTACTTACTCTCTATTTTAATTTTCTTATCATTTTGTTTTTCATGTGGATGGAGCATGAAATTTCACCCACTCCAACTGAGAGATCTTTTTAAGATTCTAACCATCCCTTTGAAAGTGCAATTGTTTTTATTGCACTTAGTTCATTGGGTATATTCCACAGGTAGTTTTTGAAATTCTTTTTCATGCGCCCAGTTGCTTCTATAATTACTGGAATGATGGCAATCTTCCTAAGATTCCAGTTTCTTTTCATGTCGTACATAAGACCTTGGTATTTCATTATCTTTCCCCTCTCAGCTCTGTTAAGGCCAGCATTGTTAAGGACACTTACTTCAACTAGGGCTGCTACTTTCTTCCTTGTGTTCCATATCATTATATCAGGCTTAACAACTCCATTTTTATCTGTATGTAGCTGTAGAAATTTCTGGATAAGTTTTTTTTTTTTTTTTGTAATTGAAAGAACTTTGGACAAGTTGATAATTTCTTGAAAATCAAGTTTTAAGAAAAAGGAAAGGTCTCAGGGAAATTTTGAAACAGGGACTAGCCATTTTGAAAAAAAAATAAGATCCATCGTAGATAGTGTTATCAAATTATTAAAAGTTTATAAAAAAAAAACACATTAAAATAATTTAAAATACAAAAAACTCAGGTAGGTAGAAAAGTAACTTTTATTGCCTTTGGTAACATTTATTTGTTGCCTTTGTTTTTCTTGTTTTTTTTTTTTGCCAAAAGAGATATTTGATTTACAATAAAACACAACTATTCTTTTGTTGCGTCTTTTTTCCTCAGTTTTGAAAATTATTTAACAAATTATAAAATATATTCGTTTAGGACAATCTCCGAGAAGATGGAAGGGGCTGTGATGATTATCGACACATGGAAATAGAGACTGACGTCGTATCTAATACAAGTGGTTCTGCCAGATTACGTTTGGTATGTTGATTTATTTTCTTTGCTTATAATTTTGTTCATACCAAAATGTTGCTAATATATTTTCTTGTGTATAATATGAGAAATTTTGAAAGAAAATTGAAGGCAAAAGCAAGAGATTTTTTTAAAAATTATAAACAAGTACGCATTTTGCTGCTAAAAAAAAACAACTTTTATTTTAAATGGCAAATATGCTGCCTCTGGGAGAAGTGTAATTTGTGGGAATGTGTGCCAACCTTGGACAGCTAGCATAAACCCTTATCAATACTGCAATGATATGCAGAAGTTCAAGTGTAATGTTAACAAACATCTTTCTACTCATCTCCCTTCATAATGACCCCGCTAATTAAGTCCCTGATAGTAGCCCCCTGTTTCCAAGTGGCAGTGTGCCTTGTTTGGGGTGAAAATTGAATAAAAAAAAAATAAATAAATAATCAAGACTCTAAGACGTTATATTTTACACACACTTTGATCATCGACAAAGGTAAAATTGAAAAGGAAAAAAATCATTATTATAGAAACACATTAATACAGATGAGTAGCTTACTAAAAACTTAAGAGAGTTGTAGACTTTTTTTTTTTTTTTTTTTTTTTTGCATTTTCACCCCAAAAGGGGGCAACTATCTCGGACATAATCTGCAGGGGTACTATGTAGGAAGTTGAGTAACAAGATGTCTGTTCACATTACACTTGAACTTCTGCATGTCAGTACAGTCAGGGAAACAGGAACCCGGAAGTCTAGCAGTCCTAGGGAAGAAACTATTAGAGAAGAAGGCTTTCTTATATCTAGGGATTTCTACCGTGTAGGGGTGGGATTTTGCTGCTTGTCAGGTTTGTTGGGAGCATTTACATTGAGGGCTTGTAGTTCGTCGAAACACCTACCATTAAAATACTTGTAATAGCATTACAAGTTGATTTTTACTGTTTAGATAATTATTTTATTTTATCAACTTGCATGAAAAGAGCTATGCAAAAGATGCTTAAAACCGTTTGAATTATGCAAATATCATCAGTAGTTCAAAAGTTATGAGAATTTTAAGTGCCAAAATTTAGGCTTTCCCATGGACATTTTTCTTTAGAAAAAGTGGACTAAATTACGGCCCTCAGATTTCAAGAAATTCGGTAATTTTGCCATCATTTATTTTTCAAGCTTTTCTCACGAAACTTGGTACTCTTATGTAAAATTGTGTGCTCTTTCTGATTATGTAGTCAAATCTGATGTATCTCTTTACCATAAGCCATGAATAATAAATTCAGATGTACAAATTTCAATTTTTTTTTTAAACTGGCACATGGTATCATACAGTGGGTGTCTATTTATGAACAAAACTAAGTATTATAGTGGTATTTAAATATAGCTTTACTGAGAGTAGGTATTTACTGTCTCCCCACCAAAGGAGAGCTTAATCTGGGGTGTAGTCATTGAATGCCTAAAGAGCGTTCATGGACGGTCTTTACTATTCCCCTCAAAGAAGAGAAAAAATTGAGTAGCTATTGCTGATTATGCATTCATGCGTGCAATGAAAATATTATAATCTTACATGTAAAGATTACGTTAAAGATGTAACCGTAAAAAAAACTAAATACTTTTTGCAATTAAAATTTTTTTTGTGTGAAGATATTAAATAAATGCTTAATTCAATGATAATATCGGTAGCTCGAGAAATTAATTTTTTTTAACATCACGCCATAGGGGAAACTTTACTTTGGCTGCAAGCCAGTTTCTGCATTTCCCCCTCCCCCCAAGATGTTGGGGAAAACCAGCTCCCCATAAAAAGGGAGTGTCCAAATGAATAACATTTGTCTAATATGACGGGGTTTTTTCCCCGCATTGATCAAACCTCATTGCTTTCTGGACGTCTCGGCAGGAAAGGCCGAGAACATGACTTTGCTTTCACAGTTTCGCTTTGTTATATGGAAAAGCCAAACAAACACGTGAAGAGTAAAAAAAATTGCGAAAATAGCATGTAAAAGTTTCCCAAATAAAAGATACATGCGACCTCCTTTCGTAAATCAGAGATATTACAATCTAGGGAGTATACAAAAAGTTCTAAGTAAGAGTCCCCCCTTCCCCCAAGTGCCCCCAAAAGCCTTTGCCAGACATAGACAAAATGTGCACACACTAACACACAGTTTACCTTTTATATATATAGATGTTTCATTCATGGTTGTTATAGATCGTTGTAGATAAATTAGTAATGCCACATCTTGTTCACTGCAGGCTTTTTACAATTAAAAAAAAACTTTTCTATGTATACGTTTATGCCAATGTAATTAATACATGGCCTTTTGTGGTAACATTACATGTGCTTATAAAATTGTTATTTTTTTTTTTTTTTTTACCCACGCGTTGTTAATCTTGATTAAATAAAATTATCGAATATTCTTATTTTTCACTTAATTTAATTAAAAATAGTGTTTGTTTTCACTCTTCATTCAGGCCCATACTGATGTCCTTGTTGGAATAAAAGCTGAACTTGGTGCTCCCGAACCTATCAAGCCAAATCAAGGACGCCTGGAGTTTTTTGTTGACTGGTAAGAAAAAGGAGCCCCCTTCTCAAAAAAAACAAAACAAAGTTTATTAGAAAGTGAGGGGAAAATCCTGAAAAACAACAAGCAGTGCCGTCTCGGATCATTTTAAAAACAGAAAAAAAAAATAGATTTACATTTATTTATTTTCACCAGGCCATCAGAGGTGTGTGTGTGTGTGGGTGTCATCTTGTTTTTAACACATTTTGACCCATATATCCAACTAGCGGGGGTACCCGGTGTTGCCCGGTTGTTTGTGTGTGTGTAAGTGGGGGGGTGGTAAAGTAAAGAATAAGCGAAGTAATAACCCTGTTTAAAAAAAAAACAAAAAAAAACGATGTTAAACTTCTTTAAAAAATCGGCAAAACCAAAACAAAAAAATCAGCGAACAAATGTAAAACTTCTTTAAAAAAGAAATCAGAAAAAAAAAAAGCATAAATCAGGGAAAGAAATGATGGACGTGTTCGGAAAAACAAAAAAACACAGCGAAAAGCGAAAAAAAAAAAATTGGCATAAATAACCCTTCGATTTGTTAAAATTCCATTCCAGTTTTTCTAAGCAACTACAAAGTAAAGAAAACCCAAACCGGTGTTCCTTCGTAACTGTCGCTTGTGAACGATCCCACAACGGTGTTAAGTGGTGACGGTGGGGGTGGGGGGGAATTTATTAGAGAGAAAAGATTTTACCGCTTCCATTGATGTTAACTGATTTTGGCAGTGAACTCTCACCAGAAAAAATATAGGAATCTACGATTTTTGAGGAAGTGGAGAGGTAATAACCCTATAACACACCTCAGACAATGTGCTGCAGTTTGTGCATATTACATTTGCATGAAATGTCTTAATTTTTAATCCTATTAAGGCCAAAATCAGAGAGGAAAAAATGAGTTCATTTTATATAGAACTGCACGCCTGTGGAACTCTGTTCCGTCTGCCTGCTTCCCACCGGACTACAACTTGGATGTCTTCAAGTCCAATGTTAACAAATTTCTAATCAACCGCCCCCCCTTAAGTAAACACTTCATCAAATCTCCACACTAACGTAATGTACTTGCAATAACCCTTATCCCTGAGTGGCTTCCGGGCCTTGATAAATGGTGATCACTGTGTAAAAAAAAAAAAAAAATATATATAGATAGGGACTACTGTTCTTTCTGTTCTTTAATCTTTAGTCCATCACTGTCACTTCAGCAGTCATCACAATACCACATTTACTCTATGGTCTATCCTATTTAAAATATCCCCAATCTTTTTAAATTAATTTATAAAAGATATTTAGAATTTCATTGGAAAAAGATGAGGAGTGAGGTAACAAAATACACCCAACAATGAAAGAAAGTGTTACATCATTAAGTGGGAAACACAGATATAAAATGGATTTATTCCTTTTGGTACAATAATAGAAATCCATGTCTGGTAGCAATAACTGGTTAGTAAATTGACAACTAAACCACAAACTGCTTTAGTTATAGTCAGCTAATGTACTTCCTAACTAACAGCATATTGCTACCAGAAGCAATAACAAGGCAAATCAGTTCCTTCACTTTTATTGTTCATCAGTATTTCTATTGTGAAGCGATTTCTTGAAATAAGATATAAGAAAAAGACATTATCGAAATGTATACGATAAAAATTAAAATTATACCACTAAAAATAACATAATTAGTTTTTATTATTTAAAAGGTTTTTCAATAATATATTATTATTGAAATGAGTATTATTTATTACTTTATTGCAGACTATTATCTTCAACTTAGTTGCCGTTTCATGATGTTTCGGCCAACTATTTCTCTGGCCTTTGTCAGATAGTAACTGCGACAGTATAAGAACTCTGAATCTCCTAACTGCAGTCACAGCAATTACTGCCATCCATAGTTGTTGTCGTCTCACCACATTTTTCGCTTACTTTAAGTATACGTAGTCACATGTTCCTATCTCCTATTTTTTTCTCTTAGGATCCATTGTTTCAGTTGGGATCTGTTTGCGTTTGTTTGAACATATTTTAGTAATTAAGGATTTTTTTAATGAATTGAAGGCGGTTTAGGCACTATGTTTCTGAATTTTTGAGGTGAGGATCGGTTATTCATATTATTTGGATTCTTTGGACTACTGCTCTTATCTTAAGTGTCGTTTTCACGTTTTGGTCTGTATAACTTCCAACCTTTTTTGGGTGTATTTTGAACCCATGGCAGAGTAGTTAGAGTACTTGGTAAAATCAATTGTAAAATTGATATTCTAAAGGTTGAAGGTTCAATTCTGAGTGTGGGTGACCCAAAAATACAATTGTGAATTACTTACGGCATCTGTCCAATCATGGCTGATGGAATAAGAGCATGCTACCCCTGTGGAGTAAATAAAGGGTTCCGTTCAAAATTCTGCCAAGATTCCTGAATTTAACTGAAACATTCCAGAGTTTGACAAGATACACCTAAAGAAGGTTGGAGGTTATATTGGCTGAAATATTGTGAAATCGACACTCAAGATGAGAACATTAGTCTGATGAATCCAAATAATACAAAGTTTAGGTACGTCGTACATGTATCAATAGGTTCACCACTTTTTTTTTTTTTTTTTTTTTTTAAATAGGAGTCACCACTTATCAAGGCTCACAGGCCACTCGAGGTTAAGGGTTAATGGGTGTACAGTAGTCAATGGGATTATAGTGTAGTAATCGTAAATAGTGGAAATTTTGTAAATTGGGTTACTTAGGGGAATGGTTCATCAATAACTTGTTTATGTTGGACTTAACAATCAAATTGTAGTCAGCTGGAAAACAGGTAAATGGAAGAGAGTTTCACCTTTGGTGTAAACCTTTTTGGTTGATGTGCATTTTGACATTAACTTCAGATGTTTTACCATTCTTACCTTATTTTTGATTATGCCTTCTTGCTAGGTTGCCTTACCTAAGTGATAATTCAAAAAGTACATTTTATCACCTGGCCTTTAGTTTTTTTTTTTTTTTTTTTTTTTCAAGTATCATTAATCTCCTTGATATTTTTGTAACAGAGTATGGACTCATGTATGACAGCAGCAGCAGCTGTATGCAAATGACCGAGCTGTGTGCGAGGTGACGTCACAGTGAGGAAGAAAGAAGGAAAGAAAAAGATTTTAAAAAAACGTGGCCAAGAAGGACAGAGATAAATGTGTTACACACATGGCTCTAGAGCGACAGGAAAAATGTGTCCTAAACATGGTTGGACAAAGACGGAATACCATGTGTTTGACACGGCAGAGTCTTGTTAAGCACATGAGTGCAAGACAATTCTTGAACAAGAGACAAGGCATTATTCTGGAAGTACCTGTAAATAAATGTCTGTTGTTGCAACGAAAAAAGTGGGTGGAATTATTCCTTGTTTTGGTTTCCTTGCGATTGTCTGCATACAACGTGTGGGTCCCAAATGTTGGCATGTAACGACTATATTACATTTCTTCTGGTGGGATTAATTTGTCAAATATTAAGCGAATCATTCTTTGCAAATATTAATTCAGCTAGACTCATTCTATCCTTGGCATAATTCTATAGATTGTTATGAATTTTCGAAGCTGTTCGCTTTCAGTTTCAATCCCATTTGCGTTCTTTATCACTCTTTTAAACACGCCTATGGATCTTTCCACCAATTCGTTTGACCTTGGGTGATATGGTGCGGAACTTAAATGGTTTATTGCAAGCAATTTACAGAAATTTTCAAATCCCTTAGAGGAGAATTGCATTTTGTTGTCAAAACAATTGTTTCTAACACCTCAAATCTTGCAAATATCTCTTGTAATGTATTAATTATAAACTTTGCCGTTAGAGTTTTGCATTTTACTACTTCGAGCCATTTTATGAAACTATCTACTTTCACCAAATTGTACACTCCTCTCATTGACCCAGCATAATCAATGTGTAGCCTAGACAACAGTTTGTCAGTCTTATGCCATTGATTAAATTTCGTAGCTGATGCTTTTGCTATCACAGCAGAGTTCTTTCTAAGAAGAAATCACACACTGTTTTCCAGTTTGTTTAGCATTGAATACAAACAAGTCAATCTCTAAGTAGGAGTGAAACTTAAATTACAGCAAAAGAAATGGAGGTGGAGTTTTGAGTTTGAGTTGATCTTTTTCTACAACACCTTGCACCTAAGTTTTTTTAACCTGACCTTTGAGGATATCATTTTTTTAGAGATTACAAAAAAATGAACTGATTAAAGTTGTATTTTTTTTTAATTTTCTATCTTACAGTTCTGCAAATGCTACACCTGAATTCGAAGGACGGGGAGGAGAAGTTCTTGCGACTGAGATCAGCACAATATTATCTCGAGCATATGATAATCAAAATGCGTTAGATTTAAAATCCTTGAGTGTGATTCCTGGATCTCAGTGCTGGATTCTATATATAGATATTTTGGTAGGTAAATCCCTTTTGCTTATTGTTTTGTTTCTATTAGTAAAAAAAAAACGAAAAAAGAATGATTGAAATAAATGTTTTGGTGTTTTATTTCTCAGCATGTTGAGAAAATGAAGATCAAATATTGTGTGTGAATATGAAGCGTGATGATTTGTAAAAATTTTTAAAATAAAAATCTAATCAATTTATTTTAATAAAAAAAACAAAATGTAATGAATAAATTTACATTTCAAGCTCTTGTTTGTCAATTTTTCAAACTCTGATATGGAAGGTGCAGAGCAGCGCGAGGCGAGTCACATGATTGCATTTTTTGTGGACCGTTTTTTTTATGGGTCTTCTCTCTCTCTCTTTAACGCAATAATCATTACTGACCAGCCGTGACAGTCTTCACAAATTGTTGCCATTAACTCTGGTTCTATGCCATTCTGAGCCACTCAACTATGCTAATATCCGCGATGTCCTTCACGTTGTTTGACATTCTTGTTTTTGATCTTCCACATCCTCTTTTACCAGAAGTTGTACTAAAGAGCAGATCTTTTGTTAGACCATCTGTTCTGGCCACATGTCCTGGTGCTACCAGATCAGGCTGTCTACTGACTTCCTGAGATGAAACGCACCTACATAGATGTCTTTGTTTTTTTATTCCCTTTTGCAAAACTTAGTCATGTTCTGCGAAAACAAAAACAAAAACAACATTCTCCTCCCCTTCCCCTCCCTCGTTTTCTTTTTCCTTCACCTCCTCACCCCCTTTTTTTTTTTTTTTTTTTTTTTTTTTTTTTTTTTGCCTAGTTGGTAGGGCGATAGAACATACCAACTGCCCCCCTGCAGAGGGTAAAAATCCTTCAATGGGACCACCAGTTGACCGTTGGTGGCAACCCGTAATGCATTAAGAACGGGATCCTGGTGGTTGAGTGGAACATGCCTAGGAAATAATAACATGATACTACAACACACCACTTTGGCCCTTACTAGGCTAGACGGGAGGTTGGATAGGCCCGATCCAATCAATCGGTTGGTCATGACAAGCACTAATTCAGACAATCCAAACAAAAACACACTAACACTCAACATAAACAATAAACTGAGTTAATAAGCGATGGCTGAAGGGTCAATCAAGCTGGGAAAAAGGTAACCATCAGGAATAATAAAAATACAGGGAAATCCCATACTTGGGTGGGCATAACCATATATTGTGAATGCTTGGAAACCTCCCCATGTTTGAGTATACCAGCTATGTAGCCCTGGAGAACCGAGGCGAATGGGATTTACCCCCTCATAGTTCTTCCCCATAAGGGGCTCCGAGGAGGGTGGGGAGCATGGCTGATGAATTTTTCAAAAATTATTATGAATGCCAAAAAATCCAAGAGACCACACACAGAAATAGACTCTGACAGCGACAATGAAGATACAAACTTTCCAAGATTCATCGTGCTAGAAGCAACGTCTAATATACCGTTAACTAAAATGTCACCCTTCATTATCCAAAAGGTAATATCAAGCAAAATAACACCTAAAAATGTCAAAAAATTAAGGAATGGTACCATATTGGTAGAAGTACAAAATAAAAAACAGGCCAAAACTCTACTTCAACTACAAAAATTGCATGAAACAAACATCAAAGCTTATCCACACCAAACACTAAACTACTCCAAAGGAGTCATAAAAAACCAGGAAATCTCCGTCTGCACAACAGAAGAAATCAAAACAGAACTAAAAAACCAAGGGGTCACAGATGTAAAAAGAATCACATTTAAAAAAAAAGGAGAGGTAATATATACAAACACTTATATATTAACATTCAATTATCCTCAAATACCAGAGACCATCAATATAGGTTATGAAAGAACGAAAATAGAACAATACATTCCAAAACCTTTACAATGCTACAACTGCCAAAAGTTTGGACATAATAAAGACCAATGTCTAAGATTCTTCACATGTGGAAACTGCAGTGAAAAAAACCCAGACCACGATGAAGAAGACTGTCCAAATAAAACCAAATGCACAAACTGTCAAGAAGAGCACCACTCTCACTCAAAACAGTGCAAAATATATAAGCAAGAGAAGGAAATAATAACAATCAAATATCAAAAAAATATAACCTTCCAAGAAGCCCGCAAAGAAGTCACAAATCGCACCAAAAACTCATATGCCACAATAACCCAACAAGCAAACAAAATGTACAACTACAATGAACTAAACCTTGCTCCAGAAATTGCAAACCTAGCAAAAGAACTAAAGAACATACTTGAAGAATTAAAATCTTTTTTATCAGAACTGAAAATAAATTCTAACAGCCAAATAAAAGTCAGAAACGAACAACCCAGTATAAAAGAAAACGAAACAAAGGAAATCAGAAAAACTTCCATCAATATTGAGGAATCAATCTCTAAAGAAATGAAACCTCCTCAATTATCAAAACGTGAAAGATCCAAGTCACTAACAAGGACAAAAACAGATGTTAAAAATAAACACACAACAACAGAAAAAATGGAAATAGAACAGAACAACAAAAAAACTACCCCCCAAAAACAAAATGACAAACAAAAAACAGAATTAGTATTAATTGAAAATGAAAATAAATTTGAACTAGTTGAAACTGGTAGCCAAAAAAGACAGTCAAGACAAAGTAAATCTAAAAGTCCCAGACCAAAACCCAAAAAAAGCCTCTCACCAGAAACAAGAAACAGACCATCCACTTCCAAAAGAAACACCCAAACTAACATCGAAACTATGGACGTAGACATAAACACCAACAGTCCAAAACCAAAAGAAAATATAAACCATGACTAACAAAATCCTACAGTGGAACATAAGAGGATTAAAAATTAATATCGAAGAAATGCAAATACTTATCAAATCCTTATGTCCTGCAATAATTTGCCTACAGGAAACACACTTAAAAGAAAATGACAAAATTAACATAAAACACTACTCAATATACAACCACATAAACAAATTATCATGCAAAGCCACCGGTGGATCATCAATACTGATAAACGAAAACATTCCACACAGCAAAGTGAACTTAAAAACAAATATGCAAGCTGTTGCAATAACTGCAACACTACACAAAACAGTAACCCTATGCTCACTCTATATACCACCAAATGAAACAATAAACGAAACAGAATTAAACAATATAATCAAACAACTACCTAAACCTTTTCTACTGTTGGGAGACTTCAATAGTCACAATATATGGTGGGGCAGTAAAAAAAACAACAAAAGAGGCCAAACCATAGAAAAAATAATTAACCAAAATGATCTATGCCTACTCAACAACAAAGAGAATACATATATGCACCCACCAACGGGAACCCTATCAGCAATCGATATAACACTATGTGACCCAACTATATACATGGATTATAGCTGGAGAACACATAAGGATACATGCGGAAGTGACCACTTCCCAATCATAATAGAAAACGAGAATCCCAAGCCAGAAGACAAAACACCCCGCTGGAATTTACAAAAGGCAAATTGGGAAAATTTCCAAAATACATGTCAATACAGATTAATACCTGAAGCGAATCCTGACTTAGAACACATCACATATTTCAGCAACACCCTACTCACAATAGCCGAGGAGAACATACCAAAAAGTTCCACTACTACAAAATATAACAAACCCTGGTACAATAAAGAATGCAAAGAAGCTATAAGAGCCAGACGTGCAAACCTAAGGAAATTCAAAAACAGTCCAACGAAAGAAAATTTGGACACCTATAAAAACAGCAAAGCCAAAGCACGGAAAACTATCAAAGAATCAAAACGGAACTCGTGGAAAGACTATGTAACAAAAATTAATCAAAACACAAAACCCAAAAAAGTATGGGAGATGGTCAGAAAAATAGCAGGAAAAAATACAAAGAACCCTATTAAACACCTTATATGCGACAACACAAAGATTACCGACAAACAAAATATCGCAAATAAATTAGCAGAACAATTCTCAATGAACTCATCATCAAAAAACCAAAATAAAAAATTCCAAGCTATAAAGAAAAATGAAGAAAAAATAAAAATAAACTTCAAATCAAAAAATGAAGAAAACTACAATCAATTATTCAACAGTGCAGAACTAGAGGAGGCAATAAACAAATCTCCCGATACAGCAGTCGGCCCCGACGAGATCCATTATCAATTCCTCAAAAAACTACCAAAACCATCACTGGACTACTTATTACAAATTTACAATGAGATATGGATAACTAACAACATTCCAAAAAACTGGAAGCAGGCAACAGTAATCCCAATACCCAAACCAAAAAAAGACCATACAAACCCAACAAACTACCGACCCATTGCACTAACTAGTTGTTTGTGCAAAACTTTTGAGAGAATGATTAACGAAAGGTTAAATTGGTACTTGGAAAGCAAAAATCTAATTACAGAAAGCCAGTCGGGTTTCAGGAAAAATAGAAGCCCCACCGATCACTTAATAAAACTGGAAACACGCATAAGAGAAGCATTTGCAAAAAAAGAACATCTAATAGCAATTTTTTTTGACATGCAAAAGGCGTATGACACCGCTTGGAAATACGGAATCCAAAAAGACCTGTATGAACTAGGACTTAGGGGTAGAATGCCAGAAATTATCAGAAATTTCTTAACAAATAGAAACTTCCAAGTACGGATGGACAACACTTATTCAGTCCAAAAAGATCAAGAAATGGGGGTCCCCCAAGGCAGTATCCTGTCTGTCACCCTCTTCAACATTAAAATAAACAATATCATAAAAAACATAGACCCAGGAATTGAAAACGCCCTATACGTGGACGACCTACTTATATACTACCAATCTAAATATATACAAACAGCCGAACGCAAACTACAACTCTGTCTGAATAAAATAAACAAATGGGCCATAGAAAATGGATTTACATTCTCAGAGGAAAAAACTAAATGCATCCACTTTTGCAAATTACGAAAATTCCACCACGACCCCAACCTGAAACTGGATAACAAGAACATCCCACTCACCGACCAACATAAATATTTAGGTATTATATTCGATAAAAAATTGAACTTTATACCGCATATAAAATATTTAAAAGCAAAATGCCAAAAGACAATGCAATTGATCAAAGTCCTAGCACACACCGATTGGGGTGCAGACAAAGTCACATTATTGAAATTATACCAAACTCTAATCAGATCTAAAATGGACTATGGATGCTTCATCTATGGAGCAGCAAGGAAGTCCTACATAAAAGAACTAAATACAATCCATCATCAAGGATTAAGATTAGCCTTGGGAGCATTTAGAACCTCTCCAGTAGAAAGCCTCTATATAGAGGCCCATGAGCCTCCACTGATTCTAAGACGACAGAAGTTAGCGCTACAATATTACCTAAAGCTGGTATCGTGTCCAACAAATCCTGCATACCAATGTACCCTCCACCCACAATACACACATCTCTTCAACAAGAAAGAAAATATCATCAAGCCCTACAGCCTCCGGATAAAAAACCTTCTCACAGAAGCCCAAATGGACATTACAAAAATACATAAATATAACAAATCAAAAACTCCACCCTGGATGATCAAACAACCACACATAATATTAAAATTAAATAAATATCCCAAAACGAAAACCCACCCATCAACCTTCCATGAAGAACTACTTATCATCCAGAATACATACAAAGAATATACACAAATTTACACTGACGGATCAAAAGATGGAGATAAAGTAGGATGCGCAGCCATCCACAAAAAAATAAAACTAAAGAAAAGGCTCCCAAACGAATCTTCTATTTTCAGCGCAGAAGCAACAGCCATAGATTCGGCACTGAATATAATAACCAATGATGACCATCAAAAATATATCATATTTACTGACTCACTTTCAATACTCATATCTCTAAAAGAAAAAAAAATGACAAACCCACTTATTACAAAATTGCTAAACAAAATAGATGCCATAACCATGAAAAAAAACATTATCTTTTGCTGGATACCAAGCCATATCGGCATATACATGAATGAACAAGCAGATAAGGCAGCAAAGGAAACTCTGCAACAAAACCACATAAGTGGAAAAATCCCCTATACAGACCTAAAGACTAAAATAAACACATTTTTGAAGAGAAAATGGCAAGAAAACTGGAGCTCATGCACCAAAAACAAACTATTCCAAATAACACCAAATATTGGAACGAGAAACACCAAAAAGTTAACAAGAAAGGAAGAGGTAGTAATGACCAGACTGCGAATAGGTCACACTCACATCACCCACTCACATCTACTAAAAGGGGAGGAGACACCAAACTGTATAACGTGTCAAGAACCCTACACAATACACCATATACTGACAAACTGCATTGACCTTGAACAAATCCGAACAAAGTATTACCAAGAAAAAAATCTGAAAACAATATTAAACAAGATTGATCCCCAAAAAATTATCAATTTTCTGAAAGAAACTAAAATATACTCAAAAATATAAGGAAAGACCCCCCCCCCAAAAAAAAAGAAAAACCTTAAGAAGAACAAACCAATATTTAACACAACATAACGAACCTTTCGGCATTAAATGACCCCAAAGTGGTTGATATGCCGTAAAACAGAACAAACAAACAAACTGGCCACATGTCCCAAAAATCGCAATTTTCTGTCATTGATTTTGTCCAGCAGTCTTCGGCATGATCCAATCTTCTCCAGAACCCGTTCCTTTGCACGTTTGTCCACCCAGCTTACACAAAGAAGTCTACAGTAGCACCGGAATTCAAAAGCAGCAATTTTCCTCTTGTCGACTTTTTTTAAGACCCAACATTCTACACCGTATGCTGCTATTGAGAATACCAAGCTTGCAAGAATCGTTTCTTTGTGCGTTGGGAAATGGATTTGTCTTTCCAGATATTGGTTAGCACAATTATTGCTATCCATGCCATTGCAGTATGTTGTCTTACTTCTTTGGGTTTTTACCCGGTTAAAATAGTTGCTAAAGTGGTAAAATAGTTGTTAAGGGGTCAAAAATAATAAAAATTAGAAATTGGCAAGCATTAGTCGATTTCACCTGTTTTCTACGCATGCACAAATATACATACATGTGTACATTCATGTTAGTTTTTTTTTGTTTTTTTTTTTATAGATATTTCTTATGCGACTGACAGTGGTTCTAGCGGTAATATCTCAGGCTGGAATGCTACCAATTTTGCTTTCGGTTTTGATTAAGATTCTAGCTGAGGGCACCCAAGTCGTATTTTTTTGTTTACTTTTGAAATCACAACTATATATTGAGTACAATATAAAATAATCAATAGAGAATTGACTCTATTATAATGTATATGAAATTTGGATGAATTTAATTATGATATTTAAGCATATTTTACTACTGGACTAGTCCTATTTAAAATAACAATAATTAATTAAAACTGCATATTAATTTCATCGTCATCATTAGTTTAATGTTTGTTTTACATAAAATATGATAATAATGAAGCTAATTGAATGAAATAAATGTTGGTTTTACAAATTTTATTTTGAACTAGCAGCTGTGCCGTGTTGGCACACACAACGCCGAGTCAAACACAAAATCGAGTACACTCAACATCGACTTACCATCAATGCTTACCCTGTGAACTCGGAGTATGGGAAATTCCCATATCCACAAAACAAAATCACTGAAAAGAAAACAAAAATACCCTAACTAAGGGTAAGGATAATGAGTAAATGTTGGATAAAATGATGGTTAAAATTATTACGAACTTGCCAGGATTCAAACCTGGAATCTTCTGATCCGTAGTCAGAGGCGTTATCCATTGCACCACAAGTTCTGTCCATATGCTGAAAGATGTTACCACGACTGTATACAAACAGTGCTAAATTCCGTTGATATGGGCAGGTAACTTTTTCAATAATTGCACGAAACGGTCCCAAAACCCTTATTTCGGGCTTTTTGTGTGACTCGGCGTTGTTCGTTACGAATCATAAAGATAAGGACAATCTAGGGATTCACACCTTTCAGGGAAAAAAAAAGAATTTTTCAATTCGGTGCATCCGTTCGAAAGTTTTATTGGTATATACACACACACACACACACACACAGAAATAAAAATTTAGAATTATATGTAGGAATACTATTATGTTTTTAATTTCTTAAATTTATAAATAATCAACTAAAAAAATGTCTGTAATTTAACTTTGCTGATTTTCTTTTTTGTTTTTTCTTTTCTATTTATTCTTTTTTGTTTCTTTTTCTTTTTTTCATTTTTGGGGTGTTTTGTCGATTGTCTTGATTATCTGCTCCAACCTCCTGACACTGAATCAGTCCATTA
Organism: Euprymna scolopes; assembly: GCF_053919585.1. Lineage (NCBI taxonomy): Eukaryota > Metazoa > Mollusca > Cephalopoda > Sepiida > Sepiolidae > Euprymna > Euprymna scolopes. The sequence goes on along the minus strand of NC_136499.1, from coordinate 50,593,521 downwards.
ATTTGGATTAGTTCAATGAATTGGTTTGATGTTCTTTTTTTCTCCCATATGTCAGATTTCAATTGCACATTAAATTTCCCGTGAGCTGCAGTAATAAAAGTGATTTCTAATAAAGGTCTTTGCCAACCTACTGAATCGGTTATAATTTTTTAATTTAACCACATTATCAAGCAACGAATATGTATGTATATTTTATTTTTTATTTAATTTTTTTTTTTCTCTTCTAGTTATTGGAGTGTGGAGGTAACCTTTTTGATGCAGCGTCTATTGCTGTAAAAGCTGCACTTTTCAGCACCAGGTAATTTTTGGGAGGGTTTTAATTTCATATTCTACAAAGAATTAGTTTCATGTAAATGAAGTTGTAGTTCCTGTGTTGTATACTCTTGCTGTTGCGGATGTATAACGTCGTACATACGCTCTGTTGGCTGGGGTTGTAGAATACACCAACTGCACCTTAGTAGAGAAGTAAGAACCTTGTCAATGTGGCCACCTGTTAGCCATGGGTGGCAACCCGTAAGGGGTCAGGACGGAATCCTGATGATTGAGCAATCATTCATCTGACAACAGTGGTCAATGGCTTACAACACGCCACTTTGGCCCTTACTTGGTCTGATACGCAGTTGAATGGGGCCTGATCCAATCAGTCGACTGGTCTCGACATGTCTTAGCTCATATATAGTTATTTTTCTCCCAACCGTATTATTTGATCTGCTCTTGTGGAATGCTTTCTAACACTTTATATAATATGAGCTAGAAGGCGAGGACTGAGAATTAATTGTGTTAAAAAAAAAAGAACTGATGTCATATGGACTGCATATTTAAAAATTTTTTTAGACAGGCCATTTATGTAAGGTGACAAAAAAACCTAAAGCAAACACCACACCAAAATACCCGAAAATTTGCCACCGTTTGCACACCATACATAAAATGGCCTGTCCAAAAAAAATATGCGGTCCATATAACATCAGAACAGTTTTCAAGAGTGGCTCAACTCTCAAAAAACACCTGGGACAAGTCAAACCCTTTGACCGAAAGTCTCATGACAAAAAACTGCATATATGAGATTTCATGCATATGCAGAAAACTATACAAAGACGAGACTGGTCGCCCGCTAAAGATAAGGTTAGAGAATACCATAAAGCCATGACAGTGGGGTCGAAAAGTCGGAACTAGCTAATCACATATGTAAAAAAAGGAGCAAACTTTCCTTTAAAATAATTTGCATGGATGCAAAATGGGGAGTTAGAGGGCTTAAAGAAGCGGCACATGTGCTAAGAAAAATTTAAATTACTAAGCGGACCAAGCATAGATATAAGCAGTATATGGGAATCTCTAATCATAAGGAAAAACAACTTTTACAATCTCTTCTTAAAATTTCAACAGTAGGGAGATAATCCCATCAAACTTTATTAAAGTTACCTCCCCTTGTCAACCAAATTTTATTTTCATACCTATGAAACCATGGCGAAAAAAGCAAAAATGACTCCAAGAATACAAAACCACTAGGACGTCAGTAACTTTTCTCCTTTCTTTTCCAAGATGATGACCAGCATGGCTGAGAGATGTCGGAAGCTGCACCGACTGAAACATTGCACAAATAACACTCAAGATGAGAACAATAGTCCGATCAAAACAAATAATACAAACAATAAGTCCTCATCTCAAAAATTCAGAAATTTAATATTATTATACGGATTACTGTTCTCATCTTAAGTGTTATTCATTGAATCATCAAATGTTCACAGGGAATATAATAAAAGTTTTTTTTTTCCCTTATTCCACAGAGTTTCAAAAATTATACTTTTCTTTTTATAAGAAAAAGAAACTAGCCTGAGTGCCCGGCATGTGTTAAGCAAAAAAGAAACAAAAGTTGTAGTAAGCAAACGTGCTTGAACCCGTACTGCGAAGGAGGAAAAGAAAGTGAGAAAACAAACGCGACGCGTTAGCTGTTGCGCCCATCGTCAAACTGGAAGTGACATAGGTTTAAATTAAGGCTAGACAATCGAAAAGAACCAGTGACTTTCAAAAATATCGGCGAAAAAAAAGCGACCCCTCCCTGTAGAAAAGTACCCAGTTGAGGGTGAAGAAATTAATGTTTTTGGTTAATTTTTCGATATTTGTCATCTGAAGAGTCGAGCTTCAAAATGATACCGATCTTGTGAAAATCTGTTGCCTCTGTCAAAAGTTTTTGTGAGACATACAAACAAACAAACAAACATATGCATACATACATAGATTTAAACAGACAGGTGAGATTTATATTATAGACTAGCGGGAGGTACCTGGCGTTGCCTTGGTGTTTGGAGGTGTGTGTGGTCACCCGGTTGTTTGTGCGGGAGGGGGGGGGGTTAAAATAATTAAAAAGAATTTTTTAAAAAAAGTTGGTAGGTAAGTATGAGGATCGAACCCGAACTGTTAAGGCAAAGTTGGAAATTAAAGTGTGAAAAAAAACGTGTGACATTAACCACTGGGCCACCACAAAATACTAATGGAAACACGTTTGAATTTATTTAAGTATTTAGAATTGGCAGGTGCCCGTTTTAATGACTTAATGAGGTCAACTTTGACTGCAGGGTAGTATTTTATTTACTGCGGGAACGCTTTCTTTATTTATTATTTTTTTTGTTTCTGCAAGATGTTGGGGGGGGGACCAGCTCCCCATAACAAGAGGATTGTCTAAATTGAATAGCAATTGTCTGATATAAGGAGAAACTGCACATTGATCAAAACTGATTGCTTTTGGACGTTCCCGGTGACTGTGTTTCACTTTTATTATTATACGAAAAAGCTTAATGCACATGCGGCGATCGAAAATTGTTGAATATTTATCTTTTCAAAGTCGGGAAAATTAAATAGACAGGTGACCTCGGTTGTTAACTCGTAGATATTATCATTTAGGCGCGATATAAAAAGTTTTAAGAAGTTGTGAGGCGACCGATCGGTTCTTGGAAAGAAGCCTTTCTTGGACATACACGAATACACACACACACACACACACACACACACACACACAAACATTTTCGCTTTTATATTTATAGATGACCAACAAATTAAGTATCAATACTCTATTTAGAATATTAAGCATCCCTATCAAAATAGGATCTAATATGAAATATTTCTATTTTCCTGCTATTATTGTAAATATATATTATTATTGTAAATATACATATAATATATATAAATTATTTCTACAGCCAGACAATGTTGCAGCTCACAGGAGCTAACAAACTTACAAACTGTTGGTATATTGGTCGCCTCGCATGCAAGAGGCTCGGGTTTCAAATCCCGAGATCAGATGTGTCTAACTGATGAGCCCAAATTAGGGCAAAACTTGAGTCTTGAACTTCTGGTTTGTTGGCTGTCATGTCTCTTGTGAGCTGCGACGTTGTCTGGTTGTGTAAGTAATTATATATTCTCTCACATTCTTTAATATATATATATATATTATGTCGCCTACAGACTGTTTAACTGTCATGGCTCTTCAGTGTGGCTAGACAATATTATTATTAAACAAATAGTGCATGCATATCTATATATATAAAAGGCAAAATGTGTGTGATCATTTCGTGTATGTCTTCAAAAGGCTTTTCTCGCACACGCTCTCGGGGTCGTTACTATCGCTTAAAACTGTGTATATAGGTCCTATATAATAATATCTAGGAATTAGAAAACTGCGTAGCGTATAGATTTATTTACGTCGATTTTTACAAAATTATTGCTATTTTGGCTTCTCGCGTGTTGATTGAGCTTTTTAGTATAAATAAAGTGAAACTAAACTCAAACGACGTCTTTGGCATTGCGCTGGGAAAAACGTCCAGAAGCAATCAGCTTTGATCAGACAGTGCTATTCTGCTTTCCCCCTCCCCAACATCTGTTCGGGGAAGAAACAGTTAAATTTGGGTTAACAAACCCAAACGCTGCATGACTTCTATTTGACCTTCTTAATTAGGTCAAATGGAAGCAGCAGAGTTAACTTTCATTGCGCACGCCTGTTTTTATAGTTAAATAATCTGCTAAACGTTTTCTGTCGCCGTGGCTCAATGGTTAGCGTAGCACGGTTTTTTTTTTTCACATTAATTTCCAACTCAAGGGTACGGGTTCGATTCTCATACTTACCTACCAAAACATTTTTTTTATTCCCCCCCCCCCCCCGAGGTTTTGATTTACCTCAAGACACCCGGGCATCGCCGGTTCCCCCCCCCCCCGCTAGTCTATAATATAAATCTCAGTCTGTTTAAATATATGTATGTTTGTATGTCTGCCTAAAACTTTCGACAGATGCGACAGATTTTCACAAGATCAGTATCATTTGAAGCTTGATCTTTCGGATGACAAATATCGAAAAATTAGCCAAAAACATCAATTCCTTCATTCTCAACTAGGCACTTTTCTACAGGAAAGGGTTGCTTTTTTTCGCCGATATTTTCGACAGTCATCTCCTCTTTTGGATTGACTAGCCTTAATTTAAACCTATGTCACTTCCGGTTTAGTGATGGATGCAACAACAGAGACTACCACTTTTTTCTTTTTGCTCAAAACACACCCCTAAACACCCGGGCAATGCCAGGTACCCAAGCTAGTAATTATTTAAATTTAAATGCTGAGCATATGTATCCTTTTAATATTTAATGCTTATAATGTATTTTGCACAAATGAAAATCATAGTTTCAAATAAATTAACAAGAAACCTAAACGTATATCAGGCAAGAATATGTAACTTCATCAAAAGTTAGGAAAGTAAAATTTTAATTAAACTAAACACCAGTTTTATCGTATTTTATTGAGCCAGTATCTATAAGAACGGAAATCCTGTAAAGCTAAGGGAGATAACTCAGTTTGTCATTTAATTGATTAATAATGAATAGCAGATTGGCAAAATAAGGAAATTGGTTTTTATTATTAACTAGCAGGCCCTCTTACCTTGCCCGGTCATAAGATACGCTTAAATATGATATTTTAATTCATGCAGATTACTTATTTAGTATTATGGAGACAATTCTCTATCGAATATTATATAAAACCTAATGTATAGTAGTGAGATTAAAACTAAAAAAAATATATATGACTTGGATGCCATCAGTTAAAATTGAAACCAAAACATACAACTCTTCACCCTCATTCTTTAGCATCTGAGCCACGCCCATACATGTGGTTGTGTATATATACACTGCTGATCAAAAATTTAAGACCACTTAAAAATCTTTAAAAAGAAACATTTTTTTAAGGATAGATTTTAAACTCTTCCGATTTAAGGTTACTACTACAATCTAAAAGATTATGGAAACAAAAAGGTACATTCTAAAAGTTTTATTTAAAAATTTGAATTGTTATTAAAATTAGGCTTTTTACACATGATCCAAATTATAAGACCAAGGGTATAAATTGTTAGATTTATGGTAATTCTAATGTTTTTAGTTCAGTTAGAGATTAGCAATCACTGTGTAAAGGTGTTACCATGCCTAAAGCAAGAAAACTAACCGAAGTTGAGCGCTCTTGAATTCTAGGATTCCATAAGCAAAGTTTGCCACAGCGAGCGATAGTAGCTAAGGTAAATCGCAGTAAAACTGTTATTTGCAACTTTCTAAAGAACGCTAAGAATTATGGAAAAGCAAAATCCTTTGGTAGGCCCCCCAAAATTTCTCCTGCATTGAGTAGGAGAATCAGACGGATTGTTATGAATGGCAGAACTTTCTTCTCGTCAAATTAAGGCAGTTACAGATGCTGATTGCAGTCCAATAACCATCAGACGACACTTATAACAAAAAGGCATGGTAAATAAAAAGCATAAACAAATTCCTCGATTGCTTCTACGTCACAAAGTGGACCGGTTAAGATTTGGTCATGAATACCAAACCTGAGACGTTGAGAAGTGGAAGAAAGTCCTGTTTTCTAATGAGAAAAAATTACATTTAGATGGTCCTGATGGCTTCCAACGATATTGGCATGACAAAAATATGTTCCTTGAAATTTTTTCCACACGTCATAGTGGTGGAGGGTCCGTAATGGTATGGGGTGCCTTTTCTTACAGAGGGACGATGGAACTCCAAGTGGTGCAAGGGCGTCAGACAGCAGCTGGTTATGTTAGCATGCTACAAAAAGCATCTTTGATGATGAAGGGTCATCGTTTGTGTGGGGATGGATGGTTATTCCAACAGGATAATGCTGCAATCCACACTGCAAGACAGACCTTGAGCTTTCTACAAGAAAATAGAGTGCATCTCTTGGGACATCCTGCATTTTCACCAAACTTGAACCCAATTGAAAATGTTTGGGGATGGTGACAAGAGAGGTTTATCGAAATGGCAAACAATATTCAACAAAAAATGAACTTCGTGGAGCCATCTTCAGAAACTTAGAGCAGGATCCCTCCCACACCTTAATGGAAACCCTTATTTCTAGCATACCCCAAAGAAGTTATCAAAAGCAGTGGAGGTAAAACTCGTTATTAAGTTTGATTGTTGAATGTTTTCATACACTTTTCATACACTTTTTGTTCAATTTAATAGAATTTTTGTCTCTGGTCTTATAATTTTGATCATGTGTAAAAAGCCTAATTCAATAAAAAATGTAAATTTTAAAAATAAATTCTATAACCTTTTAGATTGTATTATTGGTTACCTTAGGAAGAATTTAGAATCCATCCTTAAAAAAAAGTTATTTTTTTTTAATTTTTAAGTGGTGTTAAATTTTTAATCAGCAGTATGTGTAAAAAGATAACGAGTGAATTTATATATATATATATATATATATATATATATATATATATATATATATATATAAATTCACTTGTTATCTTTTAAAAAAAATGGAATCGCCTGATCATCAACGGCAGGATTTAAGCAAGCACAACCAAACAGTCCACAGTTTTCTAATTATATATATATATATATATATATATATATATATATATAGCTCTTTGTGTAAACAAATTGAGCTTAGGTATTTGGACAATATCAAAATCACTGCCCGCATAGCAGCAGCCATATAGCGCAACGGTTAGAAGCTCCGACTATCGTTTGGGCGATTGGGTTTCGATCCTAGCTTGAGGTAGTTGCTTGTGTAGCCGCATTGATGAACTGTGAAACAGCGAAACATTACTGTATGTGGATGACTATATAATTAGTAAAATACTTATTTTTGCAAGTTTTTCTTTGGAATGTGGTTTTCACTTGTGCCCAATACTATATAAGCACCTAATATTTTCCTAGAAAAAAATACATAAAACCCCTTGTAAATTAAATCTGATATTTTTCTTGATGACAGTTTGTAATAAGTTTTGCAATTTTTTTGTTCAGAATCCCAAATGTCACAGTTTTAAAAGGAGATGAAGGTCAAATGGAACTTGAGATTTCAGACGATCCTTATGACGTGAAAAGGTTGGACATTTCATCTTGTCCATGTTTGGTTACTTTGAGTAAAGTAAGTTTTCTTTTTTTTTTTCCTCTCCATTACTTTGTACCATATCTATCTTTGGTTGGTGAACACTGTTTATTACAGCCTTCTAGATATGTCCTCTTGCATAGACATAAATAGATGTTAATTATCTTCCTTGCACTGTGATTATTGAATTCACAACATGGTTCTAAGCATTTAGACAGAAGTTAAAATGTTTAATTTGGTCTGGGTTTTGAATCATGTGACTGGCAGCAGAACAATGATCCTCCACACTGATGATTTCTAGAAAAGGATGAAACTTGTATGTGGATAAGAATTGAAAAATATAATAGTGTGTGTGTGTGTTCATATCTTCCATCCCAAAATAGCGAACATTTCTGTAAAAGTCTGAAGACACTACAGATGGCCAGCCGAGTAGCCGAAACAACAATAATGTAACTTAACAGAAAGATACGGTAATAAAAAAATAAAATGTATATATATATATATATATATATATATATGAGAGAGAGAGATAAAAAAGGAACAAACCAAATTATGTATTCATCAACGTTTTGTCTTTATTGTGAGATTTCCTACTATGAATGAAATGAAGAAAACAAAACACTTGTACAAATATTTGAAAATATATTTTTGAAGTAATGAAATATTAAAAATATATTTTCAAATATTTGTACTAGTGTTTTGTTTTCTAAATTTTATTCATCCAGAGAATGTCTCGCAATAAAGACTGATGAACACAAAACTTGGTTTGTTCCTTTTTTTTTTTTATTTCTCTATTTCGTCGCAATACTATTTCCATTATTCTCATCATATATGTATGTATATATATTGAAACAATGTTAAAGACAACAGAAAGCTTTTTTGTTTTGTTATACCTTTTTTCGTGTTTTTTTTTTTTTTTAATTTTCCTGATGGTGTTTTTTTGTGTATAGATTGAAGGTGTTAATAACTGTCCCATAGTTAGATCTTTCTCTTTGAAGCCTGTCGCAATTTTTGATTTTTGTCTTTTGTCAAGACATCATTAGGAGAATGTGTAAGGTTAGTTGCGCGGGTGGTCGTTAGTGGTAGTAGAGCGGTTGATGCGTGCAAAGTTGTTTTGTCAAGTGGGGAGAGAGTGTTTGGTTTTGAGGTGAGAGCAGGGTCAGAAAATGAAGAGGAGATGACAATAAGCATTTTAAAATGTTTTGGCTAGATTGGAATGTAACCAGATTTAGGACAGGTTTCTGAGTTCTTATATACACAGCTTCTAAAATTTTTAGTTTTTTAACATTGTTTTCATCGTGTATTATTTGTGTTGCTTACTAAAATTTCTCTAACTTTGGGACGGGGGGGGGCAGTTATGTTTTTTCTGTAAATGTTTTAATATAGCACTAGATTCTACATTATGTATAGAAAGGCAACAGAATAGCATGGCCGTTGTGTAACTGACGTAACGAAAATATTGCTTTAGTAAATTATAAATTCTCAACAAATAAAGAAGATGCCATGATTGGAAATTGAAAACGAAAACTTGAGATCTTTAGTCTAAGGGTCTAATAAATTCCCGTCTTGGACTTTCTCATAAATGGAAATTAAAATATTATCCCAACAAAATAATTATAACTTCTGCATAACATCATTGATTTATAATTTATATCATATTTTGGTACTTGTACAGTTTAATCAAGACATTAAAAAATGAAAATATCGAAAAAGGTTATATCATACGTATCTGAAGATCTCCGAAAAAAAATTTCACTTAATTTGATCGAGTAGCTTTTTTTGTTTGTTTTTTTTACAGCGGAAAAACACGTTTTTATGAGAGAGTGTTGAAGTCAGCCATCTTTAAATTTTTTGAACATGCCATGGAGAGATAACTCCATTTAAAGCGCCGACACTCCCTCTCCATCTTTAATACTAGCTTTTCTTCCTAAAAATCGAACTTTTTGCTCGGTATCATAAATTGTTTTTCGCTGTAAAATAAAAACTACTTGATGAAATTAAGTGAAATTTTTTTTTTTTTTCGGAGAACTTCGTTCCATAACAGATACGTACAATATAACCTTTTTTCGATATTTTCATTTTTTTAATCTTGATTAATCTGTACAAGTACCCATATTTTAAACATGAATCCAAACATATGCAATAAAAAACATAAATGACTAGGTAAACGTTATTAACATGTTGGAAATTATTTTAAAAGTCCTGTTAAGACCATAACATGGTCCAAGGAAAATAACTCTTTGTTTTCTGTAAAGGCAGAGTTGTCTCCCCTGCTTCAACTTGGAGATAAGTTATTGTTTTCACGTGTGAACAACGAAATATCATGTGCAAGCCGTCATTTGAGACAGCAGTGGCGACATCAAAAAGTCACGTGTGGACTTTTCGAGATGAAATCAATTGATAAGAATAGACTTAAGAACTTTTTCCAGCTTAGAAATAAGGGACTTAATTGATACGAGTCCAAAACAATTTATTTAGCTTTAACTACAAAACTATAGTGTATGTAGGTCTTTTACAATTATATAATCCTCCTCGCCCAGCAAAAAATATGCAACTCCCGCTCACTCATTGTATATTGCTTAACACTTCCATTGCTTCAGTCACTCTCTTTCTCTTTATTTATTAAGTTAAAAGTAACGTTTTCCTTTTTTCTATTTCAGATTGGTTATTTCCATGTTGTCGATGCTAGCCAAAAGGAAGAAGCTTGTTGTCTTGCAAGGTGAGTAGTGTCTCCTCTGCTTGCATAGATTTGACATTATATATAGTAGTTAAACTTAGATACGGCATAATCACGTCAACACACCGGTTCCCACTGGATCACCGAAGTTAAGCAACGTTGAACCTGGTCAGTACTAAATGGGTCACCATTTGGGACTTCCAGGTGCTGTATGTGCTCTCCGCTTATCTCGGCATTGTTTCCAGTCATCCTTGACTTCTCCTTGCCACTGGATCCAAACAGTGCCGATCCAGGAAAGGTGTGGAGTCTTCACTACAATTGTGCTGATAAAAATGAAATATAAGATAATTACATGTCTTTATTTTACGCTCCAAAACATTTTTTTGTTTTCTCCTTCTTTTTAGAGTTATCATGGGAATCACAGAAACTGGTTTGGTGACGGCACTGAAAAAAGAAGGTTCGGGAAGTTTAGACCCAGAAAGTGTGTTTGATATGATGGAAGTAAGTATAAAGGCCTCTGTGCCAACTGATGTGTAACGCAATTGTTTGCTGGAGCTACAACTGGAGAATGTAACTTGGTTTCTCCGCATTGTGGAGACGTTCCTGCAAGGCCTATTACGTCTTGGTACAGGACAGCACGGCATACCAGTGTGATAGCCACGTGCTACCCCACTTGACACCAATTGCCAATCCTAACATTGTGTGCTGTGGATTTCTTTTCTTTCATCTTCTCTTCTGGCCATGTTGTTGTCTCTCACATTGCCAACTGTTGAGAAGAAAACACAAATTTACAAGTATAAAATATAATATAAGACACAAGCTCTGACTCCTTCAAATATAAGTTCCACTCTGGGTGTGTATGCGACACCATCGATCCTCCAGATGCTTGTGTCCACATCTACATCCTGTTGAGATCATGTTCGTCAATTTATGTCAGCTCATCTTGATCTCCTAAAACTCTCAATCTGGTCCAAGCCATGACCTACCTTTAACTGTGTCCAACTCGAAACAGTCGCAAACCCGAGACTATCTGCAAACTGTTCTCAACTGTCATAAAATCTGTAAAACTTCATGCAAACCTACTCTAAACATATTGATGTCGTTCACTGCCGTAATTTGATTAACAATCCTATTCAGTTTCCTTTGTGTATCTTGGTGAACAATTTCTTCTCTTTTGTTCTGCTGATAAACTTGTTTTCTCTTGTTTATGTACTTCCTATCACTGGAGTGGGATGGAGCAGAATGTCAATAGTATCATGCTAGCTCCCTAAGGGTACAATTAGGTACATCCATTTCAATCAAGGAGTTGATCCGGTCTGTAGGCTTGATGAGTATTTCAGTTCACATTTTTTAGCCTTAGGCATCATTAATTCTCTCCAGAGAGTTAATTATCTAGTTTGGGACCATCAACTGAAATTTGAACATTTAACTAAGAGGAGTGAACAACCATGAGCTAATTTGTATAATTGACCTGCTGTAAATGGATTCAAAATTGCAACCGCTAAATCTATCTCATAGTAGCAAAACCTAGAGAGAGAGAGAGAGAGAGAGAATGTGGATAAATATCGAAAAAGAAAATAACAGAAAAACTTAATTCACAAGTCCCAGGTAGCGAGTTTATTGGGTTCAACCTTCCTGACCTTTAACTTTATAAACATGTCAAACTGAAACAGGATCAAATCTGATTGACATCACACTTTTTGCCATTAATTGTCATGCCATATTTTAATGGCACCTTTACAAGTGTATGTTTCCCCATTTCCTCAAAAGGGTGCTTTTCATTGTGTCACAGATAACTAAAATTTTAAACCTTACATATGATCTTCATTTCATGGCGCAAAAGAAACATACTATTTGCAGTATAATAATTACATTAAAGAGAGTTCCAAAAAAATTTACATTCAGGCCAACACTATGTATTTACGCACATATTTTACCATAACATAATCCAAGTAATGGCTACAAAATATATCAAAAATCATTTTGAGAAGTAATCCACTGTGCTCAGTTACTCCTTACATTTGTTTTAATGGATGTCATCTTTTAGTGACCTCATCAAGTGTGCAACAGCTTTATATATTGATAGAGTTGCAGGTTAGAGTTTGAAGTGATAGAAAGATAAATAAGGGACTGTGAATTTCATCTGATATTTTTTATAGAATTTTTCTTGATCTTTTTCAGACTGGAAAGAAAGTTGGAGAACTCCTTGGCAAAAACTTGACGGCTGTTTTGAAAGAGGAAGAATCTTTGGGTAAAAAACGGAAACTGGTTGGATTTTTAAGATAAAATTTAGAATTTTCAATAAATATATAATATTTTCTTCTTGTTTGCATTTGTTTTTTGATTTTTACTTTGTCCAGTCCATTTCTGATTTCTTTTTAGTTGTTTAGTTTAGTAATTAAAATTATGTAAAGGGTTATTCCAACCAAATTTAACAATGGTCTTTCTCTTTAGATTTAAAACCACAGATTTTAGGAGCATTTTTGAAGTAATGAACAATTTGGAAGGTTTTGAAAAAAATTTTTTTTGAGCACTTATAGAATTTATTCCTCTGGGCTTCTCACGAGTTTGTCAAAAATCTGATGAGGGTAGGAGAGATGAAACCATTGAATAAACAGGGGGGGGGTGAGATTTGTTTCGAATGGGTTAAAAAGGTGTATTTTATTTTAGCTACAATCAAAATATAGTATGTTCTGATACAGTTTATCTTTTCTGTCCTATCAGTGAAGCAATCAGGCATCTCTTGGCATTCAAAAATTTTTCTCCAAATTGACACAAAAAAATATGAATACCAATTTTTTTTTTCATAATTCATTAGCATGAAAACAGGTTAGTTGTTTGATAGTCCCGCAGAGTTGTTATTAGCTGCAAACTACCTAAACACACCAGATAGTGTGAGACTATGCTGTCCCCCTTGTAAATTACTGATCCTAGTACCATTATCAGGTTTTCTATCTGTTTTCATCTTATTTCGGCTGTGTCATCTTGGCTATCACCAAGGGTGCAAGCACTAGCTCACAATTGTAAAAATAAAATAGAATACAAATTCACAAAAGAAACCAACTCTGTAGATTGTCTATAAATCAGTTGAGCCCTGAGTGTGTATGATGAAGAACCCCCAAATGTCTGTTAATAACTTGTTCAATTCATCTTATCTGCTAAAACTGCTCGATCTTATCTCCAATTTCTCCCAACCTCTAGGCCACCAACTGTTGTCAGCTCCTAACTTACTATAATAACTAAAAATTGAATGGACAAATTTTGCTTCATTTACCATATTCACAAAAACTCATAACAGATTATCATATCTTTTACTTTTTTTTTTTTACTCCAAACAAGGCATCTTATCACTTTTCTAACACGATTGAGGGATCCAACATTTTTGCAACATCCGTCGCAATGTCCTCGATGTATTTGTTCCAATTCATGTTAAGACGAGGAGTTTGATGTGGCAAAATTGTTGTTTTTGAAAACAAGACTGATAGCCATTAGTCGCGTGCTCTCGTGTAATAAATGAATGCGTGAATGTAGGATTGACAAGAAATTCTTAAAGATAAACTAAAATGACCGAAAAATGGGCCGAAATGACTTAAATAAATAAAAAGTAAATGACTTAGAATGACTTTAATGAACTTAAGGATGAATTGAATGCTTAAAAATTAACTGGAATCCTTCCAAAACAACTTGAATGATCTGGAGAATGACTTGAATGGCGTTGAGATGGACTGATTGTAAAGTGGGAGATCATTTTACATTAAATTAATACAGAAAAGTGATCCCCCACTTTATATCACAAAGTTAAAAACATAAGTACAGCATGTAGTAAGAACAGATACTACACTTTGATCTTGGCCAAAAGGCCAAGAAAAGGATATTTATTTGCTCCCCCACCGAGCAAATTAGGCACAAGGCCAATTTTTAATGTGAGGAGTGAAGGGGAAATGGGGACCAGCTCACCAGGGAGTAGGGGAGCTGGATAGTGACAATTGGTATGAAGGGTTGCCCCACATATGGTTTTTGCTTGCAGTATCTGCCGGAACAGATGGTATTTATTTGCTCCCCCACCGAGCAAATTAGGCACAAGGCCGATTTTTAATGTAAGAATGAAGGGGAAATGGGGACCAACTCCCCGGGGAGTAGGGGAGCTGGATAGTGACAATTGGTATGAAGGGTTGCCCCTACATTGACCAAGGTCTTATCTGTGAGGTCGCCCCCACATAGGGTCTTTGCTTGCAGTATCTGTCGGAACAGATGGTATTTATTTGCTCCCCCACCGAGCAAATTAGGCACGAGGCCAATTTTTAATGTGAGGAGTGAAGGGAGGGGGAAGGGAAAAAGGGGACCAGCTCCCGAGAGGTGGGAAATGGGAGCTGGTTAAAGGTCAGACATGTGGGGTTGCCCCCACATCTGGTCTTTGCTAGTCATAGCTTGCAGCATCTGTCGGAACAGATACTACACTTTGATCTTGGCCTTTTGACCAAGAAAAGTTTAAAAAGCTAAAAACAGCATCTATTAATCTTAACCAAAAAGGCCAAGCACAAAAGTGTGAGGGACAGACCGACTAACAGAGTCGCTTGCATGCGAATAAAAATTAGGAATTTTTGACTGAAAGTTGAATAATCTAGTAACATTCAGTGGTAAGTTCTTTTTTTCCTTTTAAACCAAAAGCATAAGAAGGTTAACTCGACTACATAAAGGAATCGAGGCATACAAGAGGCTCTGATTGATAGAGATGTTTGAAACCTAATTATAGCACCACTTACACTTTAAACCCAATTTCACAGGAGAAATATAAAAATAATAATGGACTTCTTGCCACAGTCAAAACAATGCGGCTGTCTATAACTGGACGTGGACTTCCTTATTTCAGCTAATTCGTAAGTCAGCTAATGTGCTTCCTAACTTTTGGTGTGTTTGCTAACAAAAGCGGTGACAAACAATTCAGTATCTTGGCTTTTTTCTCTCATACTTACATATCCTTTGCACACATGGTATGGACAAATCACGTCAGGGCCACTGCTTAATCTACGTACAAGCTCATCATGGCTGCCACAATGTTAACGGATGGCTTTTAGGGGGATCTATTCTAAGAGTAAAAGACTAGTGGTAGAGGCACCAGTCATGATGTGACAACAATGCATGGATGAATTGTGGCTTTATAAAATACTAGCGAGGGGTACCTGGTGTTGCCCGGGTGTTTGGAAGTGCGTGTGGAAACTCCGGGGGTGGGGTTAAAAAAATAAAGTATGAGGATCGAACCCAAACCTCTGAGGCAAAGTTGTAAATGAAAGTGTGAAAAAAAAAAAAAAGTGCAACGTTAACCATTGCCCCACTGCGAGATGCTAACGGAAACACGTTTGAATTTATTTAATTACTTGGATTTGGCAGGTGCACGTTTTAATGAGTTAATGAGGTCAAGTTTGACTGCGGGATTTTTATTTTCCCAAGATGTTATAGGAAAAAGACAAACCCACATGCGGCGAGCGACAAATGTTGAATATTTATCTTCCTGAAATCGAGCAAATTAAATAGACAGGTGAGCTTCGTTGTTAACTCTGAGATATTACGATTTATGTGATATAAAAAGTTGTGAACCGACCGACCGCTTCTCTGAAAAAAGCCTTTTGTAGACATGCAGAAAAAGCAAACACACATACATACATTTTCGCTTTTCTCAATGTATCTGTCCAAATTCATGTTGCTTGTGAATGTTAAGCCAAGAAGTTTGATGAACAAGCAAATGGTTCGGAATTTTGTTCATAAAGTAGTAACTAAAAAATGCTGGGATTCTGAGCACGTGGATGTATGACTGGGCAGCAAAATGATTTGAAATTTTGTTAATGAAATAGTAACTAAGAAATACAGGCATGGTTGGACACGCAAATGGTTTGATAGTTTTTTTTTTATGAAGTAATAAGTAAAAAATAGAAATTCTGAGCACATGGATGTATGACTGAGCAAGCAAATGGTTTGGTAGGCAGGTTGTGTGTGTGTGTGTGTATATATATCATCCCCATTTCTCACTCTTATATAAAATGAAAAAGGAAAATGGTGCAAATCCACAGTTCAACCTAAATAAAAAAAAACGCACACAAAAACAAGCCGCACGTGCATGGTCCCCCTCTGGTGCTGCATGAGATGACGCCACAAAAAAAAAAAAAAAAAAAAAAAAAAAAAAAAATAGTGAAGAAAAATGATGAATATGAGAAGTGTGAAGGGCTAACGTTGCCCTCACATTTTTGCCAAGTTTCAGAAAAATCTAATGGATGGGGCAGAAGTTATGAGGTAAAGTGTCATATTTTGCAGTTTTGGGGCATTTTTGACCCCTTTTGAGCTCCTGGAAAAGCCGAATCCCAGTGAAAATAGACAAACTGTGCAGTTTCACGCCTTAATACATGTACATTTGAATTCAGCATCATGGAAAACCACTATATAGACATACATATCAAATTTTTGATGAAAATATGAGTAATATGAAAAAAAAAAAAAAAGCATGCTATTTTAGTCCTAAAAGTCCCAGAGGGATGGGAACCAGAATTTTGCCAGAGTCACCCATACTGACTTTATATTAAGAACAATGGTCTATACATTTTGAGACCCTGGGGATGCAACGAGAATTTTTGAAAAAAATAATTTTTTTTACTGTGCACATCTATTTAAAGAAATAGAATTTGTGGCAAAATTTCAGGAAAAACTAATGGATGGTTATCTGGCAATTGTCTGGACTAACGGACGCTACTAAAAACATACGACCCTCTCCAATAAATCGGGGGACCAATATAGAAAAAAAAAACAAACTTTGATATACGTATCCATCACAGAATGAAAATGTCACATTCCAAAATCACACAAATTGATCATTTTTGTTAAAAAAAAAAAAAAAAAAAAAAAAAAAAAGATTTTAAAATGATTAATGTGAAGTTATTAGACTGATCTTGCAAGTTTGAATTGTTGGAGTGTTTTCAAGATAGCGATACGAGATAAACCCTTTTTCCTTACTCATAAAATTTGATTTGCTTGGTTAAAAATAAAACTACTCTGATCAATTTACATGGTTTTTGCAATATGACATCTTTGTTACGTGAACTGTTCATGCAAAATGTTTTCTCTATTTTTGTTTTTATATTTAGGTTGAACTGTGGACTTGGGACAAAATTTTATTTTATTTATTTTTAAGTATTTGTATAATTCGGACTACTGTTTTCTTTTTGAGTATGTTTTCATAACATTTCGGATGATGTAAGCTCTGACAGTTTTCAGGAATATCTTGTTGAACTTGGGAATCTGCACAAAATTTTGAAGAGAACTTTTTTTTTTTTTAATTCACAGGCATATGTTTACGTTTCGTCAGCCATGATAAGGTAGAAGTCTTAAGCAATTCACACTTGTATTCTTAGCATTGCCTGCACTAAGAATTGAACCTTCAATCTCTAGAAGAGTGGCACTTGCAACTGAATTTTATCTAACACTGTTTGTTATACCACAATTCTAGTATGAATTTTAAGCTTTGAACCTATTCTTATTTTTAGACGCATAAGCTTATTAACTACTTACTTATCATGATAGATCACTACATATCACTATGTTCTCAAGTTCAACAGAATATACCCAAAAGAAGATTGGTTATACATCTGTGGAAACGTTATATAAATAACACCAAAGACGAGAATAGTAGTCAAAATAATCCAAATGAACTATCCTCATCCCAAAAATTCAGAAAAAAAAAAAAAAAAAAAAAATTTTTTTAAATAAAAAAAAAAAAATCATTAAATTTACAGGATTTATCATTTTTTTTTTTTTTTATTACAAATTTGATAATGGCTTTTAGTATTATAATTCTTCAAAGTGCTTTTATATCGAGTGATAAGAAATACTGAAAATTTGTAAGAATAAAAGTTCCTCTGTAATCATTATTCTATATTCATTTTAGACTAACGTTTTCATCTTTGCTATAAAAAAAAAATTTTTAAAAAAATTAACAAAAATTACAAGTCGAGCAGTCGGGCATAGGAATCATAACGGTATAAAATTGATAAGAATCATTAAAAATCTTCCAGACACATTGAAATTTAGAACCAGGATGGGAAATGGAAGAGTTAATACAATTAATAAAATATCTTGGTAGTGCTCGATCATGAAGTATTTATGTACACAAAATTACAAAGATAAATATTATCTTTTTATTGGAACCAATCGAGATAATAAAAAGCTCAATAATACTAAATAGAGCAATTATTAACATAATTAATCATATTTTATTTCATGTATTTACATGAAATTGTATCTATCGATTTTCAGTATTTATTTCAGCAGTGCTCAATATGTGGATAGAGCTAGATAGTAAGTTATGAAAATATGTTTGGTAATAAAACTACACAGAATTTTCTGTATTTTGAGGATGAAACACAGAAAATTCTGTGTAGTTGAATTGCCATATATATACATTCATAACTTACTATTATATATGTGTATACGTGTGTCACTATGATCTCCATTTAGTCTCAAGAGACAATGGATACCCCCTATGAAGGGCGGTTATGCATGTAATTATGAAGCAAAGGTTGCATAATTCTCAACGACACTTCTAAGTTAGCGCTGCCCGATTACAGTAGCAAGAAGTTCAGGATGACTGGAAACAATGTTGAGATAAGCAGAGAGCACATACAGCACCTGGTACTTTCCTAATAGTCACCCATTTTAGTACTAACCAAGTTCAACATCACTGTGTGTGTGTATATATATATGGTTATAGTCAGCTAACATACTTCCTAATTTTCTACGGAGCACTACCAAAAACGGTGGCAAAACAAATCAGTTCCTTCACCTTTATTATATAATGGATTATTGGATACTTTGTTTTTCTTTTGTTTTTTTTAATAATGTTTGAAATTTTGTTGTTTTGATTTCAATAATTTCATTTTTATAATTTCATTAACATATATTTCTTACAAAAGTTCAAGTAAATAAAAATTTTATTAAAAGTGCAAATTAAAGACTAATTCTGTTATTTTTGTATAAGTTTGTTCATTTTTATTGTATACATTTCCATAACTCGCTTCACAAGAACAACAATAAAAGTGAAGGAACTGATTTTCCTTTTCACTGCTTAGCACTTCACAGAAAATTAGGAAGTACATTAGCTGATTAATATATATATATATGAAAAGGGGGTGGCAAACAAACGAATTTCATTTTTTCCCCCTTTTAGACATGATAGTGTTAAGATCTTAGTTACTGTAATAGATTACATTTTTTTTTTCAAAATAAGACGGTTCAACTTTTTAAACAATGATGTTGTGAACAATAGAATTGAGAAAGGAAAACAGTGATAAACTATGAAGGATGTGTTTGATCAAATTATGAAATTCTAATTAATAATGGAAGCTTCTAGAAAGAAAAGAAAAAAGAGATTTGAATGCTGCGTCCATGTTGAATAAATCTATAAACAAATGAAAGGAAAAAGAGTTAAAATAGAAAATAAATCCGTTTGAAGTTACCAGTTTTCTAATAGGCTTCACCCATTTTTATTCTGACTTTGTGAAACAGTAAAATGGAAGAAAAAAAGAAACAAAATAGAGAGAAAAAAAAAGGAAGAGAGAAAGAAAAGAAAAGAAAGAGAAAAGAAAAACTTACTTAACTTTCAAATCTAAAATGAGTGATAATCTAAGAACATTAGATGATGTGTTAAGTTTAAAAATGAAACCGTCGGATATTACGTGGCAGTAGTGTAATAAATAAACGAAAAACGCATAGATTTACTCAAAAAAGAAGGAAAAAAAATGTGAAAAGAAAAAAAAAAATGTGAAAAGAAAAAAAAAATGTGAAAAGAAATGATCAGAATGTTATTAGAAATAAAATCGGGGCCATTGTTTGCGTTTGTCCTTTTTCATAGAATAGTCTGCATTTGAAATGGGGAAGTATATGCAGTCAATTCGTTGGAAGATTTGCACGATTCATAATCAGATGAACTCGTCAGAGTTATGATGGAACTGTTGGACGGTGAGGGCGACACAGATCCCGGTGCAGATTCAATAAGATAGGCAGAGCTGGCAGTGGAGCCAAATGAAGTATCGTTATTAAGAGTGAACAACTCTGTCGGATAGGCCCAGGAGTCGAACGAACGGCAATCGCAGTGGGTATCATCACATTTTTGTTCTTGCAACTGGCAGAGGGCAGAGGTGTTCTTTGACTCACCAAGTAACATCATTGTCAACCTTTCGTCTTTGTCGTCAGGCTCACTGAGACTAAGCGAGATGATGCTAGAATTGTCGTCTTCATCTTCGCTTTCACTGTCTGTAGAGATAACGACCAAGCCGGAACAATCGACACAGTCGCAATTGACCATTTTCTCGATACTCTTTGCATCCTCACTTTCTAGGTTGATCGTATTGTCGGCAAGGTGCATAGAAAATGCGGGCGTAGAGGAGGAAACTGACTGAACGTCTCGGTTGATTTCGATAGGGGCACAAGGTGAAGACAGATAGGAGCAAAGAGGTGACAAATTTGACTTCTGTGATTTAAAGAAACTTTCATTTAGGTTCGACGCTAAACTCGACGAGGAATTATTATTGTTCCCATCAGGCATTTTTTCTTTCTTCAGTGGCAGGGTTGATTTCACGGAAGATTTTCGGAGTTTACTCTCCTTCCAGGAGAGAAACAAATGTTTCGGCGTTTTGTCAGAGCGAAGAGTTCTTCGGTTCGAGTAGGAAGATAAAGGCCGACGAGAGCTATCAGAATCTTTACGGCCCCGCAAGACATATCGTGAACTAGAAGACAGAGGTTGTCGTTTTAATTTTGATGCCGAATGAGAGGAGGGTGTACTATCATACATCTTATTGTTCTTTATATCTAAAAGGATCTCGGATTTTTTTGACAGATTTCCTAATAAGCTACCTTGTTTTGTCTTGCTTTTCTGCAGGTTTTCAGTAGACTGTGAAGGGCCTGCAGCTTCAGCTCCCAAAGATCTAGATGAGTCTGCTGTTACAGGGTTTACATTCTCAGCATTAACTTGCTGTAACGGAATTTCCCCATCATTACAGATTTTAGCTTCAGCCAGTGAGGCCTCAGCTTGTGTGATAGTGGCACTGGTTGTTTTGGGTTTCTTTTTGCGGAACACTACGCCCTTTTGCCATAAGCTTTTTCTTCTTTTTCGAATTCGCCGAGGTTTTCCTGCTGATAAAGCATCATATGGGTTCTCCGAGTGGAGGCTAGTACTACCTTCGTCATCGTTCTGCTGTTCGGGTGAAACCTGCAATACACTGGTCCGCTTGACTGGTAACTTTCGTCCGATATGTCCACTTGGCGACATTGACTTACCCGCGGGTACATCAGATGATTCCTGGCTGACAGGAGAGCACGGAACTTTCTTCTTTTTTCGTTCTTTCCGCAACTCGCCATCAATAAGGGCACAGGATTTACATGACCAACGGACTTGTCGAGAACCTGAGGTTGAAGCAGATGTGCTTCTTTTAGAAGTACAGCCAATATGGCTACCTTGGGAGCCACACCAGTGGCAGACAACAATTTCCCATTTGCTATCATCACGGTTGTATTTGCGTCCTTGCGGACAGAGGCATGAATCCATGTCACAATGATTGTAGGGTTCCAGAAGTTCCTGGTAAGCATGAGGTTCCATTTCCCAGGCTGCATCTTGTTCAGGAATGTAGATCCCAACTTGCAACATGTCCGCCTGTAAGCAAAGAAAAATTGTTTAAAATTTTTAAAAAATTGTTTAAAAAGAAAGAAAAAAAATACAACAAAAATCTTTATGATGTACATACTTCTCATGGAACGAAGATGTCATATTCCAAAAATCATATGGGTTTTGGCTAGTAATTTTTCTATTTCGCTAATAAACGAAAATATTTAGTTGTCAAAGGGTAACTAAAGATAGATTTGTCTGTAGAACCCTGGGTGTATAGTTGTAATGGCGGAAAATGTAAAAAGAACAAAACAAAATTGCGCGTTGATTGATGACAGGAAAAATGTTAAAAAAAAAAACAAAAAAACATTAGATTAGTTTCTGTCTGTTCCACTTTTTCTCAGAAACTGCTGGCTGATCTGGTTGAAATTTTATATGGACCTTTATTATGATTAGTGATGGAAGGATTCCAATATTTTTCCCAATACCGATGTTTTATTATATTTCTAAACTAGCAATACCTGCTAACTGGCGTCGCACGGTGAAAGCATGCCCCCCCATCCCCAATAAAAATTATAGTACTGCTGTTGTTGTTGCTGCTGCTTCCCAACCTTCTAATGTTACAAACGGCTTTCGAAATAGACACTCCCAACTTCTCATGAAAACAATCTTTTAAAAAGGTAGGTTGTGTGTTGGTCTACTGGGCCACATTTACTCGAAATTAATAATAGAAGGAAAAAAAAAAAAAAAAAATTTAGATGAAATATTTTGTTATTTTATGTTTGGAGTTAGTTTTGTTTATGAAATTGTTAGGTGAACGTACAGAATGGTCTCACTGAAAATTTAATCCCAAACCCCTTCCACAAAAAAAAAAAAAAAAATAAACAAAAAATAAATTGTTATTTTATGTTTCAAATGTACTCCCACCTCCTCTGTCCTGTTGAAAAAATGTCATGTTTGCTTTTATTATATACAAGATACAGAGTTGTTTTTGTGTGTTGGGGGGTTAGATTACCACAAACCCCTTGTAATATGTGCATATATTTTTGCAACTGTAAAACTACATTAATGAATGTAACCTATAGACTTCAGTTTTACTGATAGTTAAGAATCAATACTTATCATTTCATCATTAATATGAATCACGGAAAGATAAGCTTTAAACAAAAGGGTGCTATTTTTTAAATCGTATTTCCACATTTAGTTAAAGTTTTACAATATGTTTTTTTATTCAATTGTAATAGGTACAAAACACCCTCCCTTCCCCATGTTAAGAATGGCTTTTTAAATAATAACGTTATTATTTCAGAGTGGATCACTCTCTGCATGAGTACCAACAAAAGTAAAGGAATAAAAACAATAAAAAGAATCGTTTTGGGAATTGGAAAATCAACACAAATTTTTCCAATTCCAATATCGCCAAAAGTTTCCGTTCTGTTGATTCCTGATTAATCGTCCCAACACTAGTTAGGAAAAGGTGCGGTAAATTAGGTATTATGGTATCTAGGGATGTATCGATTATCAAATTGGCCGATTACCGATTAATATCGGCCGATTAATCAGCAAATTTTGTTGTCATAAAAGATACTAATATTAATTATATTGTAAACGAAAACAACGTTATTCACTTAAAGAATTACAATTTGTACTTTGTTTGTATTTTTCTAATTTTATTTTTTTACATGGGGGGGGGGGGAGGTCACCACTTATCAAGGCCAGAAGGCCACTCAGGGATAAGGGTTATTTTGTGTACAGTAATACATGAGATAGTATTGTAGTAATCATTAGTATTGGGGG
This sequence comes from Euprymna scolopes, assembly GCF_053919585.1. Taxonomy (NCBI): domain Eukaryota; kingdom Metazoa; phylum Mollusca; class Cephalopoda; order Sepiida; family Sepiolidae; genus Euprymna; species Euprymna scolopes. The sequence goes on along the minus strand of NC_136499.1, from coordinate 50,570,026 downwards.
TTTTGATAGAGTGTCTTACTTAAGGGGGCGGTTTGTCAGGAGTTTGTTTATGTTGGACTTGAAGACGTCCAAGTTTTAGTCAGGTGGGAAACAGGCAAGCGGCAGAGAGTTCCACTGGCGTGCAGTTCTAAGAAAGAAGCTTTACTCATGGAATCTACGTTTGGATTTAGGCACAGATAAAGAGTGGGGAAAATTATTGACAGTAGTTTCAGCCAGACGGGTGTTTCTCGTGAAAGATTGGTGAGGAGGGATGAGGGATTGGAGCTCAGATGAGCACCTGCCATGGAAATAATGATAAAATAAAGACAGGCTCGCAATGTCTCTTCTGTGGGAGAGAGGTTGTAGGGAAGAGAAAAGGGCATCCCCCACTAAACCACAAAGTCTATTTTGTACTCTGTCAAGGCAGGTTAGGCTGTTTTTAGCAGCTCCTGCCCAGATGTGGTAGCAGTACTCCATCCTTGGATGTACTTGGCTTTTATACAGACAGAGAATTGCATTAGTAGTGAGATCTTCTGGAGCGGTAGAAGGATCCCACCATTTTCCCAGCGGCCCTGGCAATAGATTTGATGTACGTGTTCCATTTCAGATCAGGAGTAAAGGTCAAACCCAGAAGCTTGTTAAAACATGGAGCCTCCCCAAGACGAGAGCCATTCATTTCAATTGATGCCAGATGGGGATCAGAGCGTTGATGATGTAAAGGTAGAAGCTTGGTGCATTAAAAGTGACCAGCCACCTCTTCCCCCATTGTACCACGCGCTCCAGATCAGAGGAGAGATAATTAGAGAGAACCTTGTCATTTACGGCCTTTGATGTGTTGCCATAGATGGTCGTGTCATCAGCATAGATGTCAACAAATGATATAAGTATGTGTTTTGGGAGATCATTGATGTAGATCGGGAAGAGAGTTGGGCCCAGGATGGACCCTTGGCGGACTACAGCATTAATACTGTGGGCCTCTGATTTCTGCCTATCAACCACTACTCTTATGAACCTACCAGAGAGAAATGATTTAATGATTGAGAAAACATTTCCAGTAATACCGTAGCTGGAAATCTTGGGAAGTAGGCCCTTATGCCATACCTTATATACATGTAAGAATTGGAAATTGTATTTTGCAATTTTAGTTAATAAAGGCATAAAGCCAAAATAGTGACCAGACACTTAATTAAATGTTAAGTCAAATTAGCAGTTACTATGTTTATGTGTCAAAGCTATCTGACGAGTTACTTGGCAGTGATGAAATGATTCAAATTTAATAGGAAAGAGAAAAGTAAATAATCGGCCGATTACTTATTAATCGGCAGAGTGGCTGTTTAGGCCAATTACCTGCCGATTAATCGGTACACCCATAATGGTATCCAATCAATGCATAGTTATGATTAATAGAGGTTAGTTTTTTAAGTTCCACTTTTTATTAAAACTACAAAGTTGATTAGGTTGAAATTTTGTATGAAATTTTGTTACGGTAAAATGCAATGAACTATGTATTATAGTGCCCATTCGATACACAGTTAGGGATTGATAGGGATCAGTATTTTAATGCAAAAAATGAGTACAAATTTAAACATTTAACCATCAATTTGGCATTAAGCACTCATTCTAAATCAATGGCTTATAATTTTTGCTCAATTTATTTTACTTTTTCAATAAATGAAAACATAAATCATATATTTCAGTTGGTTCCTAGCCATCTACAGTAACATTTTTCCTCTCATTTTCAATCTGTAACGACAAACCCTACTAACAACAGAGCCTCCTGCTGCCAAATGGAGATTATTATTGTCTTATTCCATGTGTAGAGATCACGTTGATATGTGTGCAATTGTAATAGATGAATATTTCTACTCTTACAGATACACGTGTCAAATCTTTTTTTTTTTTTTCTTACATGGTAGTCACCACTTATCAAGGCCCGGAAGTCACTCGGGGATAAGGGTTATTTTGTGTACAATAATCAATGGGATAATATTGGAGTAATAGTTGGTATTGGAGATTTGATAAAGTGTCTTACTTAAGGAGGCGGTTTATCAGGAATTTGTTTATGTTGGACTTGAAGACATCCAAGTTGTAGTCAGGTGGGAAACAGGCAAATGGAAGAGAGTTCAACAGGCATACATCTCCCACTAAGCCACAAAGTCTATTTTGTACTTTGGATAGGCTGTTTTTTGAAGCTCCAGCCCAGATGTGGCAACAGTACTCCATCTTTGGATGTACTTGGCTTTTATACAGATAGAGAATTGCATCAGTAGTGAGACATCTTCTGGAGCGGTGAAAGGATCCCACCATTTTCCCAGCGGCCCGGGCAAAAGACTTGATATACGTGTTCTATTTCAGATCAGGAGTAAAGGTCAAACCCAGGAGATTGTCAAAACATTGAGCCTCCCCAAGACGAGAACCATTTATTTCAATTGATGCTAGATGAGGAACAGAAAAGTTAGGAGCTTGGTTTTAGATGCATTAAAAGTAACCAGCCATCTCATCCGCCACTGAACCACGCACTCCAGATCAGAGAAGGAATCAGAGAGAGCTTTATCATTTATGGCCTTTGATGTGTTGCCATAGATGGTCGTGTCATCAGCATAGATTTCAATGAATGATTTAAGTATGTTTTGGGAGATCATTGACGTAGTGATTGTCTGTATTTTTTTTTTTTAGATGAGGTGTTTTCATTGATTGAGATTGTTGGACTGACTTCCTCATCTTGGTTGTAATCGTCCGACATGGCTGAGTGGTCCTAGACGTATCAAAGTTTACAGTTACCCAAAGGTGCTGAGTTCAATCCTGGACGAAGCCAGTAAAAAGTAACATTCAAAACAGAGAATCAGCAACTATTTCCCAGAGCCTAGCTGGAGTCCGAACAAGGTACCCCCGTAATAATAATAAAGGGTTGGGTTCGAGACTCCTAACAAATGGTTCCCCACTTCGATACAAAACACCTGATGAAGGCCGGAGGGCAAAACGTCCGAAACGTTGTGACGATTACAACCAAGATGAGGAAGTCAGTTTGACAATCTCAATCAATCATTGATGTAGATCAGGAAGAGAGTTGGGCCTAGGATGGACCCCTGAGGGACTCCAGCATTAATACTGTGGGCCTCTGACTTCTGCCCATCAACCACTACTCTTATGAGCCTATCAGAGAGAAAGGATTTAATAATTGAGAAAACATTTCCAGTTATACCATAGCTGGAAATCTTATGAAGTAGGCCTTTATGCCATACCTTATCGAAAGCCTTTGATATGTCAAGAGCAATTGCCCTAGAAAGGAAGCCTTTGTCGAGAGATTCACTAATCCTATGAGATAACTGTTAGCACATCTGCTGTAGATCTAGCAGAACGGAAACCATATTGCATGTCACTAAGAAGGTTATTTCTGCTGAGGTGGTAGACTACTTCTTTATTTAATATGGATTCCAGTAACTTACTCATGACACACAGGAGACTTATTGCTTTGTACTGAGAGGGAGATGACTTATCACCTGAATTCTTAAATACAGGGCATATTGATGAGGTTTTCCAGGATGTTGGGAAGCACTTCTCCTTAAGGTAACACTCAAACAGTTTTCTAAGTATGGGGACAAGTTCTGGTTGATCGTTTTTCAACACTATAATTGGAATGCTGTCACGACCAGTTGCTTTACTGGAATCAAGGTTCATGATTAGCTTCTGCTTGGTGTAGATTGCAAACCCAAGTGACTTAAACTGAAATATGCTAATTAGTCCGAAAGGTACCAAGTGAGATGATCGTAAATAAAACCAACTGAACCTTCCTGGTATTATATGTTACAAGCCATATTTTGTTAATAATTTCTTTGAATCATGTCGTGGTGGCTATCTTGGATTTTTTACGGTGTAATGATGACAAATGATAATGTCCATCAGAATAATTTGCATGATGATAAAGCCTTACCTCCCATTTTTCTTTAACTGTTTTTTATGATGCTTCTACTTAAAGCTGTTAAAATGAAACTTAATTATGCTAATTAGTTTAATGTACTTGAAAACATAGTTCTTATCCATACAAAATTTCCTTTCATTTGATTTGCTACAAGCCATACTTTAATAATTTCTTTGAATCATGTCATGGTGGCATTTTGAATTTCTTGGTTGCCATCTTGGATTTTTCATGATGTTATAATGGCAAATGATAATGTCCATCAGAATAATACTTTCTATGATGATAAAGTCTTATTTACCATTTTTCTTAGCTGTTTTTGTGTTTCTACTTAAAGCTGTTAAAATGAAACTGGAATAACGCCAACTGAACCTTCATAGTATTATGATAATATGTTCAAAATTTCATCATAATATCCTAAAAATATTCGAAGATACAACATTTTAAAGATGGGCTGGTCTGTAAATTGTGCAAATTTCCTACCATTTTCAGTCACAAGTTTATATGCATTTGAATAGGACTGACTTAAGGCAAAATGTCCACTGAACCACGCATTTTTGATACTTTAAAATGGTAATAACTCCAGTTCTAATGGGCCGATTTTAAAAAACTAACGATAATATTTTTTTAAATTTTTTTATGTTCTTTTCAATAATACTTGATTTGAGTTTATTCAATGTAAAGAAAACAAGGCCGATAGTCATTAGTCGCGTGCTCTCATGTAATGAATGAATGCGTGAATGTAGGATTGACATGAAATTCTTAAAGATAAACTAAGATGACCGAAAAATGGGCTGAAATGACTTAAATAAAAAGTAAATGACTTAGAATGAATTGAATGACCTTAAGAATGACTCGAATGCTTTTTTTTTTTTTTTTTTTTTTCATGGGGATCACCACTAATCAATGCCCAGAAGCCACTCGGAGATAAGGGTTATTTTGTGTACAATAATCAATGGGATAATATTGGAGTAATAGTTGGTATTGGAGATTTGATAAAGTGTCTTATTTAAGGGGGCGATTAATCAGGAATTTGTTTATGTTGGACTTGAAGACGTCCAAGTTGTAGTCAGGTGGGAAATGGGCAAACGGAAGAGAATTTCACAGGAGTGCACTTCTAAGAAAAAAGCTATGTTCATGGAATTTACGTTTTGATTTAGGCACAGATAAAGAGTGGGGGAAATTACTGACAGTGGTTTTAGCTAGACGGGTGTTTATCATGTAGGATTGGCGAGGGGGAACCAGAGATTGGAGCTCGGACGAGCACTTGCCATGGAAATAACGATAAAATAAAGACAGGCTCGCAATGTCTCTTCTGTGGGAGAGAGGTTGCAGGGAAGAGAAGATAGCATCCCTCACTAAGCCACAAAGTCTATTTTGTACTTTGTCAAGGCAGGTTAGGCTGTTTTTTTAAGCTCCAGCCCAGATGTGGTAACAGTACTCAATCTTTGGACGTACTTGGCTTTTATAGAGATAGAGAATTGCATTAGTAGTGAGATATCTTCTGGAGCAGTAGAAGGGTCCCACCATTTTCCCAGTGGCCCGGGCAACAGACTTGATATACGTGTTCTATTTCAGATCTGGAGTAAAGGTCAAACCCAGGAGATTGTCAAAACATTGAGCCTCCCCAAGACGAGAGCCATTCATTTCAACTGATGCTAGATGAGGAACAGAGCGTTGATGATGTAAAGTTAGGAGCTTGGTTTTAGATGCATTAAAAGTAACCAGCCATCTCTTCCGCCACTGATCCACGCGCTCAAGATCAGAAAAGGAATCAGAGAGAGCTTTGTCATTTACGGCCTTTGATGTGTTGCCATAGATGGTCGTGTCATCAGCATAGATGTCAACAAATGATTTAGGTATGTGTTTTGGGAGATCATTGATGTAGATCAGGAAGAGAATTGGGCCTAGGATGGACCCCTGGGGGACTCCAGCATTAATACTGTAGGCCTCTGATTTCTGCCCATCAACCACTACTCTTATGAACCTATCAGAGAGAAATGATTTAATTATTGAGAAAACATTTCCAGTTATACCGTAGCTGGAAATCTTGTGAAGTAGGCCCTTATGCCAAACCTTATCGAAGGACTTTGATATGTCAAGAGCATTTGCCCTAGAAATATTCATATTAAATATTATGATTGAAACATTACTTTATTAGATGTATATTTTTTACAGTGGGGTGGGGGATATGACGTCAGTCCTGGAAATGGCTGAAACAATTAATGATTTAAACATTCCTTTATTTCATGTATATTTTTTACAGTGTGATGCGGAATATGAAGTCAGTCCTGGGATTGGACAAGATAGGTGGAAATATATACTAGCAGAATACCCAGTACTGCCAGGAATTGGAGGAGGTAGATGAAAATATATACTAGCAGAATATCCGGCGTCATCCAGGATATAATGACATTGCTGGGAATATATACTAACAAAATATCAGGCGTCGCCCGGGATTGAATGAAAATGCTGAAAATGTATACTAGCAGAATACCCAGCATCGCTTGAGATTGGATGAGATAGGTGGAAATATATACTAGCAGAATACCCGGCGTCGAACAAAAACGGTCTTCTCGTGATGCCGAGCGGTTCTACGCATGCGCCAGATGACATCATTACCTGATTTACTTTAAATAGTTGAAAAACTGAACAAATTTCATGTACGTCGCGTTAGGTCAGTCGATTAGCGCGTTGGTTCGTTATCTAAACGTTTTGGGTTCGAATCGTGGTGTGAGATGTCTTCTTTTTTTTTTTTCATGATTTTTTAAATTTAAATATTGAACAAGTGTTATTTAAGCCATTTTTCACGTAACGTTCGTTTTTCTGATTTTTTTTTTTTTTTTTTACTTCGCTTATCCACCCCCGACACCACACCCAAAAACACTCGGGTACTCACCGATTTTTTAAATTTTAATATAAAAATTTAAGCCATTTTCCATGTGTTCGTTTTTCTGTTTTCATCGTTTGTTTGCCTTACGTTAGTTTTTTTTTTTCTGATGGTTTGATTACCCCCCCCCCGGCTTAATTAAAACGTTTTTTTTTCACTTCGCTTATAACAATGCTTACGTCGTCGTCGTAACGCTCAACGACTTCCGTGCGTGCACCTGTCAAGTTGGTTCTTACTTAAATAAATCCAAACATCTTTCACTAACTCATTCTGGCTGGCCAATTTTATTTTCAAACTTCGCCTCAGGGCTTCCGGTTCAAGCCTACCCCCCCCCCGGTTCTTTTTTTAATTTTTTTATTTAACACCACAAACACCTACAAACACCCGGGCAACGCCAGGTACCCCCGCTAGTAGATAATAAACACAATAAATCAAGGCTTTCTTCCTTATTGGTATGTAGAAATTAGTACAATATCCAAAAATTATGAAAAACGATATTGAAGAAAATTAATTAATGAAAATAGTTTTCGAACAACATTTTAGATGATATACATAAATTATAAACACAATAAACCAATGCTATCTACTTAATTGGTATGCCTAAATTAGAAACATATCCAATTTAATATATGTTATACAATATATGTCGAGAGTATGTTAAATTGTTTTATATATGTACTAGCAGGGGGTACCCGGCATTGCCCGGGTTTGGAGGTGCGTGTTAAAAAAAAAAAAAAAAAAAGGTTTTAGTAGGAAGGTAGGATTGAACCCTGAAGACTTGATGCAAAGGTGGAAATGAAAGGGGAAAAAAGGCAGACACCTAATCATCTCAGCCACGAGAGGAGAGGAACTGATAAGTGCGTTAAATGAAGGTTTATAAAGTGAAATAAACAGGTGTGAGGAAGTGGCATGATGTCTGACCTAGTTTTGGGCTGCAAGCCAGATCATTCGCTTTTCGAAGATGCGGCGAGCTGGTAAAAGTCGGGCTAATTAAATACACACGCGATCCGTGTTCGTAACCCTTAGATATTATTATTTAGACGCGATATAAAAATTTTTAAGGAATGAGCAGACCGAGAAGTCCAGCGAAAAAAGCCTTTTACAGACATACACAAAAAGCGAACATACATACATTTTCGCTTTTATATATATAGATTTACATTACCCGTCGGAGAGTAGGTAAATTACTTTAAGTATGTGTTTTACATTACCCATCCTTGCGAAGGTATGATTGTTTCATATACGTGCTGCACATTACCTATCCTAAGGAAGGTACAATTATTTCATACATGTGTAATACCCGTTCTAGGGTAGGTAAAATATTCTATTCTAAAGATAGGAATTGATACATAGACACCTCTAATTTCTCTATCCTAAGAAAAGGTATGTTTAAAAGTATCCTCATTTTTTACGTTGTTTTGTATGGTCCCGAGCAACGCCAGATAGGCCTGCTCGTATATTATATAAAAGGCAAAATGGGCGCGAGTTTGTGTACGTCCACGAAAGGCTTTTGTCGTCGGCCTTTTCAGGTTACATTTATGGAGAACTTTCTTTATAGTTCCTAGATCATAATATCTCCAATTTGCAAACGGACATCATGTCTATCTTTTATTTGATAGAGTTTTAAAAAATCCCTGGTTTCAAATGTTTGTTTGTCTTTTTCGTATAAAAGCGAAACTGATCGAAGCAAAACACAAGTGCCTCTTGGCCTTCTGGGCCGGGACGTCTTGAAGGCAATTAGCTCTGATCAATGTGGGGGAAACCCTTCATATCAGACAATTGCTATTCATTTGGACATTGCCAGAGCTACCCCTTTTTGTGTGTGTGTGTGGGGGTCTGGTTTTCCCCAACATTGTGGGGAAACAAATCTGGCAAAAAGCTGCTAGCTTAACTGGCCTACAGCCAAACTTAAGTGCATGATTTCATTTCGCTATCCGCTATGGTTGACGTCGCTAAGTGTCAATGATTTACATTTTCGCTCATATCACGGAGTAGTGGTAAACTCTCAGGTTTTCTTTCACTTTCTTTTTGGCCTTCGCGTCGCAGGTTCGAGCCTGCCTGCCTACTATCATTTTTTTTTTCTTTTTTTACACATACAAACACCCGGGCAATGCCGACCACCCAGGCTAATTTATTATTTAAAGGAGAGGTAAATGATTTACATTATTAATATTTTCAATAAATCAAAACAATAGTGGAATTAGTTGGGTAAAAAGGGGTTGGGAGAAATAAGTGTGGAAAAACAGGGAAGGAGGAAAGATAGAAAGATAGAGAGAGAGACTGAAGAATGTCAAGTGTTGCAGTATTTTTTTCTATAATGATGGTATTAAATGACAGTATTATTAGAATTATTGATTCAAGAAAATTGGAAGGTTCTATTTATAGACACTGGTGATAGGAACTGACCAATCAAATGGAGCCACATTCTGCTGCCGGCAGCCAATGAGAAACCAGAATCGTTCTATAAAAATATTAGATCTTTTAGAATTCCCGCACATCATTTTTTGTGTCCACACAAGAAAGATCTTTGCTCTTTGTTTGCAAACTTTTAAAATTCAAGACTTCTACAGACAAGGTACCTATGGGAAGCTCTTCCGAAATTAAACATGACTTTCAATTCAAAATCGAGTGATAGAAGTTTTAATACCAAAATCTCACACACTTTTTAACTACTTCCATTTTGTTTTTATAGTCCTAAGCAATGCCAGGTAGACCTACTAGTGATAAATAAAAGGCGCAAATGTCCAGTATCAATATTAAAATTGATTTTACTTAACTGTTCCTCTATACGACTGTCCACAGAATAGAAGAAAATATAAAAACAATATTTCAAATATGTGTCCGGTTAAGTTATAAAAAGGGTGACATGTTATACGTGTGTAAAATCAAGTGTTACACGCGTATAACATGTCACCTTTTTTTTAACTAAACCGAACACATGCAAGCTGCTTTTTCTTTCTACTTGGACTGCCTTCTCAAGTCCTCCACGTTCATTTTGTAATCACAGGAGATCCTTTTCCAGTCTTTCTGAAAGGAGACAGTCATAAATAGTTTCCCCGCTTTATGAATTTTTGGCGCTCTCTTTCAAAATCCTTTTATCAAAAGCCTTTTCTGATCATTTCATAACTTCAGTTGACCGAAGATTTTCACACCTATGTGATAAGGTGACGGATAAACAGTTGGCAGCATCTACATTCCATTTGGTTTGGTTGTTTTACGGTATATCAACCCTTTTTGCATTGTCTAATGTTGAATCTGGTAATTTTGGAAAAAAGGTTTTATGCTTCAGGTTCTTCAAATATTTATTCATTGTGTTTAGTTTGGTTGTTTTTCAGAGAAAAATTGTTATTTTTGGCTTTACAGAACATGTTTTGCAAAGGGAAAGGAAAAAAACAATAGCATCAATGTTTAGTCCATTTAAATCAGAAAGCCATTATCTTCAGACAGCTTGATCTGGTAGTACCAGACCTACCTAGAGCTTTGATCTTTTCAAGACCAATGTCAATAAGCATCTCCTGTCTTTGCAATAATCATCTTTTGCCATTGTTTATTCCTTACATCAAGTGGCTTCTTGCCTTGTATGGAGTGGGTATTAATTTCTCTCCTATGTGACACAAGGATCGCAAAGTGGAATTGAAAAGTCAACAACCCGAGGCAAGATACTCTGACCAGTAAAAAAAAAAAAAAAATGCATGGGTAGCTTTGTTTGCTTTCCTGGCAAAGGTGTCTCAGATGATTAACAAACTAACAAAGAGAGAAGACAAAGCCTGGGAGGGGAGACCTAGAATAAGCTTTATACAACCAATCAGCAAGGAAAAGGTCATTACAAGGATAGTCTAATCAAGGGGTCTCCAAACTAGAGCCCGCCGGGCTTTAATCTGGCCCATGGAGCCGTTACGTAAATTGTAAAAATTAAGAGAAAAGAATTTTTTTTAAATGGAAACGTATGAAAATAATGTGGTTTTCTTTTTTTTCCGAAAACGATTAAAAAGAATGAGGTCTTGAAGAACGAGTTTCATTAAGAACACGTCTAGGTCATTTTTTTTAAAAATTTTTTTATTATCCACATAGCTCTAAAAAGTCAGCAATATAGCGCCCCGTTCAAATTTTGAGGCTAATGAGAGATTTCTATAAAAAAAAAATAAATAAATAAAAAAAAGATTCTTTCCCCAGATGTGGCAGCATTAATAATAATAATAATAATAATAATAATAATAATAAATGATTGAATTACGAAGAGAAATCAGATTCTTACCTGAAATATTTCTTTGTTACAGCAAAGAGGACACTTAAAAAAGAAGAGGCCAGCAGCTAACGCCTGTCGTTGGATACATTTACGATGAAACCATGTATTTTTACAGCATGGGGCTCGTAATGTATCATTGGATGCACGCGCCTCCACAGCACTCATGCAGATCACACACATGCTGTTGGCCGTCCCATAAAACGATAAACGATCACTGACTGGGCAGGTTTGTCGTGGACGGTGGCTAGTACAAAACGATCGGTAGGAATCAAAATACTGGTTAAGGGCACCGGCTTTTTGCCCACACCCAAAGTGGAAAACTTTCCTGTAGAAAAATAAAAATAAAGAAATCAATAAAAATATTTGGCCACAAATTAATCAGTACGAGATATTTTTTATTAAAACACATGGGAACTAAGGTTGTGTAGTATGAGGCTTTAGAATAGTAAATATTGTATTTTTTTTATTTTTGTTGACAATCCGACTTTTGGAAAAATTTAAATAAGTCAGAGATCTTATGCCTTCCAACTTCAACTTCGCAATTTTGATGAGAAACAGTATAAGAGCAATCAACCACAATGGATTAAATAATGGATTCAGATTGAAATTCTTATCAATTCCTAATTATGAGGAGAAAAAAAAAAAAAAGAAAAAAAAAGAAAAAGAAAAAAAAGAAAAGAAAAAGGCCCCTGAAGAAGGCTAAAGTGAAGTATGCATGGTACCCTGTGAGTGCACACTGAACGAAGCATAAAAAAATGATTAAGTTCAGGACCCCCCCCCCCCTCCATTTAGCCACAAGTCCCCAGCAAACATCAAATCCTGGTGAAAATGAACAAATGGTACAGTTTTAGGCCTCAACATATGTAAATTTGAGTTCTGCACCATGCAAAAAAGAAATGATCAAGTCCATCATTTGCCCCCACCTCCATTTAGCCCCAAAAGTTCCCAAGGCCTTAACATATTTAAATTTGAGTGCAATACCATGTAAAACTGCTAGATAAGCATACGCAGAAAATTTTGGACAAATATGATAAAATAGTCCCAAAAATGGAGTTTTTTTATTAGCCCTAAAAGAGCCCCTGCGGCACACCCAAGAGTTATCGCAAAGTACAGACAAACAAAATTATATAGAAATCAGTTACAACTTTTCAAGAAGTTTTATATAAAAATTCAAGGTATCAATTTTTTTTTTTTTTTAATAAGCACAAAAGTGTCAATTTTAGCCATTTCAACGCGAAAGGCACCCCTAGGGGGGTGCAACCAGAGTTCTCCCAGAAAATATGTTGTTACTTTTTTTTTTATTCATATCATGTTTAATAATTGTGCAAAATTTCAAAAAATTTCAAGGCATAGTTATCGAGAAAAGTGTGGACAGACGGACAGACAAGGGTGAATTTACAGATCCACCCTCCATTTGTTGGGAGACCAAAAATAAATACAAAATTACCCTGAAAATGGAATATGAACAGACAATTTACAGAGTACAGCCTACAATTTGTATCAGACACAAGAAGCAAGCACAATATTGGTCTTTTAAACATTATCCATTCTTAATTATACAATGTTTGGCGAGAAGTGTTATTATGAACCTAAGTAAAATCGCTTCCCATTATTTTTTTTTTTGTATTAAACTTGTTTGATTGGAGATCCATTTTCATAGAAACAAAAATAAACACATTGGCCTTTCATGACCCTCATAGTTGACATACGTTGATCATAAGACCTGAGAAAATTAATGGGCACAAAATATATTAAGCCTGAAATTTCTATCTGCTGTCAACTTAGTTTTATATAAGGTTTGCACAAGTGCTCAAAGCCGGAAGCCTTGGGCTAATAAGTGCAACTGAAAAATAAAGCAGTCCCAGAGGACTTTGAAAACAGGATATGAACGTACAAGTTACAGAGTACATAAGTGAATTTGCAAATGTATTGAAAAGGTCAAGTAATTACAGCTGGGAAGAGGAGCAAAAAATAAATAACAAAATCCATTAATTTTTTTTGTCCACTTTGGTCCAAATGTAAACTCATGAAAGTCACAACTTGACACAATAAAAATATCAGTTTTTTTTTTGTTTTCCTCATAATAATGAACTGAAGAAATCCTTTCACTAAGGCGCATCATCATTTTTATATATATATATATATATATATATATATATATATATATTTTTACAAAGGAGTCATCACGTATGAAGACCAGAGGCCACTCGAGGATAAAGGTTAATAACTATACAGTGGTCAATGGGATAATGTCGTAGTAATTGTTAGTAGTGGAAATTTGGTAAATTGGATTACTTAAGAGGAACGGCTCATCAAGAACTTGTTTACATTGGACTTGAAGGCGACCATATAATCAGCCAGAAAGCAGGCAAATGAAAGAGTTCTGCAGGTGCGCAGTTCTAAGGAAGAAGCTTTATTCATGAAATGTACGTTTAGGCTTAGGCACAGATAAAGAGTGGGGGAAATTATTGATAGTTTTCAACTAGACGAGTGTTTCTCATGTAAGTTCGGCGAGGGGGTGGCCATAGATTGGAGCTCAGATGAGCACTTGCCATGAAAATAACGGTAAAGCAGAGATAGGCTTGCAACGTCTCTTCTGTGAGAAAGCAGTTGCAGGGAAGAGAAAAGAGCGTCCTTCACTAGGCTACAAAGTCTATTTTGAACTCTGTCAAGGCAGGATAAGGTCTTTCTAGCAGCTCCTGCCTAGATGTGGCAACAGTACTCCATCCTTGGATGTACCTGGCTCTTATATAGATAGAGAATTGCATCAGCAGTGAGATATCTACACATCCAATATTCATATATAGACCATATTTTGTTGTCTGATAGCATTTTGTTTTCTTTCTTTTCTTTAAAGTAAGTTTTCTAAAATATAAAATTTTTAATAGGAAATCCACTAAGGACTTGATATTCAGAATTTAAAATTTAACAGTTGAAAAGACCAGACAAGTAAAAAATTTATTTTATTAAAATAAAATTAAGAAATTTTTTTTCTTCAAATTTTCGAATAGTAAAATATTTTTTTTCCTTTCATGTCATGCTGGAGGTAAAGCCTGGCATGTTCACAGAGAGACTGAATGAGATTTAAATGTTTGATTACAGTGTGAGGTGTCGGCAAAAAAAAAAAAATTAATAGGAAATCTAAGAAGCATTTGTTATTCAGAATTTAAAATTTGACAGTTGAAAAGCCCAGACAAGTGCAAAATTCATTTTAATAAATATATCTATTAAAATTAAATTCCAATATTTCAACCATTAAATTTTAAATAATTTTTTTTGTTTAATAGAAATCGCTCCAAACAAAACATGAAGCCACTTTATGTAAGAAGCTAGAAAAAAGAAAAAGGCTGCTACTTTAAGATCAAAAACTAATCAACGATAAGTGTTAAATGGATAGATTCCGACCCAGAAAACATCAATTCTTCTCGCTTTATCAGAAACACACCTCATTTAAGATTAGTACAGTACCATTTAGTAAAAAAAAAAAAAAGAAAAAAATAATTTTTTTTTTTACGATATCTATATTACAACATGTATATTAAAATATATATTAAAAAAAAAAAAAAATGATAAAAAATGCATTAATTTTTTTTTTAAACCCTCTGAAATCAATACCAATTCATGGGCCTAGCACTGTTACATACAAAGCTATTCTCTTTCAAAATGAAGCATCTATTTGATTAAATTATAGAAATCAGTAAAATCAATTGGAATTGGGTTACAAATAAATAATATAGTTGAAAGGAGATCAGTGTTTTATATTGGAAATAAATTATCTATGTTGTAGGTAGCATTACAAGTTGATTTTTTTCTTTTTAGATAATTATTTTATCAACTTGCATGAAAAGAGCTATGTTTGAATTATGCAAATACCATCAGTAGTTCAAAAGTAGGCTTTTCCGTGGACATTTTTCTTTAGAAAAAATGGGCTAAATTACGGACCTCAACATTTCAAGAAATTCAGTAATTTCGCCATCATTTATTTATTTTTCAAGCTATTCTCATGAAACTTGGTACTCTTATGTAAAATTGTGTGCTCTTTCTGATTAGGCAGTCAAATCTGATGTATCTCTTTACTATAAGCCATGAATTATAAATTCAGATGTACAAATTTCAATTTTCTTTTAAACTGGCGCATGGTATCATACAGTGGGTGTCTATGAACAAAACTAAGTATTATAGTAATATTTAAATATAGCTTTATTGAGAATAGGCATTTTCCTGCCTCCTCACCAAAGGAGAGTTAATCTTGGGTGTAGCCATTGAATGCCTAAATAGCATTCATGGCCGGTATTTACTACTCCCCCTAAAAAAAAAAAAAAAAAAAAAAAAAAAAAGTAGATATGAATTAATCTCAGAAATAAATCAAAGAAAATTTTTCATATAAACTTTGGATTTCTGTAAAAGATGGAAATTCCCATAGTTGACCAGAACTTATGCATTTTGGGACCAGTCCAATTTTCAATTCTGTAAATCCTCTCTATCTGGCCCAAAATATACTCCTATTTTCTGAGATGCAACCATAAATTGTACTCTACATGAAACCTTGATGTAGCTTTCACAGTATCAGGATACCAGGAATCCTGATAAGCAACAACTATATATTCACCAGTTCATGGTAATTTTTGTAATTTCTATTCTGTTGTTTTACTGAAAATTCAACTATGTAAACAAAGAAATAAAACAGTAATTTTTTACCTTGTTTCCACCTTAACATTTAAAACGATTACTTTTTAAGGTTTCTGAAAACAAATATCGCATTTACATTTTCTGCAAATAAGTAGTTTTCCGAATATTAAGCAATGTCATTTGTTATGTTATCGCTGGTGGCCATCTTGGTACGTGCGAGTGCGTAAACCTAACCCCAATAAACTGTGAGCAAACACACGTACCAAGATGGCCACCAGCAATAACATAAGAAATGACATTGCTTAATATCCGGAAAGCTACTTATTTGCGGAAAATTGAAATGCGATATTCATTTTCTGCATACCTGAACCTTTAAAGATAGTCATTTTAAAGAAAAATGTTAAGGTGGAAACGAGGTAAAAATTTACAAAATGCATAACAATGAAATTCTTTATCGAACCGCCTAATTATTATTATTATTATTATTATTTAGATATCTTCAGTTAAAAAAAAGAACTGGTTTGTTTTACAGATTCGAAAAAAAAAAATGATCTTGACAAGGAGTTAAAAATAAATTCAAGTTTCACAATATCTTTTTATTTAATTGTTAGGTGAAAGTACAGAATAGTTAAAGGGTTTCTAAATAATAACATTATTTCAGCATGGTAGCATAAGTGCACAAGTACCTTTTATTTGTTATATATTTGTTTTTTTTGTTGTTTTTTTACCACTAAACAAACGCTTGTACTTAGTACATTTGGTTGGGAGGTTTTTAATGCTTTTAGTACACATGTACTATAAATGTTAGAAAAACAACAAAATAGCATTGTTTGGAAATCAAATTTGAACAGGTGCTTGTCTGAACTCCAATCTCTGCCCCCCCCCCCCGCCAATCTTTTACGAAAAACACCAGTCTAGCTGAATCCACTGTCAAAAACTTTCCCCACTCTTTATCTATGCCTAAACCAAAACGTAGATTCCATGAACAAAGCTTCTTTCTTAGAACTGCACGCCCGTGGAACTCTGTTACGTCTGCTTACTTCCCTCCTGACTACAACTTGGATGTCTTCAAGTCCAACGTAAACAAATTCCTGATGAACCACCCCCTTAAGTAGACACTTCAAATATCCACACTAACGTACTGTACTTACAATAACCCTTATCCCTGAGTGGCTTCCGGGCCTTGATAAGTGGTGACCACCTTGTAAAAAAACTTGATAATAATTTTTTCAAATTGACAAACCCAGAATAAAAAAATGAAACTTTCTGTTTTCGTTTTGAAAGCAGAAAAAACAGTTTTCTATTTTTAAGAGAATACAAACTCGTTAATATGCTGACAGCGATAGTTAGTGCATAGCTAACCATCGCTGTCATCGTTTCCCTTTAAGCAATTTGAATTTCTATAAAAGATAACATTTTAAAGAAATTTCCGCACAATTAATAATTATCAAATATTTACATATTATACATGAAAATAATTCTGAAACTATCTATATGAAAATGGATGATTATATACCGATTTATCTATCAATTTTGAAATATTCTTCATCAGTTTTGCTTGGTTGTAACTTTACTTCCTGTGGTCGTAAAAATAAAAATCAAACACCAGTAGAGATGGACTTCTTTGTTTATATAGCCTGTAAAATTTCAGCCATATCTAATAAAACTTAACCCCGTACATATGTATCCAAACGTAATGTATGAAATGTAAACATTGAAAAAACTGTTTCCCTTTTTGCTGTCGTAATTTTTTACCGTTTTTTTCATTAACTTGGAGCATAAAAATATTGAATGCATAAAAGAAAAATAAATTAACATCATTCGAATGCTTATTCTATTCTCTTTTCATCAATGTAATTCTTTTAAAAATTGACCAACAAATAAAAAAGATATGATTTGTTGAAGCACATTAGGTATGTAATATTGCCGATGTCCACGAAAGTAGAGCATACGCTTGCAATGCTGCTGTAGGAATGAAAGCCATCTTCTTTCTTCTATCTATCTGTCTATATATATAAAAGGCAAAATGTGTGTGTGTTTGTATGTCCGCTAAAAACTTTTGACAGACACACAAAAAAAAAAAAAAAAATCGCAAATTTGGTATCAAATTATAGCCCGATCCTTCAGATGACAAATATTGAAATTTTGGCCAAAATGGTCCAGTCTAAGTGGGTAAGCTCACCGTTTTTCTGAAGGGGGAGGGGGCAAAAAAGTGACATTTTAACGTTTAACATTACGTAATTTTATACTTTTAAATCGATTCTATTGTTGAAAAAATGCTGAGTCATGTCACGTGATCTTGACGTCAGCATGCTTTAATTGAGACATTGGTATGGTTTAAATAAGAGACTCTTTATAGTTAGTATCTTACAAATTAAAAGATTTACTGTCAGTATTGTACAAATGAAAATATTAACTTACACGTTTTGAAGACGTTACTAAAGTTATTAGCGGGTTAAAAATAGTAAAATCCGACACTTAAACAAAAAAATAACAAGCAAAAATGTCAATTACAAAAAAAAATTAAAAAAATAACGCTTAAAAATATTAAGCGATTCGCTGTGTTTACAAAAACAAAGCCAAACGCCATTTTCTTTTTAGTATTAGAACACTATTTCTCTTTAGAGGTAGGAAGGCGAAGATGGAACCGCTGGAGTTCTAAGAAAGATACTACACTTTGATCTTAGCCAAAAGACCAAGTAAACGTCATATACAGCTTAATATCCTATTGACCATTATCTTCTATTATAAAAAGATGCATGATTTATATTTATCGAATACTAAATTGAGACAAGATGTCATATTCCAAAAATCACATCTGAACTAAAAACATTATTATTTAGAAGGCTATCCTTATTTTAGAGTGACGTTTGTTTCTCTTAAGCTTGACATGCAAAGCATGACCTCCTCCTTATTTTCTTAGTGGGAGGGGGCAAAAGATGAAACCGCTTGAATTCTAAGACAGATACTACACTTTGATCTTAGCCAAAAAACCAAGTAAAAAAAAAGATACATATTATATATTTTTCATATATTAAATTAAGACAAGATGTCATATTCCAAACATCAATTGCTATAAAAACATTATTATTCAGAAAGCCATTCTTAGTATTGGGAGGTTATGTTTTTATATAATCTTCAGTTAAGGAGGAAGTGGTTTAAGGAATTCATATAAAAGTATTATGTATTAGCAGATTACCCGACGTAAATGGAAATACATTGAATGTTTCCTAGCAGAATACCCAGCGTTGCCTGGGATCGGATAAGATTGGTTGATAGATGTACTAGCCTAATACCCGGCATATGTACTAGCAGAATACCCGCCATAGCCCGGGATTGGATAAAATTGGTGTATATGTACTAACAAAATACCCAGCAGCGCCCGGGATTGTATGACATAGCACTAGCATGACATATATACTAACTGATTACCCGGCATGGCCTGGGATTGGATAAAATTAATGGAATTTTTCCTAGCAGAACACTCGGCGTCGCCTGGGATTGGAAAAAATTAGTTGATATATGTACTAGCCAAATGTCCAGCGTCAACCGGGATTGGATTACATATCTGTACTAGCAAAATACCCGGCATAGCTCAGGATTGGATGAAGTAGGTGTATATGCACTAGCAGAACAGCCGGCGTCACCTGGGATTGTAGCCCATAGGTGGATGTGTACTAGCAAAATAATATGCATCGCCCGGGATTGTATGACATAGGTGAAGTATAGGTCTGATTCTACAATTTTGAAGGTGCTTGTGCAGAATAGGTCCGATTTGACAATTTTGAAGGTGCTTGCGTAGAATAGGTCCAATTTGACAATTTTGAAGGTGCTTGTGCAGAATAGGTCCGATTTGACAATTTTGAAGGTGCTTGTACAGAATAGATCCGATTTGACAATTTTGAAGGTGCTTGTACAGAATAGGTCCGATTTGACAATTTGTAAAGTGCTTATGCAGTATAGGTCCAATTTGAAAAATTTGAATATACTTGTGCAGTATAGGTCCAATTTGAAAAATTTGAATGTGCTTGTGCAGTATAGGCCCGATTTGAAAAATTTGAATGTGCTTGTGCAGTATAGATCCGATTTGAAAACTTTTGAAGGTGCTTGTGTAGTATAGGTCGGATTTGAAAAATTTTGAAGGTGCTTGTGCAGTATAGGTCCGATTTGACAATTTTGAAGATGGGTTACTACTTGGGAATACCAAATGCTTCATGTAGATAACCAAAGTTAAGCAACATTTTCTTGGTTATTATCAAATGGGTGACTACTGGGAAATACAAAATGCTTTATGTAGATAAAGAAAGTAAAGCAACATTGTCTTTGTCATTATCAGGTGGGTGACTTTTTGGAAATACCAAATGCTTTATGTAGTTCATCAAAGTTAAGCAACATTGTCATTATCGGATGGGTGACTACTTGGGAATACCAAATCTTCTGTTTAGATCACCAAAGTTAAGCAACATTGTCTTGATCATTAACAAATGGGTGACTACTTGGAAATAAAAAATACTTTGTGCGGATCACCAAAGGTAAGCAACATTATCGTGGTCATTTTAAGATGGGCGAATTCTGTGGAATACCAAATGCTTTATGTAGATCACTTAAGTTAAGCAACTTGTAGCCTGGTCATTATGATATGGGTGACTACTTGGGAATACCAAATGCTTTATGTAGATCACTTAAGTTAAGCAACTTGTAGCCTGGTCATTATGATATGGGTGACTACTTGGGAATACCAAATGCTTTATGTAGATCACCAAAGTTAAGCAACATTGTCTTGATCATATATATACTAGCAGATTACGCAGCATCGCTTGGATTAAATGAGAGTGGTAGAATGTAAAGTTTGTTCCTGAAAATGGCTTAAACAATTTTCAATCTCCAAATTACTTTATTTGTGAAGTCGATTCTGGATATGGCTGAAACAGTTTACGATCTCAAAATTAGATTAATATTGTTGGTTTTCTATGAAAGTTTACTAGGCCAGATTCCATAGGGGGTGATCCATATTTTTTGAATTTTTGATGTTATCATCCGGGAATTATGTGATGGTTGTAGTGGAGAGAAGAAAGAAGCATGATTATTTTAATTTTAAACAAGCTCTTGAGTTCTATTTTGGGGTTGTTTTGGAGAGAATAATGTCCATTTTGGGGTTACAAAGCAATGTCCCACAATGTCATATTCCAAAAATATAGAATATCTGTGGAATCATATTCCAGAAAAGACATAATTTCTCTTACTATTATGTTGTTGGTATGTGGGAGGGAATAACTACGTTAATATTGAAATTCGTGGTAAAGTAAAAGTTGCCTAATCACAATCCGTGTCAATGCATTTCTATACTTACTTGGAAAACCTGCTCAGTTATGTTCCAGAAATGATATCATTTCACTTAAAAATATGGCATCGGTAGTCGGGAGGAATAGAACACAGTAATGTGGAATCTTGTAGTGAAGCAAGGATTGCCTAATCACTAAACTTAACACATTTGTGTATTTGTTTGTAAAACCTACTGAGTAGTCTTCAGAAAATTAAGTATTTTTCAAAAACAAATTTGGTGTCGGTAGTGGGGAATTAAAATGAAACACAGTAATGTGGAATTTGATAATGAAGCAAAGGTTGTCTAATCACTAACTGTGTCAATGTATTTATGCATAAATTTGAAAATCCTACTGAGACATTGTTAAAAAATGTCATAGTTTTTCTTACAATTTTAGTGCCAATAGTGACGAAGAAAAAAACCCCAGTAATATTGAAATTTATGATGAAGCAATGGTTGCCTAATTCTTAACCAAGATGATGTATTTATGTACTAATTTGGAAAGTCTAATGATCTACTTTCTAAAAATTGTTTCAGTTTTCTTAAAATTATGGTAGCCTTGGTGGTAAGAGAAATTATTTAACATGTTATACAATACTTGTCGATAGTATGTGAAATTGTTTCATGTATGTATTTTAATTACCTGTCCGAGGGTAGGTAAAATTATTTTAAATATGTGTTGTATATTACCTATCCCTGCAAAGGAAACATGATTTCATATATATGGTATAAATTACTTATCCTGGATAAGGTACAATTATTTGATACGTGTAATACCCGTCCTAGGGTAGGTAAAACATTCTTTTCCTCGAAAAAGCTAATGATATATAGACATTAAAAATTCCTCTATCCGAAGAATAACAAATATGTTCAAAATCAACTTCAATTTTCTCATTGTTTATACAGTCCTGAGCAACGCCAGGTAGCCCCGCTAGTCTATAATATAAATCTCACCTGTCTGTTTAAATGTATGTTTGTATGTTTGCCTAAAACTTTTGACAGAGGCAACAGATTTTCACGAGATCGGTATCATTTTGAAGCTCGACTCTTTGAACGACAAATATTGAAAAATTGGTTAAAAACATTAATTCCTTCACCCTCAACTGGACACTTTTCAACAGGGAGGGGGTCGCTTTTTTCACAGATATTTTTGAAAGTCATTGCCGCTATTCGATTTTCTAGCCTTAATTTAAACCTACTTCATTTCCGGTTTGGCGATGGACGCAACAGCAAACAAGTCATGTTTTTTTCTTTTTAATGTTCTTTTCCTCTTTCGTGGTACGAGTTCGAGCCTGCTTATAAGACCGCTTTTTTTTTCCCACCTCTTTTTCCCCTGACACCTTACTACTCCTATTTAAAAAAAAAAAAAAAATTTTTTTTGTGCTCGCAATTTTTTTTTTTTTCCCCTCTCTCAACCAACACTCTTACACACACCTCCACTTTCTTTTCCGCCTCCACATTATGGGTTTGAGCCTGCCTGCTACAACTTTTTTTTTTTGCTCAACACACACCTCCAAATACCTGGGCACCCAGGCTAACTAATGATAAAAACATGAGAAACAGACTGACTGTATCGATGTACTGGTGTCCCACGCCATCACAAACAACGACCAACCTTTTAAATTTATGCATACCATAATATAATTTTAGTATCTTGATTCTCTAATGAGAATTGATATATTTTTTCAAAACTGAATTCAACGTTTTGCTTTTCATTTATTAAGTGATCTTGAGTATTTTTCATTAGGTATCAGGGTTTTTTCTTCAGAGTCCAAGTCAGCCAATTTTAAAGGACTCAGACTTCTCATATAATGACTTTGCACCGACACCTCAGTTTTTCATAATCATCTTCAGTACTGCTGCCATATGTGAGGAGGCACCACTAGGGAACTCTTCATTTCCAAAACTAACTTGACTTCAAAATCTAGTGTGTGTGTGTGTGTGTGTGTGTGTGTGTGTGAGATCACTCATTTCTCACGGAAGAGATGTTGCTAGTTTCTCTCTTCACTTTACCATTATTTATATGAAAGGTGCTCGATTGAACTCCAATCTCTGGTTTCCTTTTTGAAACCAGAAAAACTTTTCTTCCTATTTGTACCTAACACAGGATTACATTTACAAACAGGTTCCTTGCAAGAGCTCCTTGTATTTGGAACGTATTGCTACAGGACTGCTTCTCTGCAGATCACAAGTTCTCTTAGAATCCAATGTCAACAGAATTCAGTCATTAATCATTCCCACAAGTAATCACAGTTCATTTCATCAATCATTCCCACAAGTAATCACAGTTCATTTCATCAATCATTCCCACAAGTAATCACAGTTCATTTCATCAAGCATTCCTACAAGTAATCACAGTTCATTTCATTAAGCATTCCCACAAGTAATCACAGTTCATTTCATCAATCATTCCCACAAGTAATCACAGTTCATTTCATTAAGCATTCCCACAAGTAATCACAGTTCATTTCATTAAGCATTCCCACAAGTAATCACAGTTCATTTCATCAATCATTCCCACAAGTAATCACAGTTCATTTCATTAAGCATTCCCACAAGTAATCACAGTTCATTTCATTAAGCATTCCCACAAGTAATCACAGTTTGATGTCAGTGTGCGAACTGTACATACAATTATTCGCAAGGAACTTAAGATGCAGAAGATTTATGCAAAGTTTGTCCCAAGGGTGCAGCCCATCCCCATCCTTGTCACAGACTATTTGACTAAGATTGGCATCAAGACAGTTTCTCACCCTCCCCATAGTCTAGACCTTACTCACTGTGACTTTTGTTTATTCCCTAAGTTCAAGGAAAACCTTAGAGACTGTCATGACAATTGAGGAGATAAAAGAGGTTGTGATGGGTGATGAGGGTCATTGACGCGATCAACAAGAGGACTTTCCAGGGAGCCTTCCAGAAGTTGTTGGAACAGTACAAGTGCATTGCAGCTGGAGGAGATTACCTCTAGTTTCATGTGTGTACCATTAATAAAAGTGCCCATACAAAAAAAAGTCTGGAAACTTATTGAAGGCACCTTGTACTTCTAAGAAATTGAATTTAGTTACTGCCAAAATTTTAGCTGCAGCTGCCATCATCTAGAATTCGCAAGAATTAAGAATGCTATGGTTTGAAGATTGTTATTCTTTAAATATTAGTCATTTCTGGACAATTTCATTTAGTTGCATAACTAAAATAGGTAATTTCGAAGCATAGCCAAAAAAGTGTGTGTGTGTGTGTGTGGATCAATATAATCAAAGAGGTGAAAAAAAAAAAAATATATATATAACTAACAAGGAGACCCAACATTGCCCTGGATTGAATGATGATCAACGGATGTTTCACGCTCCCATATTTTTATTGTCATCAAAATTGATGATCATTTCTCAATCAATCATCAATCAAATTGATTGCCTGGTCAAGTTGGGGACCCATTGCAGTAGCAATACCACACCATTTTTTTTTTCTTTATCTCGAATAAACTCAAATCAAGCATTATTGAAAAGAACATAAAAAACAAATATCTTTAGTTTTTTGTTTTCTTTTTTTAAATCAGCCTATCAAAACTAGAGTTATGACCATTCAAAGTATCCAAAAAATATGTGGTTCACTGGACATTTTGCCTGAAGTCAGTCCTATTCAAATGCATATAAAACTTGTGACTGAAAATGGTAGGAAATTTGCACAATTTACAGACTAGCTCATCTTTAAAAGGCTCTATCTTCAGATCTTTTTAAGGTATTATGATAAAATTTTGAACATATAATACCATCAGGGTTCAGTTGGCGTTATTTACAACTATCTC
The DNA here is from genome assembly GCF_053919585.1 of Euprymna scolopes. Lineage (NCBI taxonomy): Eukaryota > Metazoa > Mollusca > Cephalopoda > Sepiida > Sepiolidae > Euprymna > Euprymna scolopes. Next base: position 50,545,241 of record NC_136499.1, on the reverse strand, counting down.
ACTTGGTAACTTGAGGACTAATTAGCATATTCCAGTTTCATTTTAACAGCTTTAAGTAGAAACATCATAAAAACAACAGAAAAATGGTAAGTAGGGTTTTATCATCATAAGTATTATTCTGATGGACATTATCATTTGCCATTATAACATCATGAAAAATCCAAGATGGTGACCGAGAAATACAAAATGGTGACCATGACACGATTGAAAATTATTAAAATATGGCTTGTAGCATATCAAATTAAAGCAAATTTTGTACAGATCAGAATTATGTTTTCAAGTACATTAAACTAATTAGCATAATTAAGTTTCATTTTAACAGCTTTAAGTGGAAGCATCATAAAAAAACATTTAAAAAATGGGAGGTAAGGCTTTATCATCATGCGAAATATTATTCTGATGGACTTTATCATTTGTCATCATTACACAGTAAAAAATCTAAGATAGCAACCAAGAAATCCAAGATAGCCACCACGACATTATTCAAAGAAATTATTAACAAAATATGGCTTGTAGCATATCAAATGAAAGGAAATTTTGTACAGATTACAATTATGTTTTCAAGTACATTAAACCAATAAGGATAATTAAATTTCATTTTAACTGCTTCAAGTTACCGTGACAATTATCGGGTGAGTTTCTACTTTTATTTGGTATAATTTTTTATTTTTAAGTCATTGTCGAGACTTCAAGAGATATTGCGACCATTTTTTCTTGTCCTCATGTAACCCTCGACACTATTTGTTTTCTGAACAGAATAAACATTTACAACACCAAAAATTTATTGAGATAAGTAGATGAGTAACTTGCCTTTGGTAACATTTTTTGGCCACTTAAAACAAACCTAATAAAAGTTATTCTTTTACTTAACTGGATAAGTGATTTGTGTGTTTTAACTTATTTAAAAGCATGGTCATTGTCGGTTATTCTTTTTCAAAGGATTCATTTTTTTTTAAATATTCTTTTCCTTTCCAGAATTCAAAAGTTGTTTTCTATATAATAACAAAAATAAAATGAATACTTTATGTTCGTAAGTTAGTTGATGAACATTTTGTTTACATATTTTTTGTGCACGTCACAACACATAACAATTCTCATATTTATATGCATTTGTCACTACTTCTATCGATTCGTGCATAAGTTTTTATCCAATTCTTGTCAAATTTTAGGACAAAAGAAATTAATGTATTCCCTACTAAATAGTGTTTGAACATAATTTCTATTTTTATTAATCTTTATATTACAAAGCGTTAACTTTAAAATGTTGTATTTGCGATTCGAAAGCTAAAAAAAAAAAAAAAAAAAAAAAAAAAAATCATTGTCAGTTATTCTTTTTCCAAAAAAAAAATTTTCCTGTCCATAATTCAAAATTTATGTTTTCTATATAACAGCAAAAATAGAATGAATACTTTATGTTTGTTAAGTTAGTTGACGAACACTTGTTTACAGATTTTTTTGTGCGTGTCACGACACAAAAAAATTCTCAAGTTTATATGCGGTGGTCACTATCGATTCGTGCAATTCCTTTCAAATTTTAGAACAAAATAAATTAATATATTCGCTATTAAATGGCGTTTGAACACAGTTTCTATCTTTACTTATCTTTGTACTACAAAGTGTCAACTTTGAGATATTCTAACTTTTCACTGGAAAGACGTACATGTGTTCAAATTCCGTAGCAAAGGCAATTGTTTTCCCTGATTAGCTAAAACAACTAGAAATCTCGTTGACAGGTACAACTTCTGCTTCGAGTATTTATGTGAACACACTCCGACCATTTATTTGCAAAAAGTGATCTACCACCAGCGGGCATGCTATGCTGGCATGTTTCGTCATTAATAGTCAGATTTAAATAGCGATTTCTTCAAATATACAAATCACAACAAATAATTAAGTACCATTTTGAAGTAAATTTTATTGTGAATCTAGTTAGATAAGTTTTATTTTGATGGAGGTAGGAAAAATGTACTTATTACGGATTTAAAGACTATGAGTGTCAAATTAAGTAGCAGTGTGTACCTTTGTCCAGTGTTGAACATTATGGTGTCTGATATTGCTAATCGCAGTACACCGGGAAGCTTCACATGCCTCCCAGCAAAGACTTAGTCCACAATATATTGCAGTCTACAATGTACTGTAGGGAACCTACTGCTGATTTTATAAAATTATTTTTTTAATAGCTTGAATTAAAGTTTAAAATGCAAAAGTCAAGTATTATGCTTCAATTGTGCTCCAAACAGAAATATTTATTTCAAATGCGCCCCTGTCATATCAAAGAATCTACTACTGATTTTATATGCCTGGTTGTACGGTGATAATGGCTTAAATTTAAAGCTTAAAATGAACAAGCGGAGCGTGCATGGTCCCCCTTTGCTGCTGCATGTGAGATGATACCACAAAAAATAGAAGAAAAATGATGAATGTGAAAAGTGTGAAGGGCCAATGTTTCCTTCACATTTTTGCCAAGTTTCAGAAAAATCTAATGGATAGGGCAAAAGTTATATGGTAAAAAGTGTCATTTTTTGCAATTTTGGGGTATTTGTGACCCATTTTGAGCTCTTGGGAATGCCAAATCCCAGTGAAAATGGACAAACGGTGCAGTTTCACACCTTAAGACATGTATATTTGAATTCAACACCATGGAAAACCACTATATAGACATAGAGTTTTTAATATGAAAAAAAAAAAAAAAAAAAAAAAAAAAAGCCCTAAAAGTTCCAGAGGGATGCCAACCAGAATTTTATCAGGGTCACCCATACTGAATTTATAAATTTATATTAAGAACAATGGCCTCCACATTTTGGCCAAGTTTCAGAAAAATCTAATGGATGGATCAAAAGTTATGGGACAAAACGTGTTATTTTGGGGCATTTTTTACCTCTTTTGAGCCCCTGGGAATGCAAAGGGAATTTTAGCAAAAAAATTTTTGTACTGTGCACATCTATTTAATAAAATACAATTTGTGGCAAAATTTCAGGAAAAACTAATTGATGGTTATCGGGCAATAGACCGGACTAACAGACGCACGGACGCCTACTAAAAATATAGATCCCTCTCTGACAAAATCGGAGGACAAAAAAGTCAAGTATCATAGTGTAATCGTGCTTTAAACAAAAACATTAATTTTAAATGCGGCCATCATATCAAAGAACTTACTTTTAATTTTATATGTTGAGCCTTTTGGTTTGTGTAACAAAACTTCTCAAATGCACTTGTGATGTTAGGCTGTGTAAGGTGTCAACTTTGGTCAAAATCGCCTGCTCCTTCTTTCAGTTTATTTTGATTATCAATAGTTATCGAAGACATTTCTATACAAAACCTATCTGAGAACACTGCCAGGCACATAAAGTACCTTTGTGAATTTTCATAAAAATTGGCCCAGCCGTTTTCGTGTTCATAGGAAACAAACTCACAGATATACAAAGTTCCTTTTTATATAATAGCAGAGATAGAGATAAATGTTACTAAAGGGAAGCTAAGTTATTCTTCTAGCTACCGGGATAAATTTTTTAACTTATTCAAGCATTTTTTTTTTTTTTGGGGGGGGGGGGTATTTTAGTTAAGAATAAAAGAATTTTGTTGATTTATAATGAAAACAAAATGGTGGTTTCATTTGAGCCATAGTCGAGCGAAGCTTTAATAAGTACTCAAAAATCGAAAATTAAACAAAATACTGGTAGAACGATTATATTTTTGCATGATTGGTAACATGGAATGTGTTTCCATCAGGATTTTGTTTAATTTTCGATTTTTGAGCACCTGACTCGACTATGTCTTGAATAAGACCACTATTTTGTTTTTCATTCTAATTCAATAGATTTTCAGTCTAAAAAAAAAAAAGGTTAAAATAAATTAAAACACTTAAAACTTATCCAGGTTCGTAGTAAAGTAGCTTAGTTGGTACTTCTGCAGTTCAAAACCCATTTTTCTGTGAGTCTCGCTCGGCCATGCCGGAAACTGCCAGATTATACTGAGCTAACAGAAGTCAATAAAAAAATAAAAAAATAAATAAAATAAATAATAAAAAACACAACAGAAAAGAAAGAAAATAAGACAAACAACCTACCGTAATAATTTCATAAATTTTACTGTTTTATTTTTTTTATGACAACTGTGTTTTTTTTACCTGCTCCAGTGTAGTATAACCCCACCCACACCCACCTCTCCATGTTAAAAACAGCTTTTGAGGTTGGGGGTGTTTATTCCGAAGGTCTTAACATGGGAAGGTTGGGAGAGGGGGTGCTTATACTACGCTGGGGCAGGTCATAGAAAAAATACCTCTCCATTGCCAGCAGCTGGTTCCAGCCTGGAATTATTCATTTTCCTTCTTTGCCAAAAGATTTGTTGCTCAAAGGAGCACAATGATATTCTGCGCTTCCATTTGTTTTCCTTTTAAACTTTCATTTCCTTTCTTCCAATTTTTACCGTCTGCTTGCTCACGTCTTTTTTTTTTTTTGTTCACTTGGTATAATCTGGCAATTTCCTTCGTTCACCAGGCATTGCAAAGAGAGATTCACAGAAAAATGGGCTTTAAACTGCAGAAGTACCACTTAGTTTGCCTTTGATAATATTTATTTATTTATTTTTTTTTTTCCATCGCTTTTTGTTTTGTTAACTATTCTGAAAAAAAAAAAAAAAAAAAAAAAAAAAAAAAAAAAACCCTACTAAAATCCAGTTCGGGTTAACATTATTGTTGTTGTCTTCAAAGAAAAACGATCAGAAACATCTTTATCCACTCAAGAGAGATGGTACCAAGAGTCATAACATAACATACTTATCTTACAGTAGTCTTCGGGCCTTCATAAACAGAGACTCATAAGTACATATATATATATAAGAAAAAAAAAGCTAAGTACTCTAACAGCATTCACTCGGTCGCCATATAACAGAACACACAAAGTCATTATCGGAATTGCAGAGTTGAAAGGTATAAAGTGTAACTCTGACAATTCTAAAATATCAGATTTCTTATTTTAAAACCTCCCAATATCGAAACTGCCCTTGGTCTTTTCTCCAAACCAGCAAATTTGCAATCCCGATCACCATATTCTAAAACAGAGCTCACCAACTTATAACATGCCACTCACCATAATATAATACAACAAATCACCAGATAAGATTAGCACTATTTTAGATTGCTTTTTTATGAGAAGTCAGCTACCCCCCCCATTAAAAAACTAAGGTACTTGTACAGCTAAATCAAGACATTAAAAAGAAAAAAAATGAAAATATCGAAAAAAAAAAGAAAAAAAAAAAAGGTTATATTGTACGTATCCGTTTTGGACTGAAGATCTCCGAGAAAAAAAAAAAAAAAAAAAAAAAAAAAAAATTTCACTTAATATGATCGAGTATTTCTTTTTTCTTTTCTTTTTTTTTTACAGCAGAAAAACACATTTTTATGACAGGGTGTTGAAGTTAGCCATCTTTGAATTTTTGAACATGCCACGGGGAGATAACTCTCAGTTTAAAGCCGTGACACTCCTTCCCTATCTTTAATACTAGCTTTTCCTCCTAAAAATCGAACCTTTGGCTCGGTATAATAACAAAATGTTTTTTCGCTGTTGTAAAAAAAAAAAAAGAAGCTACTTGATGAAATTAAGTGAAATGTTTTTTTTTTTTTTGTTTTTTTTGGAAAACTTCATTCCATAATGGATATGTACAATATAACCTTTTTTTCTATATTTTCATTTTTTTTAATGTCTTGATAAACTGCACAAGTGTATAAAAAAAAAAAAAAAAGATTCACTGTATCAACAATCGTGTGAAAATGTATTGTTCTATCAATGTTTTGTTTAATATACAACTCTCAAAGGTCCAAACGACTAACAAAACCATTATTTTTTTGTGTTGAGACTTCTTTTGTTTCAGAGTAAATAAACACTAAGTTTATATATATATAATTTTCATTATGGACTTTACTTTTGTATAAGCAGAATTGCCTGTAGGTCTCTAGTTACTTGTAACTGGTTGATAAAAACATGTTCATGAATGTGTACGAACATATAAAGGCATATATATATATATATATATATATATATATATATTATATGAATTTCATTCTTTTAAAAATATTTTTTCATAGTTTACTTTACTTAAAAGTGTGATGATTGAAATATTTTTTCATAGTTTACTTTTCTTAAAAGCATGGTGATTAAAAAAACAAAAACTTTCTTCTAATTTACTCCTTTTATCAAAGCTAACTGACAAAAGATATTTGGTTCTTCTTTATTATTGCAGCGAAATTCGAAAACTGAAATATTGAATTTCAAGTGAAACCAATGTTATCTACTGAATTGTTTTGTCGCAGTAATGTAAGAAATTTATTTTCACATAATTTAGAACTCTGCAGTGTGGAAAAATTGACACAACAATGAAAAGCAAACCTACCTGGTTGATGCAGTCGCCGGCCGAGTCTTATTCGCAAAAATGCTCTGCGTCATTTAAGCCGCACTTTCGAGTCTATTAGGTAAACGTCTGATGAAGTGGCAGTTTTTTCTTCTTCTGGGAAGGCTATCATGATTTATTGTCTAGAGTCCAATATTTCCACATTCTTATAAGGTGCCGATATTCCATAGAAGTAGGGGATCCCAAGTTGCCGATTTAAAAGACGATATTTCGCCTGGAAGGAAAACCTAATTAGGTTAAATTGTCTCATGGTGCCGAGACAAATAGGGACTAATTCGCCCTTAAATTAATGAGTCCATGTAGCTTTGACGAAAAACATGAACTAATGTCCATGTTAGGAAGTTAGTCAGGAACTGACTTTGTCTGAATTCCCCGCGCGTGCATGGGGTTAAAACTTATATCAACCAATCAGAAGGTTGATATAAGATAGAATATTTCAAGTTATGCAGTTTTTGTCAATAATGAAAATATCCAAAATTTACGAAAAACGATAAGGCAGAAAATTTAGGTACTTGTTTGCTTTAATCCGGCCATAAAAAAAAAAATGAAAATATTGAAAAAACATTATATTGTACGTACTCGTTATGGAATAAAGTTTTCATACAAAAAGAAGAAGGGAAAAAAAAAACGTAGAAACTTTGTAAGTAAAAAAAAAAAAAAAAAAAAAAAAAAAAAAAAAATGTTTAGATGTTTTTTTTTGCTCATGTTTCCAAATAATCTCGTCAGATATTGCAAACTTTAGGCGGTGATTAGAGTTATTCCCCTCCTCGTCCGCAAAATAGGCAAGATGGCCACGACACGATCGATCTCATTTTCCTCTTACAAAAAAAAAAAAAAAAAAAAAAAAAGATCAAATTAAGTGATTTTTTTTTTTGTATGAAAACTTTATCCCATAACAAGTACGTACCAATATATATTTTCCCAATATTTTCATTTTTTTAATGTCTTGATTAAGCTAAACAAGTACCAAATTTTATTATTAATGAAAATAGTTTTCGAAGACAACTAGTGAAAATTGAGTTTTGGAAAAGAAAAATAAAAAAAATAAAAAAGGCGCTTCTACATTTTATCGCCGAAACTGGAGACACCATTTTATTTTGAGCACCTGTCGATTAGAATCAGAGGGAGAAATCAGTATTTTAAACTATGGCCGAAGTTAGAAATAAATAACAAAAAAATTAAACTAGATAAACTTCCGGAAAGAACTATGAAAAAAGTAAATAAAGTGAAAGAGAATTGTTTCATTGGAGATGTTTCAATTCAATTAATGAAAACGGGAAAGTTTTTCATTTAATTTTAGATTAATTTATTCTTTCCGGAAGCAATCGTTCTCCAGTTTAATTTTTCCTTTTTTTTTGTTATTTATTTCAGGCTTCGCCCATAGTTTAAAATACTGATTTCTCCCTTGGATTTTAACGGCAAGTGTAGAAGTACCATAAGACAATCCGGAGAGTTCTAATTGTAACAAAAGAGAGATAAATATTTTCTGAAAACTGAAAATCTTTGGCTAATTTATAGCAAAACTCAATTTTCGTTAATGGTTTTCGAAAACTGTTTTCATAAATACTTATCTACCTTATCGTTTTTCGTAATTTTTAGATATTTTCATTACTGCGACATGACAATTCAGTAAAGACCATTGATTTCACTTTGCATCGAAGCACAGAAATTAGGAACCCGGGATTTTTGGAAAATCTACAACAGCGTAGTAAATAATGGACAGTCGACTATTCCCCCACTATCAAACGATCATGAGGTTGCTTGCATGGCAACTGACAAGGCTAATCTGCTTGCTAGTCGGTTTGCCTCAAACTCCACACTGAACTCGGTACACCACTCACTCCCTGATTTTCCTCTGCGAACAGACGCCTCACTAGACGATTTGAAAATCACCCCTTCTCAAGTACATGCTATTATAAAAAACCTAGACACCTCAAAAGCATGTGGACCAGATCTCATCCCGGCTGTGCTATTAAAAAAATGCTCTGCCGAGGTTGCTTCAGTTTTGTCCAAACTTTACAATAAATGCCTTAACAAATCTTGTTTTCCCGACTGCTGGAAAACCGCCTCTGTGGTACCAGTCTTCAAGAATTCTGGTGAAAGAACTGACCCACTAAATTATCGCCCCATTAGCCCCCTCCCGCTTTTCGCCAAAATATTTGAGTCCTTAGTTAATCAAGCCCTAGTCCAGCACCTAACGGCAGCTAAACTCCTGACTGACAAAGAATATGGATTCAGGCAAGCCCGTTCAACAGCAGATATCTTAACTGTAGTTTCTGAATGTATATACCGTTCATTGGATAAAACAGGGGAGGGTAGAGCGGTGGCCCTCGATATATCTAAGGCTTTTGACAGGGTATGGCACAATGGTCTTCTAAGGAAAATTAGATCATATGGAATCACTGGAAGAATTCATAATGTAATTAAATCCTACTTAAGTTATAGAAAAATCAAAGTTGTCCTCGACGGTCGTACATCCAAACAATACGACATAAATGCGGGAGTACCTCAGGGGTCTATCCTTGGACCTCTATTATTCCTGATATTCATAAACGACCTCCCTGATAAAATTGTTTCAGAGATGGGTATATTTGCCGATGACACCATTCTCTAACAGATATGAGGGGAAAACAAATGAACACATATCCAAGGAAATGGCAGAAACACTAGAGGATGACCTCCAATCCGTAGTGGAATGGGGACAAAAATGGTTGGTCACATTCAATGCTGCTAAGACTAAGCTTGTTTCCTTCAATAACTACAAGAAACCTTCTCTCCCACCAATAGCAATGGCCAAGAACACATTACCTGAAAGTACTTCTTTTAAACTCCTCGGCCTAACGTTTACAGGGAATATGAACTGGAATAGATACATTGAGAGCATTGCCAAGGCTGCTGCAAGGAAGGTTGGCTCCCTCTACCGTGCTAGAAAACTACTTACGCCTGACAGTATCCTATACCTCTATAAGGCAACCATTCGCCCATGTATGGAGTACTGTTGTCACATCTGGGCTGGTGCATCTGCTTCTTGTCTCTCGCTCCTGGACAGGGTTCAAAAGAGAGTCGCCAACCTGACAGGTCCTGAACTGTCATCTAGGCTTCAGCCTCTGTCCCATCGACGAGATGTTGCATCCCTCTGCCTGTTCTACAAATACTTTAATGGTGAATGCTCTGACGAACTGCAAACACTTATACCTCCCCGACATAACTACCCCCGACAAACCCGACAAGCTACGAAGTCTCATCCCTTTACAGTAGAGATCCCTAGGTGCAAGAAAGCCTTTTACTCCAATAGTTTCTTCCCCAGAACTGCGGGTCTTTGGAACTCCCTTCCGGGATTCTGCTTTCCCAACTGCAATGATATGCAGAAGTTCAAGTGTAATGTTAACAAACATCTTTCTACTCATCTCATCTCCCTTCATAATGACCCCGCTAATTAAGTCCCTGATAGTAGCCCCCTGCTTCAAAGTGGCACTGTGCCTTGTTTGGGGTGAAAATTGAATTTAAAAAAAAAAATAAATAAATAAATAAAAAACTTAAAATTCAATATTTCAATTTTCGAATTTCGCTACAATAATTAAGGACGAGGAATAATAATAATAAAAACAACTTTTACTTCCCTTCTCTCTCTCTCTCCATCCTAACAAAAACACCGGTGCCAAGGTTAATATAAAACGTGAAATATAGGAATTAATTAATTTGTTGTTTACATAAAAAGAAAAAAAAAATGGATTAGTATTATTGATGAATTAATTTAAAATCTAAGACGTATTTTATTCAAACTTTAATAAGCGGTTTTTTTCTTTTTACAAATTTCATATTTAGAGATTAAAAAAAACAACAACCCAAGTTTATATCTAAATTAATCTAAATTAGTTAATTGTAATTAATTTAGTTTGAAATTAATGCAAAACTAAAAAATAATATAAAAGGAAATATAAAAAATAAAAACGATTTGAACGAAATAAGTATTTTGGCGCCAACTCTCGTGATGGGTGTTATGAAAAGTCGAAATGAAACGAAACGTGGACGAAAATAATTTTCAAAACAACCGTTGACCAATTTGACCGTTACGGAAAGTACTTATATTGTAATTATTAACAAACTTGTAGGTAAAACTTGAAGCAAATACAATAGCTGTCGTAAAATAATATGGGAAATTAGAGAAAAAGAGTGATATTCACTCGAAAAGAAAAAAAAAAAGAGTGAAGTCGTCGAAAAAGAAAAAAAAGATACATACACAAACGGCAAACGCACTTTTAAATTTACTTTTAATGCATAAAAAACAACAATCTGATTATAAACAACTGTGATGATGATTTTCTAATGTATGGTCGCTTATTACTTATATTATTATTATTATTATTATTATTATTATTTACTATACTAAATCATAAACAAATAAAAGTCTTACCGGAGTAATTCCGAAATCCATTTCATAACAAAAGTACATTATGAAATTAGCACACATGTTAGTATCAATCAGAAAATGTTTATTTAAATTCAAATAATTAAAAACAACCGATGATAACTGACTGGATCAATATATTTCAAATATTTTTTTTTATTACACACAATAGAATAAATTGTGCTTATGATATGCATTTATCGTACCGCGCTATTTTTTAAATCGTATTTTCAAGTTTTACGATATCTTTTATTATTATTGATATTAAATTGTTACACGAAAGTAGAGTAGTTACAAAACACACCTCTCTCCATGTTAAGAATGGCTTTCTAAATAACACTTCAGCACGGTACAATAAGTGCATATTTGTTAAATAGTTAACCTAACAACAAAGCTTAACAACTTCGGAAAGGGAGGGTATTGTTTATCTCCCCACGAGGGCAGATGACACAAGGTCAATTTCTATTTATTTATTATGCTTCTTTGAGCATTTCTTGTTTTAATCGATCTCATGTCAGCTTTTAAATATCCCATCAGATGTAGATTTATTCCCCCCCCCCTCCAAACCTGGTTTACCTTTTTAGGTTAGGTCTATTTTAACCTGATTAGGCAATATTTTTCTTTACGCAATTATCTTTTGGTACTTGCAGTTTGAGTTTACGGACCGTACTGAAATAATATTATTTAGAAAGCCATTTTTAATATGGAGGCAGGGGCTTTGTTAACTATTCTGTACTTTCACTTAACGATTTAATAAACAAAAGATACCGTAGAGATTGATCGATCTAAAAAGCATGGTCCTTAAACTGCACAAGTACTTTTTCGAGAAAGTTTACTCGTTTTCACTTTCCTTTGTGTGCACCTTCAGATTTTATTAAATGCAAAAAACAAAAAAAAACTGTTTTATTACCTTTACTTTATATCTGAATATTTCTTGTTTTAATTAAGATAACTTTAACAAAATACGGATAAAATTATAAATATTCCACCAGATGACCCTGTTGATAAAGAGTAAAACATTTTTGAATGCATCCGTTTTTTTTTTTTTGTTTTTTTTGTTTTCTTTGTAAAATTATTTACATCAGAAATTTCGGATCGTACTATTTGCTTTTTGTATTAAAGTGTTAAGGTTTATCAAATTGTTAGGACAAAGTACAGAATAATTACAAAACTGCCTTCTCTTCTCATGTTAAGAATGGGTTTCTAAATAACGTTACTATTTCAGCATAATCCCTATTCGGCATAAGTATCGTCGATACTTAGTATCGACCCCTATTTACCTTCCCACAAGAGCATACTTAGAAAAGATCGGTTTTAATGTGAAGAAAAATTTAGCTTCTCCTCCAAGAGACACTCTGGAGTGGTGTGGATATATATATATATATATATATATATATATATATATATATATATATTTCTTAGTTTAGAAGGATTTCTCCTTTACTGATAAAAAACAGATATTACACTTTGATCTGAGCCAAAAGGTAAAATGAAATACCGTGTAAGGTAATTTGTTTCAAAAGGTATGGCTCTATTATAAAAGGTACTTATGCAGAATACGGACCGTGCTGAAATAATATTATTTAGAAAGCCATTTTTAACATGGAGAGGGGAGTTTTTTTGTTTTTTTTAATTATTCTATACTTACTACTTTCACTTAACCATTTAAGGTCAATGTGTACTGGTTCTCCAATCTGCAAAGGGTGTTTATTCCGAAAGCTGTTCTTAATATGGCGAGGTTAGGGGTGTTTATTTCAAAAGGCATTTTTATTTTCAACCTCCCCATGTTAAGAACTGCTTTCAGAATAAACACCCTTTGCAGATTGGACAACATTGGACACATTGATCCAATTTAATAAACAAAAAAATACTGTAAAAATTAAGCTAAACGTGAAAATCATACAAGTTTGTTTTTCTTGGGGTTTTTTTTTTACTCACATTCACTCTAATTTCGACGTAAGGGGAAGGGGCTACTATTTTGGGACCATGCCTAGGAGAGATTAACAAGATGTTGGTTTACGTTACATTTAAATCATTTATATCAGTCCAGTCAGATTGCTTAGATTTACTTGTAAAATCTGCATTTATGTTACCGTGCTGAAATAGCATTATTTAGAAAGCCATTCTTAACATGGGCAGGGGAGAGTGTTTTGAAATTATTCTCTACTTTCATCTAATAATCATAAAATTTGAATTTTACTTGAAATTACTATTTTTAAAAAAACAACAACAACATGGTAACATAAGTGCACAAGCACTGTAAAATCTTGAATTTTAAAACGTATTCAAAATTGCTTTGTTATTCCAATTTTTTAAAATTATTTTTGTTGGAAAATAAAACATTTGTCAACTATATCCTGGATGTTTTATATTTTTAAATTTTTAAAATGCCACTATGCACTGTTAAGCCAATTTCTACTCAAATGAAACTTAATTCGTTAATCGAGTTCACATATTTAAACGCAAGGAATTTTGTAATCAATCCGTGTTGATTTCATTATTTAAACAGATATCATTTAGCTCGATTTTCGCTGCGAAATTTTGTAAGCATTAAAATAGATTAAATAAACCTTTATATTAGTTTGTCATCTGCATGATCGTTAAAAGGCTGGGCTTCAACCCTAACGGTAAGTTAACACTTGAACAAAACACTAACAGCCGGTTTGCCTTTTTTTGTCAACACATTCTCCGATCACCGTTTCGCAAACATTCAATATAAACATAAACAAAACTTTTTTTTTTTTTTTTTTTTTTTAAATTAATAAATATACATTACCGGCAATTTTTCACCACGCAACCAATTGTGGCCCCATTTTTTCGGCAAAATATGCATCTTAGTCGAGCTCCCCTGCTCTTCTCCTTGGCGATGTCACTCGGTAGAAACCCGTAGATTCCATCGTCCTCGGTCTTTCCCCTCTGCGAGAGACCGCTGGAAAAGAGCATGCAGAAATAATGGACCGTAATTCCACATTTACGGACTTTCCGACCGTAGATCTCTTCGTCATCGTCAGGTGCTTCGCAGAAGATACAGCTCTCCGAATATTTCTTCTTAGCTCTCTCCGTACTGGCTCCACTTTTCGACCTTCTTCTGCTCGTCGTCTCATTCTGGTTCGATCCCTGTGGGGTTGACATGGCGTACTCCTCCGATCTTCCTTTTATTTATTTAATCTTAGATTAATCTATAGCACTTAAAAAAAAAAAAATAAATAATGCAAAATCGCCAGGCTTTCTTCAGATGATAGTCCAACTTCCCGCCATCTGCAAAGCGAAGTGCCGCTGACGTCACACAAACAGTGTAACCAAAACGAGACCGGGCTACACCTAAAAGTTAAACTTGAGTTGACGAAAAACGAAAGCGAAAAAGTTTACGTTGTTTTTTTTTTAAAAGTTGTTTAAACATTATTCAACGATGATTACTGTTATTTATTTACTTAAGATTTCAAATGACAATAAATTTGGTAGATATAGATAATAAATGAATACTTTGGGGGAAAGAATGTTTTAATATTAGGAAAAAAAAAAACGGTGCTATTTAGAATTAAACCTATTTTCAAAAGAAAAAATACAGAAAAATCTTTAAAAAAGACTTTATGATGATGTACGTACTCGTCACGGAATGAAGATGTCATTCAAAAAATCACGTGAATGAATCAAATAGATTTTTTTAAAGTAAGAAAATCAAATTTTTTGACGAATCCAGAGATAGGGTTTTAAGTAGACAACTCAATTCGAACTATCAAGATCAAAATCAGCCTTGTACTATGTATAATTTATAATTAAAATCACAAAAATCATAAAAATGATTCTATCTATCTATCTATCTATCTATCTATCTATCTATCTATCTATTATGGTAAATTAACCTCACAAACTCAATACTCCCTGGCTGAGGCAAAATAATTCCACAATTACAAAACCATACCTTTAAACTCAAATTTTATTTAGTTATAACATCAAAGAAAGGTTAATGGTCCGAGTACAGTCCTTGCGAAACGGTGGGTCAGTTTTGCCTCCCAAATTGGGAGCCAGTAGTTAAGTCCTTTTGGTGAAGTGGTAGAGTGGTTTTCCTTCGAAAAGGTCCATGATAATTCATGGTGTTCTCGGCAAGAGTTCTGGTGCCTTTAATTAGGTATAAATCGAGTCCCTTGGGACCCTAATTGAATTGAGAAAAGTTCAAACATTTAGGTGATATAAACATGATGAAAATGTTCACCTAATGCCATCCTCTAATTGGGATATCTTCGGCAAAATATAAAGGTGTTCCTGCTTGTAGAGATTTCAAGTCCTTTTTCACCAAATATTTAGATGGTATAAATTGAAGAAATTGCTGTGGCTCCATTCTCGATAATGCATTCTTCTCGGAGCCGACTTTTGATGAGTCTTGCTCTTGCCAGAGGTTTTCGTAGACTGAAAAACAAATGGATGTTTACAAAAAAGATGCCAATCTTGGCCCATACAAATTAACCAATCACAGGCTGACTACAAGAAATGTGTGTAGGCAGCTTAAAATATGAAAATGGCATTGTAACTGGAATTTCTCACACACTGCCAGGGAAGGGAGGAAAAAGTAATACATAATCATTACTTCTTTCAAATACAAATTAATTAATAATACGATGAGATAAATGACAAGTAACAAGTTAATCCAATATACATAACTCTTGACTCAGACAATTTTATCAATTTCAATATGTGTTAATTTGCTAACAATTCAAATTGATATTCAATAATTATATAACTTTAATTCACTTGAAACTACTTAATTGTAATATGTGTGTGCCACTGTCTGCTGTCAATTCCAATTGAAACTTCATTAATTCTAATGCATCCAAATATTAGTTAATGATTGTAGCAAGCTGCTACTACTACGAGACTAGACTGTATTCTCACCTTAGTTCTCTCTTTCTCCCTACTCTTTTCTCTTTTCCTTCCTTTCTTCTTATACGTCATCAGAGGTTCCAGCCAATGAAAAGCGAGAATGGTTTATGTGGGACATTCGAGTGAAGGAAACGTCCTTACTTCCACGGCGACTAGAGACAGAACACACGCCTCACTCCTCAGCTCCCGTTAGGTAACCAAGAGGAGCATTGAACATTAATACAGACTTTACAAAATGCACTGTCTTTCTTTGTAACCCGAGTTTCGGGAAAACACACATATATATTGGATATATAAAACCTCATGAATTCATAACAAAGTCGCGTTACACGTTCTCATTTTTATAAGAAGACAATGTCTTCTTTTACCAGTATTTCTTTCTATTTCAGCCCTCCAGTTCTTCCTGTTATCGGAGGCGCCCCGAAGTGGGAGCCTACCGAAATGGTAACCTCTAATTAGTACCCCTGTTAATGTATGGTAATAATACCATATGATCACTATGTGGAATGTAGAGCTACATTCTTACAATTTGAACAAAGCCACTCCCCTAGGGTATCCTGCTAATTAACTCCTATGATGAAATGGTACCAGCTGTCGCAGGAATCACAGCACACCATAGGTGATGTTCCATCATTAGAAACTGAACAGGTTAGACAGAAGAAAGGACCTCCTTTCTTAATAAACTCAGTTGATACAATATCATCATTACCCTTAATTTCCAAGGGTACAAGATTTTTTAAGTAATGGACCTGTTCGCACCCATCTTTAAGAACAACAGCAGATTGAACATTATTATCACTTCCAGTAATTAAATTAATTATTTTACCAAGATTCCAAAATTGTTTGGGTTTGTTGGGAGACTTAATAAGCACTATCTCTCCAACAGATAACTTTGGGGAACAACTGCTCCCAATTTTGGCATCGACTTCTCTTAATAACAGGAGGTAATCATTGTGCCAGATATGATTGAATTTTTCAACAAATTTATTCTTCATTTCGAGGGAATGTAACAAGGCAGTCTTATTTGGAGGGTCAGAACATAATTCAGAATCATAATTATTAATAAGCAAACAAGGTTGATAGCCTGTTTATAAAAAATGATTTGGAGTTAAAATACTAAAGCCTCTGTCAGCAGAAGCAATATAAGTGAGGGGTTTGTCATTTATTGCCTTTTGCACATCAGAAAGTGCAGTCAGAAATTCAAAATAATCCAACTTTCTTCTGCCCAATTATCCCGTTAATGGAAGTTCTGTTTAAATTCTTATAACCGGGACAGAGCCGGAATCCCTTTTGAGTTAAGTTATTAACAACTTTATCAAAATTATCAACTTCGAATTTTAAATTCAAATCCCTGGAAAATAAGGCCTCAAGTTTAAAAGGATTTTGATCACCTAATTTTATAGATATATTGTGCTCCTGCAATCTCAAGGAGTCACTGCCAATTAATGTGTTCACAGCCATAGCAACTTTCTTGGTTTTTATGTTTTTTTTGCAGAACACAATTTAAATAGAACTGCCTGAGCGAAAAACGATCGTTGACTCCCAGTATCAATCAAACAGAAAAAGTAAATAGGTCGACCATGAGCTTTCATCGATATTCTAAGGACAGGAAAAATACTGTCCTGTTGTCCATAATAAGTTGTTCTGCCCACAAGAGACTTATTTCCTTTGGGGCACATAACACTAAAGTGGCTCTTTAATCCACAAATTGTACATGGAGTAAGGAAACCCCTTAATTCCTCGACAAACAACATCTGAGTGTTCACCCAGACACTAAGTACATAATTTCAATTCCTTGGCCTTTCAGCATTTAGTTTCGCAGGAAGGATATTTTTTACAGTTCTTAATCAAATGGTCTGTAGCATTACACAACATGCATAATAAAATGGCCTTCACCTCGCATGGAGAAGACGCCATATTGGATTTTGTATTAGGTGAAGAAGGCGCCAATCTTGACGTGCAACTTTCCCATTGAAAATCGAGCGGGGCGGCCATCAAACATTCCGTAATGTTGAACACGAGACATTATAGTATTTAGAGAAGGGAACCGTTCGCCAGTTCTACTCATTAATTCCCTCCTTATAGTATAAAGAAATTTTTCAAATAATACATGGGCTATCAATGTCCCCGAGGTTCTACCCTCAATAAAAAAGTCAATCCCGAAAGACTTATCAAGTTCCATCAGATCTCGTTTAACCTTTTCGAGAAATGTCATTAAATTTTTTAGATCCATTACGCGAGATGAGCTAGGAATAATCTCTTCAAAAACCCGATTTCTAATTAAATCAGGATTTAAATATTTTCCCTTAAAAGTTCCAGGGCTACATCATAGTTGTCCAATGTTACATCTAGACTGGAGACCATTTCAAAGGCTTCTCCTTCTAGCTTAGATTTAAGTACTAACAATTTGTCAGCCTTGTTCAAATTATCTGTACAAAATTCGAATGTATTTAGAAAGGTTCTGAAAGAAAACTTATCATCTAGGGATGTACCGGAAAACTTTAAACAGTTCAATTGCATCTTTATGGGCATAACCGTCGTAGGTTGAATATCTCGTGGCGTATCTATTTTCAATTTCAATGATAACAATTTTTCTTCAACTTCCGAAAAAAAACTCCTCTGAATTCTCACAAAGATGCGATTTCTCTTCATCCGGAGTCTTGCTTACTACTAAGTCTATCAGCTCATCCAGATCCTTCAACATCTTATAATTACCATCTCGCGGGACCTTAAAATATTTAGTTAAGAGTTGTTATTCTCTAACCACGTCATAGCACTATTTATGCAAAATTTTTTGGCTTCCCACTTAGTTATTAATTCCTTTAGGGCCATGATTCATCCCTAGTGAACAATTAATAAAATAGCAGTATTATCCGCAAATGTTTAACCTGGCGAATACCGCCAATATTTATTCTTCCAAAACGGAATCGTAACCACAAAGCAATAAACCCAACGCTAACGAAATTTATTGCCCTAAAATTAAGGCAACCTCACTATAAGGAATAAGAATTAAGCCACACCACTAAACTGAATTCAAAATTTCTGAGCGACACCAAGAGAGGTGCTGAAAAATGGGGGGGGGGATTAACCCTTTTCTTTCCCCCCTTTTTTTTTAGCGAATAAAATTTCAACTCACAATATTATTTGATTATTTGAGATAGATGCAGAAATAAATTCAATGTGAATATTCACTCGTGGCAATGTAAATCAAAACATTTAACAATCTCAATTCAAATCAATCAATTTAAAATTAAAATGATTATTTAATGCGTGAAGATAGAACACATTCAAATTTAGTGTGATTTTTATATTTAAACATTTAAATCAAGGAAAAAAATCATCTTCAAAAGTTTCCCTTTACTTTTTTTTTTTTTTACTTCTACAAAATCTGAACCGAAGCCATTAATTTTTTTTTCCAATTTAAATCAAGAACAAGGTAACCCACATGGGATTTTAATTCAAATAAACGTAATTTAATATACTTGTAACTTATGACTACAATTTCAAAGTCGACTTAAATCATTATCAAGAAACAATTTCAAACGTAAGGAAAATTCCTTTTATTTTTTTACCTTTTTTATTTTAATGCAAAACACATCGTTTTATTTGAAACTTAAAATTAAGCTCATATCAGCTTTTAGCGACTGAAGTTAAGTTCAAATTCAAAATTAACGAAAAGAAAAAAACACTTTTCCGATTTAACGAAACAGAAAATTTTTTTTTTTTTTTGAGTTGCAAATCGAGTGTCTAGGAATTCAATATTCCAATTCAACTTAAAAAAAATCTTCTCATTAATCAATCCCTTGGGACCCTAATTGAATTGAGAAAAGTTCAAACATTTAGTTGATATAGACATGATGAAAATGTTCAAATGATGCCATCCTCTAATTGGGATATCTTCGGCACAATATAAAGGTGTCTCTGCTTGTAGAGATTTCAAGTCCTTTTTCACCAAACATTTAGGTGATATAAATATGAAGAAATTGTTGCGGCTCCATTCTCGATAAGACATTCTTCTCGGAGCCGACTTTTGATGAGTCTCGCTCTTGCTGGAGGTTTTTGGAGACTGAAAAAGAAATGGATGTTAACAAAAAAGGCGCCAAGTAATTATTTTGGCCCATACAAATTAACCAATCACAGGCTGACTACAAGAAATGTGCGTAGGCGGCTTAAAACATGAAAATATCATTGTAACTGGAATTTCTTACACTATCTATCTATCTATCTATCTATCTATCTATCTATCTATATATATATATATATATATATATATATATATATATATATATATATATATATAAAGTAGTGGACTATCCACTTATCTAATGTTTCCTTTTCAGATTAAATATGTTTTTAACTCATTTCAAAGTGTTTTTTAACATGTTTTATTAACTGTTTGCTCGTATATATATATATATATATATATATATATATATATATATATATATATATATATATATATATATATAAACTACCTGATCAATTTGCGTGATTTTTGGTATATGACATTTTTGTTTTGTGACGTGTATGCACTCCATAAAGATTTGCCTGCAATTTAGTTTTTGAAAATAGGTTTAATTCTAAATAAGCACAAAAATATATGAATGTCGTAAACAAACAATTTTGAACTAAAGAAAATGATAAAACTTTTTTATAAAATACATTTCTTAATTTTTTTTTTTTATTTATAAAGGAGTCACTACTTGTCCGGAGGATAAGGGTTAAAGAGTGTACAATAGTCAATGGGAAAATGTCGTAGTAATCGTTAGTAGTGGAAATTTGGTAAATTGGATTACTTAAGGGGAACGGCTCATCAAGAACTTGTTTACGTTGAACTTGAAGACAACCATATTGTAGTCAGTTGGAAAGCAGGAAAACAGAACAGAGTTCCACAGGCATGCAATTCTAAGAAGGAAGCTTTGTTCAAGCAATCTATGTTTAGGTATAGGCACAGATAAAGATTGGGGGAAATTATTGATAGTGGTTTCAGGTAGACAAGTGTTTTTCATGAAAGTCAGGCCTGGTGGTGGGGGGGGGAACCATAGATTGGAGCTCAATTTTATTTAAATTTACGTTTTTTTGTTTTTTTTTCTTGAGAAAAAAAAATTGAATAAAATCATAGAAAAACTGTGATTTTGTATGAGACTATGAGACAAGAATTAATGAATTTCTATTTATTTAATTAGGACAGGTATCGAACCCGTTTCTCCTGTATGTCAGAAATGCTGGGTTTTGCATCTGTCCCGGACGTTTTCACCAGTTATTTTTCATGAAGATTTTTTTTTAATCTTTCTTTTACAAAAAGTATCAACACCTTATCAAGACCAACTGTCAAGCAAGAATAAAGATTAATGAAATGGAACTAAGAGAAGAATAACCTTATGAGAGGATTGAAAAAATTAATAGGGATCAATGATGAGTTTGAAAAGTTAAACAGTTTCTTAAAAAATTCGAATAAAATTAGTGTATAGGCAATAATATATATATATACAACGATTTATAGGCAGCTTACTTTTACTGGCTTATATGTGAACTGGTCGTCCTTTGTACCCAAATCATGCAAGGTCGGCTTAATTAATACGCTGGTACATACAGTTCTCATGATATGTTCACCTAATAGATTAGACTCCGAACTTAATAAAATCACAGAAATATTTATCAATAATGGTTATCCCTTAGACCTTTTTGAAGACTGCATTGACAAGAAGGTTGATGATTTCAAATCCCCTAAAATGTTTGGGTCTGCAAAGTGCCCGGTTTATTTAAAATTACCGTGGATTGGGGACAAGAGTATTAAATTGTCGAAACAGATTGTTAGAAGTGTTTATAAATGCTTCTACTCTGTTTCCTTGCGTTTGGTATACACTATGAGACCTGCTTTTCCTTCTTTTCGCAAAGATAGTTTGCCTTACACCCAAATTAGTAATATTGTTTATCAATTTAAATGCTAGTGCGATGCTGGTTATGTCGGGCGAACATCTTTGCATTTGCTAACTCGTATAAACCCGCACGTTCCATCTAAAATCAGACAGGGGAGGGTAGGATCCGGTAGTCTTCCTCCTTCCGTAGCCTTGGATTTTGCTATTGGCCAAATTTGACAATCCATGCTGAGCTGATAAATATAAAATAGAGTGGTTCGAGGTGTTATACAGAGCAGACTCCAAAAACCATTTAAACATTTTGGAGTCTGTCTCTATTGCGGTTCGAAAACCTTCTTTATGCTAGCAAAAGGAGACAACTCAAACGTTATTTCTCTTTGGGGAACATTGACCCTTTTCTACCTCGTTTTTTTTTTCTCCCTCGTTGTGCCAAGTTTAGTTTTAGTCTGTTTTAAACACAGTAATTTCAGATTAAATCTTACTTTTAATTGTTTTTTTTTTCTTATTTCTGGCACAATTTAATTTTTTAATTTCGCCAGTAATGTTGTTTTTGTATGCTATCGATTTCTCCTGACGAGATGATAGCTGAAATAGCTCTCGAGAAATTTCCGCATATTTTATTGAAATCATTATATAAATTTTGTACCTCTAAACGTTTATATATATATATATATATATATATATATATATATATATATATATATATATATATATTGTATTTTGTGTACAGAAAGTTGTTAGATGAGACAAGTCATTGGTACCGTCGGTTTCTCAGATGAGTATTGGCTGAAGAGAGCTTGATATGGATACCTTAAACGGTCCTAATCAGCGGGCTTGAAATCGACGGTACCAATGACTTGTCTCATCTAACAACTTTCTGTACACAAAATACAAAAACGCTCTTATATTTCGGATTTTCCTTTTAATTGAGTACTCTGCTGGATTTCTTTTTCCAAAATAAAATAATCACATATATATATATATATATATATAGTCATCCACATACAATACTGTTTCACTGTTTCACAGCTCATCAGTGCTGCTAGACAAGCAACTACCTCAAGCTAGGGTTGAAACCTGATCGACCAAACGACAGTCGGAGCTTCTAACCATTGCACTATATGGCTGTGCTATGCAGGCAGTGAATTAACAATCTTTTGATATAGTCCAAATACCTAAGCTCAATTTGTTTAGACAAAGAGCATTGCTTCATACACCAATAGTAATTTGTATATCACTTCCCAATATGCTCAACTCAAGATAAGGAGCATTATAGTCATCCACATACAGTACTGTTTCGCTGTTTCACAGCTAATCATATATGTTATATATATATATATATATATATATATATATATATATAACTACTTCCTTTACTTACATAAAATTAATATACAAAAGTATAAATTTATACGTAAACTTTAAGTATTTACTTCAAAATTGCTCAATACATAGGTAGAGCGAGTTAGTAATTTATAAAATATACATGGCAATTAACCTACACTGAATATTCCGCATTTGGATGAAACGCGGAATATTCAGTGTAGCTTAATCGCCATATATATTTTATAAATTACTATATATATATATATATATATATATATATATATATATATATATATATATATATATTCTAGCAAAAGTACCCGTCGTTGACTGGGTTGAAAAACAGCCTACAGAAAATGAACTCTGATTTATGAAAGTATGATAAGTTATGAAAAGGAAGGGTTGTAAAGAGATAGCTTCAAATTTGGGGGTATCAAAACCAAACCAAAATATGATGAAAGTAAAAATAAAATAGATAAAGCACATAATTTATTATACCATACCTGTTCACACTGAAACACTTATCACAATATTCTGTGGATCTATATTATAAACCTTGTTAAACTTTGTGACATATTTCCATTCTATGGAGGTCAGGCGAACACCCCATAATTTTATTATACCATATTTCTTCAAACTAAAACATAATTATCAAAGTATACTTACGCAGATAGATATGAAAAGTTTGTGCCTATTTCCATTCTATGGAGGCCAGGCGCGAACGCAGACCTCACAATTTTATTATACCATCCCTATTTAAGTTAAAACATACTTATCAAAGTATTATTATGTACATCTATATCAAAAACACTTGTAAACGTTTTTTTTTTAATTTAAAAATTTTTTATTTCCATACTTTGTGGACCAGGTGCGTATGCAGACCCCACAATTTTAATGAATCATCATTATGCCAGACCATTCCTGTGTCTCGATACATCTTCTATCATTATATATGATCAGTTTTCTATAATAGTCAACCATATAGGAGCCTATTCGTGACCAGACACACACACACACACACACACACACACACACACACACACACACACACACACACACGTTCAACTTTATATTATATATATATCCCCGAAACAGTGTTTCATGGTAAACAACTGATGATCCCTTGAAAAATAAATTATTGGTACTATAGTAAATTCGAGAGCGAGTTGATGCAGTGATTGCAGGTGATTAAATAACTTACTGACTAAATGGTTTTCTAACGAATGATAAAAAAAATTTTTTTATATAATTTTAAAGGTTAAAAACTTCAAGGACTATATATATATATATATATATATATATATATATATATATATATATATATATATATATATATATATATATACAGCTATCGAACTTTACACTTAGGTGTCCAGAATGAAAATGCTTAAAATGGTTTCTGCACATAAACTCGATTGAATTAATAAAAACAAACAAAATATTTTAAGCTAATCAATTAATGCATTTTTCTGAATTTATAAAAAATGCCGTTTTGATCCGCCCTGAACGCTATAAAAGACCAGGTTTTTCTTCAATATAAAGTTGAGCCTGTAATAATGTTCTTTTATTGGGTTTGTCACAGTACTCCGTTTACAAGTCTACTGCTCTCCTTTGAAGCGTGGGCATTTAGCCATGTTCTTTAAAAAATTTGGAGGTCCTCTTTTTAGAGGTTCCAATTTGGGAGGAAGATGTTTGGGGAAAATGTCGATTTTAGGGAGACATTTTTATTGAAAATCGTTTTTAGGTTTATACTCAAATGCAAGAGAGTGATAGAAATATTAGATGAAAAATAATGAACTCAATAGTATAAATTCACAAAAGATATTTTACATGTGTTTAAAATGGAAGTTTATACAGATAGGGAAATACAGAATGTTTCTTAATATTTTAGAATCCTTATAGAACAAGAGGGATTAATTAGCTGAGATATCAAAGGATTTTTAGCTGATAATTTAAGAGCCATGAATTATCTACAGATATGAAAATTGTAATCAAAACTTTCCTACTCAATTATATATTTCATTAAAAATTATTAATAAGAATCAATGTTCATTTGCTTTCATAGTAGAAAGTAGGTGAGTAACTTTCTAGCAGAGTAAAGAGAGCCCACGTTCTTTGCAGCAGCCTTGGCAATGTTCTCGATGCATCTCTTCCAACTCATGTTTGATGTGAATGTTAATCCGAGGAGTATGAAAGAAGTACTTTCAGGTAATGTGTCTTTAGCCATAGCTATTGATGGTTGAGAAGGTTTCTTGTAATTATTGAAGGAAACAAGCTTAGCCTTGACAGTATTGAATGTGACCATCCAGTTTTGTTTCCATTCCACTACAGATTGGAGGTCTTCCTCTGCCATTGCCTTAGATAAGTGTTCATTTGTCCCTACCTCGTGCCTGTTATAGAGCGTGGTGTCATCAGCAAATATACCCATCTCAGAGACAATTTTATCAGGGAGGTCATTTATGAATATTAGGAATAATAAAGGACCAAGGATCGACCCCTGTGGTACAACCGCATTTATATCATATTGTTTAGATGTATGATCGTCAAGGACAACATGAATTCTTCTCTTATTTAAGAAGGATCTAATTATGTAAGTATTCGTCCAGTGATACTGTAAGATCTGATTTTCCTGAGAAGACCATTGATCCATACCCTGTCAAAAGCCTTAGATATATCTAGGGCTACTGCCCTCCCCCCCCCCCTGTTTTGTCCAGTGAATGGTATATACGTTTGTAGATTACAGTTAGGATAATTGCTGTAGAATGGGCTTGCCTAAATCCATATTGTTGGTCCGTCAGAAGTTTAGCAGCTGTAAGATGATGGACTACAGCTTGATTAGTTATGGACTCAAATATTTTGACAAAAAGAGGGAGGAGGCTTATAGGGCGATAGTTTAGTGGCTCAGTTCTTTCACCAGAATTCTTGTAAACTGGTACCACAGAAGCAGTTTTCCAGCAGTCAGGAAAGCAAAATTCGTTAAGGCATTTGTTGTAAAGTTTGGAGAGGACTGGAGCAACCTCAGCTGAGTATTTTTTAATAGTACAGCCGGGATAAGATTAAGTCCACATGATTTTGAGGTATCTAGGTTTTATGATATCATGCACCTGAGAAGGGGTGATTTTCAGATCATCTAGTGTGGTGTCAGTCCACAAAGAAAAAACAGGGAGGGAATGGTTTGCTGGATCCAATGTAGAGTTTGAGGCAAACCGACTGGCAAACATGTTAGCCTTCTCGGTTGCCATGTAAATAACCTCATGATTGTTGGATAGTGGGGGAACTGTTGATTGCCCATTATTTACTACACTGTTGTAGATTTTCCAGAAATCACAAGTTCCTAATTTCTGCGCTTTAATGTGTTTTCTGGTGGTTTCGGTGTGTTCTTTCTCTTAGCTGTCGCTATTTCTTTCTTATAATTACTTCTAGCTTCAATAAACTTTTTTCTGTTTGTACTGGACATATGTCAGATTATTCTGTGGTATGCATGCTGCCTTTGAGCAATGGCAGCTGCACAAGTAGAAGTAAACCAGTGGGGAGAGTAGGGTTTGCTATAGAATTTACGTGTGAGAACATGAGTTTCAACTGCCGCTTTGAACCATTAAGTGGTCTCATTTGCACACTGCTTTGCAAGAAGAGACAAGATATTTTCCTATGGGTCATCTTTGATGAGATCTCTGATGGCTTCCCAATCAGCCTTCTTATAATACCATGTCATTTTGAGTAATGGCTATTCAGTTTTGGGTTAAGAATTTAAGCCGATTTCTACCATTAGCACAGTGTGATCAGCATTCCCGAGTGAGCTATGGGCATTCATTATACAATCATCAGGAACTGTGGTCAGAAATAGATATAGAAGTGAGGCTTGTGGATCTTGCTGGTCTGGGAAATATGTTGGAAACGTAACTGTCTGTGATAGGGAATGAGATATAGAGAAGCTATGTGTTATGCTATCAGCTGCATCTGTGTAAGTAGAGACACCAAGCCAATTACTGTAATAGACATTACAATCACCAATATACCTGTACTTGTGCACTAGTATCAAAGGAGAGTGCTGGTTGATTAGAGTACAGTCCTGGCTTGAGGGAGAGCGATAGAGAAAATATAAGTAGCTAACATAATGTTGCCGGTTTAAGTCTAAAGCACATAAAAGCCTGGTCGTTTGATTCTAGTTTTGATTCTCTAGTCAAGGGAGGGGTGTTTCGAATATAGACTCCAAGTCCGTGCATATGTTTGTCTGAGTCCTTATGGCAAAGTGGGAGATAACCAGGCATGTTAAAGTCGTTAGAGAGGATGGAGGAGTGTAGGTTAGTTTCATTTAGCACCAAGATATCTAGGGTGTTTGGTAGGAGAAATGATTCAGCATCATCTAAATTAGTTCTAAGCTCATGGATATTCGTGAATGCAAGCCTCAAGGGAGGAGGGAAATTGGTTTTGTTTGAGTTTACAGGGTAACTTTTTCAACAAATTACTTTGGAAAACAATCTTTCCAAGAAATTGACAACAAAAAGCAACGAATCTCGTTCTTGGCATAAAATGACCCCCAGCGGTTGAAATGCCGTTAAACAAAAATAAACTCAATCTCTTCTTTCTCTTCTTACTCGGTTTTACCTCCCGTTCTTCTGCATGCTCAAGGGTTGGAAGTTCTACTATGTTTGACATGACATGAAATTAAAGCAAATTTTTACAGTTGGATGCCTTTCCTATCTTCTCTCTCCCCAAGGGGATGGGTATTTTATCAAGGCACCATCTTGTCATAGCAATTTATTAGTCCATTGTCAAGAAGATGGTCACACTGTTCTCTGAGCTGCTATTTTTGTTGGATGCCACAGGAACTACTGCTACCCACGTGGATAGTTTATTGAGGTTTACTTGTCTAGATCTGCCGTGTTCTGTCTATACCTATGCATATTAACAGAGTACTAGCTAGGTTCAATGTTGCTTAACAAAGCTGACTCAGGAGAGGTGTGGTTAAAGATTACACAACTCTTGCCACAAAAATTCTGTGTGCAGGCACCCTAACAGTGAGTCAAGACTGAAGAAAGCTACCATATTAACAGGGTTACCTCTGTTTGTTTGTTAATAATATTGGAATTATCGTCTTCTTAGTGACAAATAGATCTTGTTTGAAGAAAGCTTTTGTTTTGATACATGTCCTCTATAATATAAAAGCAAAAATGTGTGTTAGTGTGTGCACTTTTTTCTATGACCAGCAAAGGCTCTTTTCGGGGGGGGGTACTGTTTCTTACAACTTTTTATATTCTCCCTAGATTATAATATCTCCAATTTATGAAAGAAGGTCGTCTCTATCTTTTATTTGAGTGACTTTTATGCTACAAAATTTGCGTTATTTCTTGCTCTCGCATTTTGTGTCCATGTTTTTCGTATATAAAAGCAAAACTAAAAATCGAAAGTGGTGTTCTCGACCTTTCTTGTCGGCACGTCCATTAAGCAATCATATCAGACAATTGCTATTCATTTGGACATTTCCCTTTTATGATAAGCTGACACAAATAGGGCAGCTGGCTTGAAGCCAGAATTAACTGGTTGATTTCATTTCTCTATGGTTTTATGTTTGACCTAGACGTTGATTTAAGCAACTGCCTTTTTTAACCATTTAATTTCAACCATTCTCAATTCCTCTGCCCTCTTAGCGTAGCGGTAACATATCACGTTTTCTTTTCCGACTTCGCCTCAAGGCTTCGGGTTCGAGCCTATCTATCTACCAAAACTTATTTTTTGTTTTTCCCCTACACACACACCACACTGACAAACATCCAGGCAATGCTGGACATCCCCGCTAGTCTATATATATAAAAGACAAAACGGCTGCACGCGTTTTTGTATGTCTGGCAAAGGCTTTTTCGCAGGGGTTCTCACTCTTACTATTCTTAAGAACTTTTTATATACTCCCTGGATCATAATATCTATGATTTGCGAAGAAATCGTCTCTAGATTTATTTTCATAAAATTTTATAAAATTCACGTTATTTCTTCCTCTCGTGTGTTTGTTCGGCTTTTTCGTATAAAAGTGAAACTGAATCAAAAGTGAAAGCAGCTTCTCAGCCTTACGTGCCGGGACATCCAGAAAAATCAATTTGGAGGAAACCCCTCATATCACACAATTGCTATTCATTTGGACACTCCCCTTTTGTGGGAAGTTAGTTTTTCTCAACATCGTGGGGGAAACAAATAAATGAAACGGCAGAAAGCTGAACTGGCCTCCAGCAAGTCAACTTTTTCATTGACATCACTAAATTTAAATGCTTTTCACTTCCTTTTTTTTCTTTTACACCTACAAACACCCAAGCAATGCCGAGTATCCCCGCTAGTGAAATAGAAATGACAGCAGTAGTAATCATAATCATCATCATCATCATTGTGTTTCACTCCATCTTGAAGACCATTGTTGAACATGACTCACTTAGGGGGCAATTTGTAAGGATGTGTGCGATAGTCTGCATGGCGCAGGGACACTAAGCATCCTGTACATAGCCCCACTTGTGCAGGTTATCCCATAAAAAAAAATTTCCTGTCTTTTTCTCTCTTACTTTC
Organism: Euprymna scolopes; assembly: GCF_053919585.1. NCBI lineage: Eukaryota > Metazoa > Mollusca > Cephalopoda > Sepiida > Sepiolidae > Euprymna > Euprymna scolopes. The sequence continues at coordinate 50,515,796 of NC_136499.1, read as the reverse complement.
CCTCTCTGTCCTGCTCCAACCAAGTCTATTGACCTGTTTCACAAATCCCAAAACCTCAACATGACAAATCTCCGGAAAAAAAAACACGAATAAACCTAGAACCCCATCCTCCAATGTAGACCACTACTACCATGTCTCCTTCTCCAAAATCAGGGGTCTATGTTCCAACCGTCCAGAGGTTGAAACATAATTACAGGAGACGAAACTGGACATATTTTTTCTAAGTGAAACTAGCATAGGGCCGACCACTTCCCTAGATGAGTTCATAATTAAGGGATACTCTAACTTAACTTAAGTTAGAGTATCCCTTAATTCTAAATCTGATCTCCTAGATCGACATGGGCATGAAGTATGTGCCTATATTAAAGATGGCTTTCCATGTGGTAGGGATATCTCCAGAGAAGACCCTAATTTATCTTATATGTGCTTCTGGGTTGCACTAGCTTACACCACTGCATTTATATTTGCCCTTTATCGGCCCCACAACAGTGGGGTTAATATCTTTAAAAGTATATCTGAGAAAATCCTGTCTGCTCATCCTTCATCTAACATTCACATTTGTGGTGACTTCAATGTCCATAATGTGGAATGGCTGACCCACTCAAATAAGACAGATGATGAGAGGAGGTTCTGTCATGATTTTGCCATTGCCTATGACCTCACTCAGATTGTTCACGAACCAACCCGTGTGCCCGATACTACCGGTCAGTATGCAAGCCTGCTAGACCTTTTTCTCACAACTTCCCCTGAGCTATGTTCATGCTCCGTTCTATCTCCTCTGGGATTCCCCAACCACTCCGTTGTATCAGTTAAGATAAAAATGAAATGTAATAAGTCCTCAGACATACCTCCCCACCGTACAGTATATCGATACTCTATGGCTGACTGGGATAGTTTCTGTACATTCATATCTGATCTACCTCTGCATTCCATGTTTAAAAAGGATGTGTCCTCTATAGTATCAGACCTGACCGAATGGTTAATTGTAGGCATAGACCGATTCATACCATAAAAAAAATTCCAACAAAAACCTAACAGCCAGCCATGCTTCTCCCCAGAATGTGCCGCTGCCATCATGCACAGAAATCACTTTTTCCATAGCTACCAACATAATAGATGTACTGAGACTAAAGCTTCTTTTAGGACTGCCAGTAAACACTGTAAAAGAGTAATAAAAATGCAAGAGAGCTATATGCCCAGTCTGTTTAATCCAAGGTAGCTGAGCAGCAGCTTGGTTCCCATCAGTTCTGGCAAATAGCAAACAGGATCCTGAACAGAAGTGTGCGTTCTATCCCAACCATCATCTATGGACCTGAGGTCATCTCGTCAGCATCAGACAAGGTCAAACTATTTGCCAAGAACTTTGCAGCTAATTCTACCCTATGCGATGAAGGCCATCAACTCCCAGTATTTCCTCTATAACAGACAACACGCTATGCAACATACAAATATCTGTGCGTGAGGTCACCAAGCTAATCAAGAACCTTGATTCCAGTAAAGCAACTGGCCCTGATAGCATTCCAGTTATAGTGCTGAAAAAGCTCCAACCAGAACTTACCCCCATACTTACAAAACTGTTTAAGCGTTGCCTTAAGGAGAAGTGCTTTCCAACACCCTGGAAAACCTCATCAGTATGCCCTGTATTTAAGAACTCAGGCGAAAAGTGATCTCCCTCTCAGTACAGACCAATAAGTCTCCTGTGTGTCATGAGTAAGTTGTTGGAATCCATATTAAATAAAGAAGTAGTCAACCATCTCAGCAGAAACAACCTTCTTACTGGTATGCAATATGGTTTCTGCTCTGCAAAATCTACAGAAGATGTGCTAACGGTTATATCTCATATGATTAGTGAATCTCTCGACAAAGGCTTCCTTTCCAAGGCAATTGCTCTTGACATATCGAAAGCCTTCGATAAGGTATAGCATCACAAGATTTCCAGCTACGGTATCACTGGAAATGTTTTCTCAATTATTAAATCATTTCTCTCCGATAGGTTCATAAGAGTAGTGGGTGATGGGCAGAAATCAGAGGCCCACAATATTAATGCTGGAGTCCCTCAGGTTTCCATCCTAGGCCCAACTCTCTTCCTGATCTACATCAATGTTCTCCCAAAACATATACTTAAATCATTCATTGGCATCTACGCTGATGACACGACCATCTATGGCAACACATCAAAGGCCGTAAATGAAAAAGTTCTCTCTAATTCTCTCTTGTCTGATCTTGAGCATGTGGTACAGTGGGGGAAGAGGTGGCTGGTTACTTTTAATGCATCCAAAACCAAACTTCTATCTTTACATCATCAACGCTCTGATCCCCATCTAGCAACAATTAAAATGGATGGCTCTCGTCTTGGGGAGGCTCCATGTTTTGACAACCTTCTGGGATTGACCTTTACACCTGATCTAAAATGGAGCACGTACATCAAGTCTGTTGCCAAGCATGCTGGGAAAATAGTGGGAGCCTTTTAACGCTCTAGAAGATATCTCACTATTGATGCAATTCCCTATCTGTATAAAAGCCAAGTACATCTAAGGATGGAATACTACTGCCACATCTGAGCAGGAGCTGCTAAAAGCAGCCTATCCTGCCTTGACAGAGTACAAAATAGACTTCATGGCTTAGTGGGAGATGCTCTTTTCTCTTCCCTACAGCGTCTCTCCCACAGAAGAGACATTGCATGCCTGTCTTTGTTTTATCGTTATTTCCATGGCAAGTGATTGTCTGAGCTCCAATCTCCGGTCCCCCCCTCGCCAATCTTTCACGAAAAACACCTGTCTAGCTGAAACTACTGTCATTAATTTTCCCCACTCTTTATCTGTGTCTAAATCCAAACATGAGCAGAGCTTCTTTCTTAGAAGTGCACGACTGTGGAACTCTCTTCTGTTTGCCTGTTTCCCACCTGACTACAACTGGGATTTCTTCAAGTCCAACATAAACAAATTCCTGACAAACGGTCCCCTTAAGTAAGACACTCTATCAAATCTCCAATACTGATGATTACTACGATACTATCCCATTGATTACTGTACATGCAATAACCCTTATCCCCGAGTGGCTTCCAGGCCTTGATAAGTGGTGACCTCCATGTAAAAAAAAGAAAAAAAAAAACCTTTACTCGGGCCAGGTTGCATGTTATCCACTCTTTTCGGGGAAGTTCAGAGCCTGCTGGGAGGTCTTCTTCTGGTGCCTGAAGAACCTTATTGTTGTTGTTGTTGTTGATTGACTTATTCTACCAACACAGGTAGGAGGGTGCTGGTGGTGTTAGTCCAAAACCTGGTATAGTAGCAAAGCTCTTGGAGGATGGTAGTCACTATGGTACCTCTTGATGTCCAAATAGGGGATGGCGATACTCGTTGCTCTGCTTGTCATGCTCTGCCTTGTAAAGCTTTGAAAGCATTTGCTCAACAATGTCGATTAAACCACGTTATGTAATCACTAAGGTTTCTCCAAATAAAATAGTCTTGCTGAAAGATAGAACCAAACTGTCAAAATGACATTACTCAAGGCAAAGCAAGTGTGAAGAGATTCTGATTCAGTAACACTCATCAATCACAAGCTTCCAACTGAACTATTAAGCAGCATCATGAAAACAAACACTATCACAGAGGCCCCAACTCTAAGGTTTTCCATATCCGGGAAGAGTTGAAACACCAACAGGTTAAATAAATATATTATTAGCAGGGGGGGGGGAGAGAACACCTGGCTTTGCCTGGCCATAAAATATGCTTACATATGATATTTTAATTTGTCCAGATTTCGTATATATTATTATTAGGGCTGTGACAACAGAATATTCTTTTTATTCTTTTGACTCTCAAGTATATATCCGACATAGTAAAACACAGGCAATCAACCGAGAACCACATCAGTCTATATAAAAACATATAAGATATTAACAGATATGTACTCAAGAGTCAAAACAATGAAAAGAATATGCTGTTGTCACAGCCCTAATTATTATACAGTCGTGATTTCAAAAGTAAAAAAAAAAAAATGTATTTGGGTGCCATCAGCTAGAATCAAAAGCAAAACTGGAGCATTCAAAGCTATGACGTCACCACTGTACCAACGTGACACGCATATAAACTGATTAAAAATTAAATATTAAAAATAAACTAAAGATCCATAAAAGAACCATCCATAAAAAAATCCAATCATTTGAGGCCCCTGCGATTTTTAGTTTTGGAGGAGATAAATATGAAGACAGACAGACAGACCGACAAACATATAATCTTAGATGATAAAACAGCACATGATCTATAATCAGTGATCTCAGGACAAACTGTGTGTTGCAATATTTTTGGTATCCTTATATGATTATGGTTACAAAAAATTGGAAGTTATATTTATAAACAGGGGTGATAAGAATTGACCAAGCAGATGGAACTATGCTCTGCTACCAACCAATCAGAAACCGGAATCACTCCATAAAATATACTAAATCTCTTAAGAATTCCTGTACATAACTTTTCGTCTACACATTGGAAGGAACTCAGCTCTTCGTCTCAAGACTTCTTCGGATTGGCTATCTGTGGGAAACTATTCTTTGTCTTCATTTGCAAGCTTTTCACAATTTAAAGCTTGTCTGAATTGATACTTTCAGTTTGTTTAACACAACATTTCTATTCACTTCTGAAACTAAAATGGTTGACAACGCAAAACTATGCATGTGTTAGTTGACGATATGGGGCAAGGGAAACCAGTAAAGGTACTGATTAAATGCAAAGAACCAAGATCTTACATTCTTAAATTCTCATATGAATATTCAAAGAGATGAAACAATCCAAATAAAATGGCAGAAACACGCACCCATAAACAAGTGTGATGCCATGCTCAAGTCACCTCACTAAATAATAACACCAATTCCAATGCAAGCAACATCTCAGAAAACACCAGAAATAATCAATGGCCAACACAACCAAAAATGGTAATGAAATCCACCAGACAACAAAGATACAAAACAAATTAGCAAGAACCAAAACCAATTACGTTTCTTATTTGGATATGTGCTGGGCCCATAACCTCTAGAGTTGTAAGCCATGTTTAGTTTCAGAACAATTTCCGGTGGTTAGTTGTTCTACACAAGTCCTGAAGATGACTGGTTCTCAGTAGACAGAACAGTTTCCAATGGTTAGTTGTTCTACACAAGTCCTGGAGGTGACTGGTTCTCAGTAGACAGTTTTCGAGTTGGAAGCCACAGAGCAAAAGATTTTTCTCATGTTGACACAAAGAAAACATATGTGAAGTTGCTAAAAAGAAAAGGTTTAATTTTTATGGAGCAATTCTGGTTTCTGATTGGTTGGCATCAGTTCCTAGTAGCATCGTTTATAAATAGAATCTCCCAGCTGTGCGGGATCATAGTCCATTATCGTCAAAAAATAATGCAACAGAGAGGAAAGTGTAACGGTATCTTATGAACTATTTCCCTATGTCTTTATCAATAATCGATTTGAAAATTTAGACTGGAACCTTTGAGTTCATAAAGTGGTGAAGTCGTTTACTCAACAGACCTAAGAAGTTCTCATAAGAACTTCTCATAAGAAGTTCTCATAAGAAGCGAGTGTCAGACTTTTGGGTTACAATTTTCTTCCTTTTTTGTATCCAATTTGTGATGAAATTGTACTTCTTCCCTTGAACATTTTCAACACTGGACCATGAAAGTCAATAACAGTCTATTCCATGTTATTTTGTGGGTTGAAATAGCTCTGCACAGCCGAGATGAGTTAGTCAAAGTGTGTCTCGTTTTCTCCTGGTATCGTCTGTTCGGATGGTAATTCATTCATGAGGTTGTTAATCGCTTTGCCCACAAACATTAAATGAATTGCTTTCAATCTTTTATCATCTTCTTTATCATGTGCAATAATTCCTTAGTCTTTTGATGTAATTTGTCCACCTTGCTGCTAAAGTCAAATTCTGTGTAAGTTGGCCATATTTGTTTTTGTAGTACACTGAGGCTTGTTGCACTTTCTTGTTTATTTTTGCTGATTGTCCTTGTCGCTAATGTGATGTTTGGTATAAGAATTTATTAATACTTGCTAATTATTACTACCATAGTGGGATAACAAAATGGATGTTGATTAAATTAAAGAGAGAGAGAGAAAGAGAGAGAGAGAGAGAGAGAGAGAGAGAGAGAGAGAGAGCAAGACGAACGCTACTATTGTGTTCTGTATATTTTCTTGAGACCCAAAATGCAGATGTCATAAGGGGCTGCAACTCCTGCAACGTTAGAGGTTATCTCCCATTTTTTTTATAGTTTTTTTATTAACATGCTACATGTTAGATAGGTTCGTTTTTTTTTTTTTATATCATTACCATATCAGATTGGTCATACCTATCAGACTGATATCATACCTATCAGATTGGTGACTCTTTTTTTAACCCTGTCCAGGAGTAAGAGACAAGTAGCAGATGCACCAGCCCAAATGTGACAACTACTATTCTATAGTTTTTAAGCATTGAAGCTGCTATTTATATGATTTGGATCATTAGAACTATTACAAGGAAAACGAACCTATCAAACATGTAGTATGTTAATAAAACAAATCTAATGATTTGGATCATTAGAACTATTACAAGGAAAACGAACTTTGATTTTTGTGATAGATCCTATTTTTTAAATTTTTTTTTTATTCAATTTTCACCCCAAACAAGGCACAGTGCCACTTTGAAGTAGGGGGCTACTATCAGGGACATAATTTGAAGGAGCATTATGAAGGGAGATGAGTAGCAAGATCTTTGTTCACATTACACTTCTGCATATCAGTACAGTTGGCAAAGCAGAATCATGGAAGGGAGTTCCAAAGACTTGCAGTTCTGGGGAAGAAACTATTGGAGTAAAAGGCTTTCTTACACCTAGGGATCTCTACTGTAAAGGGGTGGGACTTAGTTGCTTGTCGGGTTTGTCGAGCGTAGTCATGTCGAGAAGGTACAAGTGCTTGTAGTTCGTCAGAGCAGTCACCATTAAAGTATTTGTAAACAGGCAGAGAGATGCAACATTTTGTCTATGAGACAGAGGCTGAAGCTTAGATGACATAGATGACAGTTCAGGACCTATCAGATTGGTGATTCTTTTTTGAACCCTGTCCAGGAGTGAGAGACAAGCAGCAGATACACCAGCCCAAATGTGACAACTACTATTCTGTAATTTTTAAGCATTGAAGCTGCTATTTATACTATTATTTGGATCATTAGAACTATTGTTCTGATCTTGAGAGTTATTCTCACAACATGAAACTCTTTATTTAATCTACGAGGGTATCACATTTTTACTATTGTCTGTACTAAGGATTGAACTTTCAACTTCCAGAAAGTGTCACCTGGAACCGAATTTTACTTAGTACTAAATAACTTGAAGAAATGAATTAGATTTGGGCATGCGCATGTTGTAAGTATTAGGGTTCTCATTGTTGATTGAATCACTGAGCCTAAAAATACTTAAGAAACACAACTACTAAATAAACGTAAATAGTTCACAAGTACAGAAATATACATTTATTGGGAATTGACAAACGTAACGAATAATGTAACATCACAATACAGATGAACAATAATTTGGTACTCACTTTAGAAGTGGTTAAAGTTCTACTCTGTCTCATAGTGGGACATAGTTCCCACGCGGGATAAAAATGTACATCCCTTCTTAAGGCTGGAACATCTCTGTGAGTGTGTGTGTACGTGCGTGTGTCCCTCAAGGGAAGTAACTCTCCGGTGTCTATCTAAACTAGTGCTCTTTGCCCACATTCCCCTACATGCAGAAAGAAGTAAAAGCGTGTTGGTAAGTTGAAAGGAACAGTTTGCACTTCAACTTGCTGATATATGTCTGCTTAACCTGGCATTGTTTCCAGTCATCCTGAACTTCTCCTTGCCACTGGAATCAAACAATGCCGATTCAGGAGAGGTGTGGTTGAGGATGGTTGCCCCACAATTGCAATCACCCCTTACAGGAGGTATCCATTGTCTTTTGAGACTGAATGTATGTCTGTACACCTTATTCATTCATCCAAACAAAAACTTCACACATTATAAACCATCCTTGATGTATGATTACTATTTACTGTTAATATTGGTGTCATGTGACCAGTAGTTTATGAGTTTATCAGCTAAAGACACACAGGCAGACAGACACACATACATCTACTGTTTTATTTATATAGATTTGTTTGTTGAAAAAATTGAAGAACTTACTTTTTCTTGCTTTATATTTTTATTGCTGGTTTAAACAATATGTTTGTTTTTTTATAGGAAATTGTTTACATGCAGTTATCTCTTCTTTATATTGTATTTCGGGTTTGTATTACTGCACACATAGATTCGAAAAAGTTGTCAAAAAACAAATATATAAAAAATATATTGTATTTCTTAATAATTATTCCATTTTTAAAACAGGGACATTTTAGTTGTTAATTCTACTTCATCTTTGTCTCTGTCTTTTATAATTTTAAATATTCTAACAGAGCGCAGATGCATATATGACAGCACCAGCAGCAGCAGTAGCAACAACCAATTTATGCAAAGGACCGAGTTGTGTGCGAGCTGACGTCACAGCAAGGAAGAAGGAAAGAAAAAGGTTATATATATAAAAAAAAAACATAGCCGAAATAAGACAGAGATATATTTGTTACACGTATGGGCCGAGAGTGTCAGGAAAAGATGCCTCCTAAACATGATCGGACAAAGACAGATTACCATATGTCTGAAATGGCAGGCTCTTCTTAAACACATTGGAGTATGAGAAGACTTTTGATTAAGAGATAAGGCGCTGTTCTGGAAAGTACTTGTTAATAAATGTCTGTTGTTTTACTGAAAAAAGTAGAGTGAGTCGAATTCTTTTCTTGTATTTGTACCTTGTAACTGTCTACATACAATGTGTAGGGCCTGACAGGTTGACATGTGATGACTACGTTACAGTACTACATGGTCATTGGTTTTATCTGGTTTATTCCAACAACATTTACTGTGTATAATAATGGCACAAAGAAGCACGTATGCTTGCATTGTCAAAGTGGTGCCAAAGAAATAGAGGTGCAATGAGCAAAGCCAATCTCCTCAAAGTAAAAAACAAAACAATGCCGGTGTTGTACCAAACAAAAAAGTGAGATGCAATGAGGATGATTTGAACTGTTGATCTAAGAAATGCAAATGATCTGTCATTGTAACTCAGCATGGACGTACATCTGCAAATGCATACGAAATGCAAACTGACGTCACTGTAAGGGAAAAGACTATAAAAAAAGGACAGAGAGAGCATGTTAGAGAGGATGATCACGTTAGAAATGTTACAGCCTGTGGTTTGAGTTGTCCCCCTTTGCAAATTGGCTGTTTGGAGAAATGGAAAACTAGATGGCTCTGGTTGATAGTCAATTTGCATAAGTGGAGAAATGGGCAGCATATAAACGGTACTTTTTTTTTTAAGCAGGACGAAGAGCGCAGAGAGTGAAACGACAGTTGGAAGAAGTGACGGCAAATTCTTTTTGTGAAGGTGAATTATTTTTGGACATTGAAGAGCTCGACCTTTTGGAAGGAACAGCTGTGTCTTGTATATATTTTTTTTAATTTCTTTTTTTTCTACTTCATTACACAGCAATAATGAGAAGTCATGCATGGTAGGAGAATGAGGAAATAAATATTGTTATTGTGTGAAAAAGTGGTTTGAGTCATTCTTATACTTGGTCTCCTTTGTGATGTAGTCTGCTACAACGTGTTGGTTCTTTTACAATGTTACATCCTTTGTAGACCCTGTTTCATAGAATAAACTCAGAACATTTCTAGTATTCAGGTCATTTGGTTGAAACAGAGATTAGCCATAACATAAGAATGTTAACTTCTACTGAGCAAAAGCACTCCTTAGTCGAAAAGGAGGCCTATGTATCAAAATTATTATCATCACTTCCAATGAAGGTCACTTTGACATATAAAAACGTTACTAATGCAAAGAAAAGCAACAAAAGAAATGAGAAGAGAAAAGACTTGGTGGATAGAAACAAACAATTTTATTGGGGAAAGGGAAAAATTAAACTTAAAAATAATGTTCTGAAAGTGTTCTTTTATAAGTGAAGAATGTATTTCCTCATTTTCCTGAAGGTGTCCCCCCCCCAATACACATAGTCCTTCATATAATAACCTTCTCTGAAGAGGCAAAAAACCCCAAAAACTTCCTAGTTATTTCTTTGAGTCCGGTCAGAATAGAAATGTTCTTTTCTTTTGACTTAGAAAAACTGCAGCTTGAGTATTCATTTTCTTCAGGCCTTAGAAGAAAATATCTAGTTATAGTGATAGAGACTTCCAATTCAATCTTTCCTAGTGAGAATATTTCCCACATGTGTCTTCTCTCCTGCAAGCTGGTATTTTTCTGACATATTTAACTGCCAAGTCCCTGACAGATTTCTTGGATTTACTTGAAGTAAATTTCTCTCAGCAAGATACAAATCCGTCAGGTAACTTAGACGCAATCACTTCAACATTATAAACTTCGCCAGGTAACTTAGATAAGTTCACTTCAATATTTTAACGTCCTGTACAGACGGAGAGAAGGTAGCATGTCAACACATTTCAAGTGTCCAGTCCGAACTGCCAACTTCAGCTTGAATTTTATTGCAGGAATGCGCAGGTTAATCAACAGGCAGAAATTAGTCACATGACCAACAACATCAGCAGCAGTGAAGCAAGTTGATTTTAAACATTGCATAAAGATTTGATAATTCTATTCTCTTTACACCCTCCCTTCCCTGTTTTTCACATTCCTATACAGAACAAATCCAACTCTTGGAACAACATTACGTTCCGACGGTTGATTTAAAAAAAAAAAAATCATAGAATGCTGAACATATTTATCACGTTCATCAACATATTTATCATGTTTATCAAAGGCCGTAAACGACCAAGTTCTCTCTGATTCTCTTTCTTGAGCATGTGATACAATGGAGAAAGAGGTGGCTAGTTACTTTTAATGCATCTAAAACCAACGCTCTGACCCCCATCTGGCATCTTGGAGAGGCTCCATGTTTTGACAAGCTCCTGGGCTTGACCATTACTCCTGATTTGAAATGGAACATGTACATCAAATCTGTTGCCAAGGCTGCTGGGAAAATGGAGGGATCCTTCTATTGATCCAGTAGATATCTCACTGCTGATGCAATTCTCTATCTATATAAGCGCCAGGTACGTCCAAGTATGGAATACTGTTACCACAGCTGGGCAGGAGCTGCTAGAAAGACCATATCTTGCCTTGACAGAGTTCAAAATAGACTTCGTAGCCTAGTGGGGGATGCCCTTTTCTCTTCCCTGCAGCCTCTTTCTCACAGAAGAGTCGTTGCGAGCCTGTCTCTGCTTTATCGTTATTTTCATGGGAAGTGCTCGTCTGAGCTCCAATCTATAGTCCACCCCTTGCCAAACGTTCATGAGAAATACTCGTCTAGTTGAAAACACTATCAATAATTTCCCCACTCTTAATCCATGCCTAAACCTAAACGTAGATTCCATGAACAAAGCTTCTTTCTTAGAACTGTACACTTGTGGAACTCCCTTCCATTTGCCTGCTTTCTAGCTGACTATAATATGGCCGTCTGTAAGTCCAACATAAACAAGTTCTTGATGAGCTGTTCCCTTAAAGTAATCCAATTTACCAAATTTCTACTATTAATAATTATTACGTCATTGTCCCATTGACCACTATACACTTATTAATCCTTATCCTTGAGTGGCCTATGGGCCTTGATAAGTGGCGACTCATTTGTAAAAAAACAAAAAAAAAAACTCAAGGGAAAGGAAGAAGAAGAAAAAAAAGAAGAAGTAGAAGAAGAAATATACCCCCTCCCCCCATTTCTACATATGCTATTGTAGAAGCGATCTGAGAATAGCAACACTTAATATTTGGAAATCATTTCAAGTTGATCACAGATAAAAAAATATCTATCTCTTTTCCCCTAAAGGCAAGAATAAGATAAACAATTAGAAAATCACAAGATGCAAGTCAGAATTTGCCTGTTTTCTAGTCTCACACAAAAACACACATTCACATTTCAAGCTATATTACTTGTCATATACATACGCGCACACGAACATACGCGCCCACGTCCACACATGTACATATATTCACGTTCGCGTACATACACTCACATTCACATGTATACACACACACGCAACGTACGCACACATGGATGACGTCACTTCCCCTTTCAAAGGAAATCCACACATGCGCAAAAGACCAGCGGAAACACCTATAAAAGCGAGAGCAATAAGTGGCTTCTTCCTTTTTAGGACCAGCTTTCAAGCTGTACGGTCTACGGACCGACAGCGTGCCTTTTCGGCATGTGCGCACACGTGCGTACCTCACGCCACTTGCTACTATGTGGGACAAAAAGCTAACAGACCGTATGTACACTTTATACGCTTTCTCTCTCCATGAACTGGATTGACTTTCTCACTCTATCTCCCCTTCGACTTTGGTCCATCAAAACAGACATGTGCGCGACGCTCTACTGAGCTTAACACTCTCTTTCTACAGGCCGGCTTGCCACTTCGCATTTCTCTATTGCATTCCCCTTTCCTTCCACACGCGTAGTCGTCAACGGCTGAATGAACACGTGTACACCCAAGACTTTCATTTCTCAACAGAAAATAAACGACATGTTTATTTTATTCCAGCATTTGAGTTCTTTGTTTCCTTCATTCAATTCGTTTCATTATTTTTCCTTGTAGCGAATTAAGGTATTTTTATACTAGTCCCCTACAGGAAAATGGTGACCTCGTTATTTAAAAATGGAATGGATGCGTTTGAACGAAACACTCATACACACAGAGACTCTCTCTCTCTCTCTCTCTCTCTACAACAATAAACTTTCCCTCTCACCAGCTAACAACGAGAGATATAAGATATAAGAATGTAATAATGATTTGCCAAATCTGTTCTAAAATAAAACCTAGATTCCTTAAAATAGTACCTCAAACTCTAAAAGTGAGTCAACCATTTTAAAAGTGAAAGTGTATATAGCGTCTGTTATGAAAAAAATGTTTGAACCTGTCTACATCAAATCTGCAATTCATGCAAAGTCCTTTTAACTCAATTTATACCTCCAACTCTCACACTCAGCTATCAAAAACTTCATTCAGTGTTCTATTCAATTCAGGGTTTTTGTCATGACGAATTCACAACCTCTTTTTCCTTCTCTTCACGGTCGAAACTGATGCGATACCGCTTGTGAGTAATTTATTGTATTACAGCATTTTTTTTTTTTTGCCTTTACATTTTAAATCACAAAGTATACATTTCAAGGGATCATTACTTTCAAATTCTTATAGCATCTACATACAAACAAAAGCCAATGGATGCTCTCAAATTCCCTTCACTTTTCCTTGTGCCAGTGGCCCAGCAACAACTGTTAGAAAAGCATCTATTAATCTATACATATAAAAGCGAAAATGTATGCATGTATGTATGTATGTATGTATGTATGTATGTATGTATGTATGTGTGTTCGCTTTTTCTGTGTGTCTACAAAAGGCTTTTTTCAGAGAAGCGGTCGCTCGCTTCACAACTTTTTAAAACTTTTTATATCACATATAAATCGTAATATCTCACAGTTAACAACGAAGCTCGCCTGTCTATTTAATTTGCTCGATTTCGGGAAGATAAATATTCAACATTTGTCACTCACCGCATGTGGGTTAGTCTTTTTCCTATAACATCTTGGGGGGAAAAAAAGTGTTCAGCAGTAAATGAAATCCCGCAGTCAAACTTGACCGCATTAACTCATTAAAATGGGCACCTACTAAATCCAAGTAATTAAATAAATTCAAACGTGTTTCCGTTAGCATGTCGCGGTGGGGCAATCGATCCTCATACTTACATTTTTTTTTACCCCCCCCCGGAGTTTCCACACACACCTCCAAACACCCAGGCAACGCCGGGTACCTCTCGCTAGTTTAGTAGAAAGTACAGACGTTTTTAAAACATTGGTTTGTAGTGGTATTTTTGTTTTATACAGAAAACTATAACAATGTGTTTGTTAAAATAAATACAATTCGTTTTCATTTGATCTTTGAAATTAAAATTTCATTGTCAAATTTTTTCTTTTGCATTGTCTGCCGTTAAAGTGGACTTTGCGTTATAAAAAAGAACAATCCAAGTTATGTCATTTGTGGGCATGTGTGAAAATATTGGCGAGAGCTGTATGATAGCTGGCTTGCAAAGATATTAGCAGCAGTAGCCATTAAAGCACATATGCAAATTAAAAAAAAAAATAGCATGTGGTTAAAGAGGAAAGCAAAGTGCCGGGATAGATGGATGTGTAAAGTCGAAGGCAAGAAATGGCTCTCGAGAAGAAAAGTGTACACTGGGTGAGATGGATGTGTGGCCCCACGGTGGTGATGAAAGACTTTTAAGCTGGTGTCTAGATGGCAGGGTTCTGTTAATCTAATGGCAGATGAAATGAACAGTAAAAACAAACAAAAAACAAAAAAACAAAACAAGAAACAGGCACTGTTTGGAAAGTAACAGTAATAAATGCCTTTTGGTAAAACAGAAGAAAAAACTGAGTCAGATTTATTTATTTTTGTTTGTTTATTCCTTTGTGAAGGTATCTGATGGAATGGGGTCTGAGAGAGGTTTGAAATGCAATGAATACAGTTCAAGCATAACGGCCACATTAGTCTGTTGGAGCAACTACACTGGTTGAAAGTACAAAAAATAGACATCTTTTTAAAAAACATTGTTTCGTAATTTGTTCTAAATAGAAAATCATAACAATGTGTTAGTTAAAATAAATAAAATTTATTTTAATTTGAGCTTTCAAAATTAAAATTCCCTTGTCATAGTAAAATGTAAAGTTAATTTGGAAAACTCAGATTAAACTAAATTTTATTTATTTTAACAAATGCATTGTTATAGTTTTCTATATAAAAATACGTATTAATTTATTTTCTGTTTTTGGAAATTCTTCTTTTGTACACTCGGATCATAGTACAGCTTTTGTATCAGACAAACTAAAGGACTTCTTGCCTTCTTGAGGCATTGCTATTCATCGAATGATTGGCTTTAATCCTCAAGGTAATGAACAAGTGGAGAGATACAATGGTGTCATATGGCAAATGGTGAATCTGGCTGTAAGGTCGATATATCTTCCTATTACCAATTGGGCAAAGGTACTAGGTGTAATTCTCCACTTCATTCACTCATTGATTTTCACATCCACTAATTTCACATCCACTTCAACTTTTTAGCTATTTTTTTAGAAATTAGCTTTTGGTGATTCTATGCCTACATGATTAATGAAAGCTAAATCTATTTTTTCAAAGCATTATCTACACAGAAGCAAATATGAATTTCTAGTTGAGACCATTGACACATTGTGTGTTTCAATAATATCTCATGTATGATGAGAGATGACAGTGTCATATCTCTCCATTTGGTGATAGAATGAGCAGTTCAGATAGAGAAATTGATTCTATGCCAAAGAATTAGCAGATACTGTATGCCTCTTTCCAGTCTAACACTCCTACCTCTCCTTTTCCGCCAGGTACTCTTGAAAATTCCACTGTTAAGAATTTGGTTTCTACTCCTCATCACTAAATAGATGATTGAAAAAGGAAATCTTCAGGAGATGTTGATGTGCCGAACCTTCGACACTTCTCTAGAATCTGTTGATGTCTTTGGAATTTAGGTGAAACTTTGAACTTTTTCTTTTCTATTTTTTCAGTTTAAGCAGAGATAAACACCTGAGAGCCTATGGAACAGCTAATCCTGGTTTAAGCAAAATGTTAAGAATTCATAGGTAGAATATTAGTTTAAAATAAAAAAAATTACCCAGGCGGCTTGTCTTTAATCTCGCTTTATACTTTTATAAAATGGATTACTCCCCTTTTTGAAAACAGAAAAAATGAAAAGGTTGGAACTCCTTCTCACTAACTCCCCTTAACCCTCAATTTGCTGCACTAACTCTTAATTCTCAATTTGCTACTTCAATCACAATGTCTCCTTACTCGTTGTACTTAGCTGCTGGCACAAAAGTATTTTCTTTTTTCATGACCTGTTCTCTTATTCATCCAAGCAGCATCAGCAGGAGTAGTCTTCTTCTTCTTCTTCTTCTTCTTCTTCTTCTTCTTCTTCTTCTTCTTCTTCTTCTTCTTCTTCTTCTTCCAACTGACAACAAACTCACTCGAACAAAGCTACATCCAAAAAAACAAAAGATGCTTTTGCACAAAAATCCATCTTGTTATGCTACCACCTCCAACTCTGGACAGTGCCTAAATTTGTATACGTATTACTTTTTGTATCGAAAGGGTTCCAGGTTCGAATGCCAGTGCTTCTCTACAGCAAGCATATGCCAACCATAAACACTTATTACTATGACTATCCACACTGTCATTAAACCTTTGTTTAACTGCACTCAATGGGAGGCAACGATGATGATGATGATGATGATGATGCTTGTTTTTTTGAAGCATCCTTCATTTATTTCGTTGTTGTTTTTGCATGAATCAGATAATTATTGTAAGCATTCGTTTTCCCGATATCTTTCTAGAAAGACATCGGATATTTACGGGTTGCTAACATCCCTACATGAAAATGGTCCAGTAGAATGAACTGGATTCGAACTTGGCACACTCAGGTTGTCATTTCATGTTGTCAACCACTTAGCCACTGTTACCTCGATGACGATGATGATGATGATGATTCAGACGAAGTAGAAAAAGAAAAAGAAGGAAATAACTACTTACCACGGTACCTCCCTTACAACTTATCACTAAAATACTGATTTTTTTTTCTCCCTCTTCCTCTGACGAGTATTCATTTATGAAAGTCGTACTTTTTACTTATGTCAATCACCAATGACCTATAATTGGTACTTTTTAGGAGTAGTTTTTTTGTAGTTGGAGGATTCGACATTCCTATCCCGTCGCAGTTAACCTGGCAAAGGCTAGAGGAATAATTGGCTGAAACAGCGTGAAATCAAAAACTGGAAGATGAAGATAATAGTCCAAATAATTAAAGCAAATTTACTCATCACCAAAGAATTCCACATTAATTCAATAATATAACAATCGGTAATAGAATGGCTGGAAGTCAAGGCTAGAAGCACAAACATTCTCAGACAGTACAATTTACATAAGTTCTATATTCAAATTTACATATGATCTATATTCAAATTTACGTATGTCATATTTTCAAATTTACATAAGTTCTATATTCAAATTTACATATGTAAATTTGAATATAGAACTTAAGTTCTGTATTCAAATTTACATATGTCATATTTTCAAATTTACATAAGTTCTGTATTCAAATTGACATAAGTTCTATATTCAAATTTACATAAGTTCTATATTCAATTTGCATAAGTTCTATATTCAATTTACATAAGTTTTATATTCAAATTTACATAAGTTCTATATACAATTTACATAAGTTCTATATTCAATTTACATAAATTCTATATTCAAATTTACATAAATTCTATATTCAAATTTACGTATGTCATATTTTCAAATTTACATAAGTTCTGTATTCAAATTTACATAAGTTCTATATTTAATTTACATAAGTTCTATATTCAAATTTACATAAATTCTATATTCAAATTTACATATGTCATATTTTCAAATTTACATAAGTTCTATATTCAAATTTACATAAGTTCTATATACAATTTACATAAGTTCTATATTCAAATTTACATAAGTTCTATATTCAAATTTACCAGCTGAGTTAGGTGTATATATTGATTGATCTTAGCAGTTGGGCAATTTGGTTTCTTTTCTTACCTTTGTAGTCGAGCAGTTCTATATTCAAATTTACATAAATTCTATATACAATTTACATAAGTTCTGTATTAAAATTTACATAAGTTCTATATTCAAATTTACATAAATTCTATATCCAAATTTACATAAGTTCTGTATTCAAATTTACATAAGTTTTATATTCAAATTTACATAAGTTCTATATTCAAATTTACATAAATTCTATATTCAAATTTGCATAAATTCTATATTCAATTTACATAAATTCTATATTCAATTTACATAAGTACTATATTCAAATTTACATAAGTTCTATATTCAAATTTACATAAATTCTATATTCAATTTACATAAGTTCTATATTCAAATTTACATAAATTCTATATTCAATTTACATAAGTTCTATATTCAATTTACATAAGTTCTATATTCAAATTTACGTAAGTTCTATATTCAATTTACATAAGTTCTATATTCATATTTACCAGCTGAGTATGGTGTATATAATGATTGATCTTAGCAGTTGGGCAATTTGGTTTCTTTTCTTACAAAGGTAGTCGAGCAGTTCTATATTCAAATTTACATAAATTCTATATACAATTTACATAAGTTCTATATTCAAATTTACATAAGTTCTATATTCAAATTTACATAAGTTTTATATTCAAATTTACATAAATTCTATATTCAATTTACATAAGTTCTATATTCAAATTTACATAAGTTCTATATTCAAATTTATATAAATTCTATATTCAATTTACATAAGTTCTATATTCAAATTTACATAAGTTCTATATTCAATTTACATAAGTTCTATATTCAAATTTACCAGCTGAGTTAGGTGTATATATTGATTGATCTTAGCAGTTGGGCAATTTAGTTTCTTTTCTTACCTTTGTAGTCGAGCAGTTCTATATTCAAATTTACATAAATTCTATATACAATTTACATAAGTTCTATATTCAAATTTACATAAGTTCCATATTCAAATTTACATAAGTTCTATATTCAAATTTACATAAATTCTATATACAATTTACATAAGTTCTATATTCAAATTTTCATAAGTTCTTGTCAAGTTATCCACAACTTGAACGCTGACCGAAAGTCCACTACACAATCCAACAGTTCTATATTCAAATTCACATAAATTCTATATTCAAATTTACATAAGTTTTATATTCAAATTTACATAAATTCTATATTCAATTTACATAAGTTCTATATTCAAATTTACATAAGTTCTATATTCAATTTACATAAGTTCTATATTCAAATTTACCAGCTGAGTTAGGTGTATATATTGATTGATCTTAGCAGTTGGGCAATTTGGTTTCTTTTCTTACCTTTTTAGTCGAGCAGTGCTGTATTGTGAAGTGGGGGAAAAGATTACCAATTTGCAAAACTTTCTTCAACCTATACTAAATGGTATTAGTAATTGAATAAACCCTTATAGAAACGAGATGCATTTCTGTATATATATTAGTAGTTTGTAATGAAAACGAAATGAAGGAGAAAATCTTTCTTTATAATAATTACGAAAGGATTTATTTAATTATCCATACCGTTCGGTATCGGTGGAAGAAAGTTGGACAGTGTCTAAGTGAAGAAAGGAAGGATAGAAAAGTATTTGGACCCCAAAAGGTCTGTCAGCGTTTTTTTTTTTTTTTTTTTTTTTAATGGAAATCACCCCAGACAAGGCATGAAGCCACTTGATGTAAGGAACTAAAAAACAATACTACTCAAGGTTAAAAACTTGACAATGATAAGTGTTAAACAGAATAGAATTAGAATACACCCTACTAAAGCCTGATTGTCACAGCCAGTGAATTTCAAAACTGCAATCTGGATATGAGGACACTCTAGAAGCACTTAAGAGTGCTTTTCGATGATGTTGCATGAATTGTGCATCAGTTTGTAAGCAGCATAAGAGATTCAAAGACGGTAGGGAGTCTGTGAGGGATGATGAGAGGCGTTAAAGGAGTAAGAAAGTCAGAACACCAAAGTTGATTGGCCAAATAAAGAATTTCATGGATAAGAATTCGTATCTGTCTATAAAACAGTTTGATCTCAGTGTGGGAACCGTAAACACAATTATTTATGAGGAATTGAAGATGCGGAAGAACTGCACACCTGTGGAACTGTTCCGTCTGCCTGCTTCCCACCTGACTATAACTTAGATGTCTTCAAGTCCAACATTAACAAATTCCTAATGAACCACCCTCTTAAGTAAACACTTCATTAAATCTCCACACTAACGTACTGTACTTGCAATAACCCTTATCCCTGAGTGGCTTCCGGGCCTTGATAAGTGGTGACCACCGTGTAAAAAAAAAAAAAAAAAATTTCGCGAATGCACCAGTCCACATCTCTATCCTTGTCACAGACTATTTGACCAAAATGGGCAGCAAACATTTCTTCATCCTCCTTATAGTCCAGACTTTGATCCCTGTGAATTTTTGTTATTCCTCAAACTCAAGGAAAACCTTAATGGCCGTCATTATGAGACAACTGAGGAGATGAAAGAGGCTGTGACTGGGGTCATTGATACACTCACACTAGAGAACTTCCACGGGGCCTTCCAGAAGTTGTTGGAATGGTACAACAAGTGCATTGCAGTTGGAGGAGATCACTTTGGAGGGGACTAGAGTTTCATGTGTGTACTAGCAATAAAAATGCCCATACGAAAAAATTCTGGAAACTTATTGAAGGCACCTCGTAAGCTCCACTTTCTACTTTCCTTAAATTATAATGTGGGGTTGAGTTAGTAAGAAACTCTTGAGACCCGGACCAGGTGAAGATGGTGAAGATGGTGAAGATGGTGAAGATGGTGAAGATCGTTGGTGTTTGAGGGATCAGTGGATAAGTACAGAAAAGAAAGAAGGGTGCCTTTTCCTTGTTGTTTGCAGAGTTCTCTCTGCTGACCGTCCATAATTCCCCAAAAGGGCGTAAATAGTTCTTCAGGGGACAGATAAAATTAATGCATCTTTCAAGCTGATTGGTCAGTATATAACCAAATCACCTAGCAGGGAGGTTTCTTTGCATAAGAAAATAAGTCTTTATTTATAACTGCTGAGCTTTTCATTGTTGTTAAAAAAAGTTTGTATTTCCTTTCGTGCAATCCTTTTCATTCCTTTCAAATAATATTGTAGGAGTTGAACTTGACACTCAGCTATGAACATTCCCTCTAAGGCAACAGTTAATTGTTAATTAATTATTAAAGTTAATCAATTTAAAAGGATGTACCTTGTTTAAAATAGACTGTTTGACTTTGTTCCTGAATGCTGATGACAAAAGGATAAAAAATGAAGACACGCAAGTAAGGCTTTTTTTACTGATATATCCAGGCAGAGAGATCTACGTCTGCTCTGTTTTATTTACATTGTGAGACTGAATGTCAACGCCAAGAAAGGGAAATTGAGTCAGACTTGCAGTTAAAGGAATCTAACTTCAATAAAGTATTTAACGCAGTCAAAGGGAGATAATGCACACAGATTCTTATTTTCAATATAATTAAAGCAATCCTGTCTAGATGAGAGGAAAGTAATGCCCAACATAATTTATTTAACTGTCTTTCATAACGACACAAAGACAAGGCCAGGTTTGTGTGAATTTGACTCCTAAAAAGTGGCATTCTGGTCTTGTTGCAAAAATAGTCAGATCAGTATCATTGGTACTCCATCGTGATCTTAGGCAACAAGCAGTTCACTCTCCAAGAAAAGAGGAGAGAAAAAGGCAATAAAGCCTCCCTTTTTGAAATGAATTATTAATGCCTAGGAAGAACATCTCTCTAGGATAGAACCGATATTATCCTTTGAATATAGTCTAAACAATGAACAAAAATATATCATGTATTTTTTGAATTGCTAGAACTACTGTTCTTGTGTTAGTTGTGATTATCATAACGTTTCAGCTGATGTAACATCCAACTTTATTCAGGCGTATTTTCACAATGGCTGTCATTGGTGAATGACGAAAATAATGTTTTTTTTAAAAAATTTTTTCCAACGAATCATAGTTGTTAGATTTCAAATTGTGTGATGTGTTCATGAAACAGAGCACCGGCTAGGAACAAAGTGTAGTATCTGTTTTGATACCACACTTCACCTTTTCTATCCTTTGCTGCTGATCGATCGTGATTCCCAAAGTGGCTGAAGTATTCCTAGCAGTGTCAAAAATTTCGTGAAAACTATTGAATAATTCCACCCGCTATATTTCGAAGCTTATAACTCCTCGAAAAATGTAATTCAAGCCCTAATTTTTTTTTCAATTAAAGGAGCAAGGACCAAGGTTTCATTAAAAAAACAAAAACAAAAAAACAAAAACAAAAAAAAACAAACAAACAACGTGCTTTTTTAAAAAAAGGGTTTTAAACTTCGAACTTTACAGGTAAATTTCTAAAAATCACTATTTTTTTTGTTTTAAATTTGAATATATTATTTATTGATCTTTTATCTTCAATTTGCGATATATAAAACTTTGGTACATAAATTAATTATTTCTTTTTAATAGACATTTGAAAATGGGGGTGCGTGAATTTAAAAAAAACGTTTGTCTAAAATATTATATTCAGTTTATTGGAAAGAGCATAAAATTTCACATTGACCCTGAAAATATCGTAAAAATAGAATCAATAGAAAAATTTTGATAGATTTTTAAAGTTTAAAAATTGAAAAATACTGAACTCGTAACATTCAATTAATTTCATTACTATTTAAAAAAAAATATTTCTATTACTTTTTATACAACTTTAATAGTTTAATTTGGAAGTATAATCCATAAAGAAAATAAACAACCCACTTTTAAAAGAGAAATTACGAGTTTTTTTATATTTTATTTGCAGTTTCGTGTTAGGGGTGTCAAAAATTCCTACAAAAATTCTGATACACCTAAAATATTCCTTGTTAAAACTGATGAAATAAATGCGTACTGAAAGCTGATTGGTCAGAGTGTAATTTCCTAACAAGGATCATCATCATCATCATCATCATCATCATCATCATCATCATCATCATCATCATCATCATCATCATCATCATCATCATCATCATCATCATCATCATCATCATCATCATCATCATCATCATCATCATCATCATCATCATCATCATCATCATCATCATCATCATCATCATCATCATCATCATCATCATCATCATCATCATCATCATCATCATCATCATCATCATCATCATCATCATCATCATCATCATCATCATCATCATCATCATCATCATCATCATCATCATCATCATCATCATCATCATCATCATCATCATCATCATCATCATCATCATCATCATCATCATCATCATCATCATCATCATCATCATCATCATCATCATCATCATCATCATCATATTATTATTATTATTATTATTATTATTATTAGTAGTAGTAGTAGTATAAAATTAATTCAGTTGCATTCCATACATTTCGTAAACAAGGGAAATAACTACGTATACAAAATTACCTCCCTTACAACGTAAGAAATTATTTGGATTCGAGTTACCTCCCTTACTTTTTTCTTCTCTTTTCATAACCTTATTCACACCAAACAAGACATATTGCCACTAGGACATAAATAGCTACTTTGTAAGGCTATGTATACCAAAAGACTATGTAAGGAATTGAGCAGTTAAATATTAGTTCGCATAATCTTTCTGCACGTTAGTACTGTCAGGGAAACCGAAAAAAGGGAGGGAATTCTAAAATTTAGCTGTTCGATGAAAAAACTATTAGAATACAACATTTTCCGGCATCTTTGGACTTCTACTATAAAAAAGGTAGGGTTTTGCTGCTTGTCAGACTAATCGGGGTATTTACATTAGGGGAGGGAGGCATCAGTACTATGAGTTTGTCAGAGCACATTCCATTAAAGTAGTTGTGAACTACAGATATTCTCTTCCTTCCACCCCGACAAAAATGAAGACTCTAACGTGTTGGAAGTGAAGATGAAACGAACTGGAGAAAGAAACAGTAGATTGCGGTATAATGTTGGTTCTGTGCAGTTCTACAAGGTCCACCCTTGCTGAATCACTCGCATTCTAAAAAAAAAAAACAAACCAAAAAACGAGATTCTGCTTTTTTAGGCGAGTTCATATGAATACCTTGAAAATCCTGGCAGAAAAAAAAGGTATATTTAGGATTTAAGGTGGGGAATCAGCTTTCTATAAAAATTAAGACCCAAATTATTTCAAATTTCAGAGCCATAATAACTTTTTATATCAGTTAACCATTTTTTTTAACACTAAGTTCAAGTGGCTGCCAGTAAGAATTAAGTTACATTCTCATATATCGTTTTGATTACAGGGGAAAGTTGAATAGTAGAGGAAGGAAGGTATGTATTGGCTGAGACCTAGTTACATATTCATAAACCCGCACATCACTATTTTCAGACGCACATATGTACATATATTACATATGTACATACATATGTACATACATTACATATGCACACACTTCCATTTTTTCACTTATGTCTTCTCAGCATTTCTTATCTTGTTAATATTTTTGGTCACTCGTCATCCTTCATCCGACCAAAACCATATGCAAGAATTTAATTTTCTTTATTGGTATCAGTTCAGTTTCAAAAATGGCCTGAAAAACCTAGATTTAAAAAAAATTAAATTGCAGCCGAAACATGTATGCACCTATGTAGCTAATAATGTTTGTATGGATAAAAAAAAAATCTGTATTATATAAGATCATATATATATACAGCCTTTGAGACTTTACACGACCGGTCGCCCGCAGTCGATTGAAAATTTCTTGGGGCGACTAAAAGTCGTAAATCATTCGCCCGCCAGTCGATAAAATTCCTTTAAATAAAGAAACGGGAAAAACTCATTTATTTTACGACCCTCAAATATGCGGTGACTTAAAATACCCTATGTCTCAGCATTTGTGAATTCTTTCATCTCTAACTGTGAGACCGTTGGAATATCGTATTGAAAAAAGAGTGGTCACGCTAAAGGCCAACAAGAGGTAAATTTTACACATTCGGCGTGTAGTCAAAATGTCGCCTTCATTTAACTCTCTTATTTTGAAATTCATTTGGAAAAAAATTCTACAACTACATATACTTCATGCTTACAAAAATAAAGACGAACATTTTAAAGAGGAAAAACACATCGTTCCGTCAAGCATCCGGAGAAATGATTCTTATTTCTATGGAACATAAATATGAATGATGCTATATAAAGAAACTGGTGTTGTAGTTTAATGTTTTGTTGAATATTTACTGAAATGTTTGTAGTAATAAAATAGTGGATTTACAAGAGTTAAACAAATATTTTCTTGTTAGATTATACACACGGTAATTTCTTGAATTGTTGTAAAATTATTTACTATTATTGACTGAAACAAAGATATAAAGTCGGACGAGTAAATTTTCCCTCACACTCGACCGGCGGCCGAGTGATTTTTTTCCCAAATCTCAAAGGCTATATATATATATATATATATATATATATATATATATATATATATATATATATATATATATATATTATATAATATATATTATATATTATATAATATATATTATATATATAATATATATTATATATATAATATATATATTATATATATATGATATATATATTATATATATTATATATAATATATATATATTATATATATAATATATATATATTATATATATATTTTATATATATATTTCATATATATATATTTTATATATATATATATATATATATATATATATATATATATATATATATATATATATATATATATATATAGAGAGAGAGAGAGAGAGAGAGAGAGAGAGAGAGAGAGAGAGAAATAAAAAGGAACAAACCGAGTTATGTGTTCATCAACATTTCATCTTTATTTCAAGACTTCTTCTGGACGAATGGGATTACGAAAACAAAAACACCAGTACAAATATTTGAAAATGTTTCATATGCAAAATATGACGTTGTTCTATTTCAGAAACGGAAAAAGACGTTGGAAATTCAAAAAAGGAGGAGAGCCCGCATTGTCAAAGTGAGGGAGATTTTTAATAACGTCATATAGTCGTTAATATGTTTTTAAAGATATGAACTCAGTTAATATTCTTTATGGAAAGAATGTGTCTGTTAAAATTCAAATATAGGTGCATAACAGAAATGAAATGAGTGTGTTTTTGTTATGTAATTTATTGATTTAGATTATATGTATTAATTATTATAGGGTGTGTCTCTATGGTGTGAGAAGATTAACCAGTGTCTACAATTAAATTATGTTCTTTTAATAAAAGTTTACTTATTAATGGCGCCACATTATAGAAACCTGCACGTTGTATAATTGTGCTTGAATTTGCAATAAGTGCTGATTCAAGAAGTCTCTGGTTTATTTGAAATAAATTTAACTATTTTTGCTTGTTTAAAGACAAAGGTGTGATTATGCTGCAATGAATGAGAGAATAATGCAGTTAGAAAATTGCTATTTTTTTTATATCTCTTTTATATTCACTGAGTCCTTTTTCTAACTTATGCAGCAAGTTAGTTGGGAGTTAGAGTGAGCAGTTGAGAGAGGAGAGAGAGTTAGCCTGAGATCCTTCAGGAAAAAAAGAAAGAAAAAAAAAAAGACAGAATCATGAAATGTTTTAAATTATTAAAAGAATAGAGGGTGGAGGTTGACAATCCTACAACTTTTCAAAAATCGCTAAAAAAACATGGCGGACGACCTACACGCATAACACTGAAAGTAATTAACGCTCCCTCTGACACGTGACCGGAGGTTAGGGAGCCTATGTGTATTTGTTTTGACTTTACATACGTGAATGAACAACGAACCATTCTTTCACCTAACAATTTAATGAAAAATATATATATTTATTTAAGTTCGTATTTCTCGCATTGGCGAAACTGCACTAGTACTTTTTGGTTAAGAATAAAAGTATGGTGATAATTTCATGAGACAAAAAAAATATATACACACACACACACACACACACACACACACACATATATATATGTATTTTAATTCTTTTAATTCGAGACCAGTAGACCTCTAGCGTTTGTACAGACACCTGTGGCGAGGTCTACAAAATGTTCGAATGGTTAACTGTGCCATACGAACTTAAAAAAAAAATAACAACAACAAAAAAAAATATATTTTCATTAAATTGTTAAGTGAAAGAATGGTTCGTTGTTCATTCATGTATGTAAAGTCAAAACAAATACACATATGCCCCCTAACTTCCGGTCACGTGTCAGAAGGAGCGTTAATTACTTTCAATGTCATGTAGGTCGCCCGTCATGTTTTTTTTTTTAGCGATTTTTGAAAAGTTGCAGGATTGTCAACCTTTGCCGAATAGAGTTAGGTATTACACTAATCGCTTGGCCTTCGGGACAAGATCAAAGTGTAGTATCTGTTCCGGCAGATACTGCAAGCTATGACTAGCTATGACTAGCAAAGACCAGATGTGGGGGCAACCCCACATGCCTGACCTTTAACCAGCTCCCATTTCCCACCTCTCGGGAGCTGGTCCCCTTTTTCCCTTCCCCCTCCCTTCACTCCTCACATTAAAAATCGGCCTTGTGCCTAATTTGCTCGGTGGGGGAGCAAATAAATACCATCTGTTCTGGCAGACACTGCACTTAAGATAATTTGTACCAGTCAATGGAGGGGAAACCCTCTATACTGGGACAATTATTATTTTTGGTAACCAGAGTGCCCCCTTTTTGCCTACTTTTAGGGGAGCTGGTTTTTACCTCACATTAAAAACGGCCTTGTGCCTAATTTGCTCGGTGGGGGAGCAAATAAATATCATCTGTTCCGGCAGATGCTGCAAGCAAAGACCAGCTATGACTAGCAAAGACCATATGTGGGGCTAACCCCACATATCTGAACTTGGTCAAGGTAGGGATCACCCTACGATCACAGTTACTATCCAGCTCCCATTTTCCACCTCTCGGGAGCAGGATCCCCCTTTCCCTCCCCCCTCCCTCTATCTCCACATTAAAAAACGGGCTTGTGCCTAATTTGCTCAGTGGGGAAGCAAATAAATAAAAAGATCAAAGTGTAGTATCTGTTCTTCAGATGCTGCACTTCTATTTCTTGTTCTCTTTCGGTGGAGGAGAAATCCTTCACGACTGAGACAATTTTTATTTTTGTACCTTTTCTCCACGTTAAAAAACGACCCTGGTGTTTAACTCTGTCCCGTGGGGAGGCATAGTAAATAGGTACACTAATAAAAGTGGAATTTTCGACCCCCACAACAAATAACAACAGTAAAAACTTGTAAAATAAAATTGATTAATTGTAATTTTTACTGTATTCTCAAAAAGAAAGATTCTAAATAAATCTCATTGTTTTTTTCTCTCCGTAAAACCGGTGAATTTTCAAAAAATTCCCCAAAATGCTAAAAACGGGAAAAATTGGAACCACATTATTTCTGCATATTTTGACATAAACAATGAAAACAATGCGATTTTTAAAATTCTCTCAAAAATTCAGATAATGGATCAATTTCGTTAATTTTCTTTACAGACTTATTAAAGAAAGAAAAAGGAAGCTGAACTATATATAATCTGAAATAAAATGATATACAACCCCCCCCCCCAAAAAAAAAAAAAACCCCTCATATTTTGCCCTTACCCTCTAATGCGATCTTATCAGAATTTTTTTTTTTAGGGGGTGGATTTATATCTTAGTTTTTTTTTTTTTTTTTTTTTTTTTTTTTTACATATTAAAATATACTGAAATGTTGAAATAAAATATATTTAATTTTGGTCACAATCGTTGCCGATTTTTTTCGATAAAAAAAGAAGTTGGAAAAGATATTAAAATTATTTCAGTTTAACGAATTTTTAAAAAATCATTTATTATTTACATTAGACAGTTTCTACCGGTGTAATTTCAAAAGGTTTCCGAAATTATTTCTTATTGTTTTTAAGGATTCAATTTTTCGGAACAAAAAACGTTGGAACATATTTTAAAATTATTTAAGTTTTACAAAATTTTAAAAATTATTTATTATTTACATTTGGTAGTTTTTATCTGTGAAATTTCAAACAATTTTCGAAATTATTTTTTATTTTTTTTTAATTCTTGAATTTTTCAAGGTTCGTGAAAAAAATGTGGAAGATTCGGTCTTAAATAAACAGACAATTTTCTGTTAATAATTAAAATTTTTTTTTAAAATCTATGCTGTGTTTGAATTGTGAATAATTAAAAATATATTTAGAAATCGAACGTGAATAATCTTTTCTTTCTTTCTTTTATTTACAAAGGTGTCACCACTTATCAAGGCCCAGAAGTTAATGGGACAATATTGTCGTAATCGTTACTAGTGGAAATTTGATGAATTGGATTACTTAAGGGAACGCCTCATCAAGAACTTGTTTACATTGGACTTGAAGACGACCATACTGTAGACAGCTGGAAAGCAGGGAAATGGAAAAGAGTACCACAGGCGTGCAGTTCTAAAAAAGAAGCTTTGTTCATGGAACCTATGTTTAGGTTTAGGCACAGATAAGGAGTAGCGGGAATTATTGGTAGTGGTTTTAGCTAGACGAGTGTTTTTCAAGAAATTTGGTGAGGGGGAACCATAGATTGGAGCTCAGACAAACACTTGCCATGAAAATAATGATAAAACAGTGACAGGCTCGCAACATCTCTTCTGTGGGAAAGAGGTTGCAGGGAAGAGAAAAGCGCACTCCCCACTAGGCTATAAAGTCTATTTTGAACTCTGTCAAGGCAGGATAAGGTGCTTCTTGAAGATTCTGCCCAAATGTGGCAACAGTACTCCATCCTTGGACGTACTTGGCTCATACAGGTAGAGAATTGCATCAGTAGCAAGATATCCACTGGAATGATCCCACAATTTTCCAGTAACCTTGGCAACATATTAGATGCACATGTCCTATTTCAGATCAGGAGTAAATCAAATTTCGCCGATTTTAATAAGTGTAAAATAAAAAATGTTTATATGCAATTTAAACCCCGATCTTTCCTATTCTATATAGAGTAAAAATTATGATGAATTAATTTCATTTTACTTGTATTTTTTGTTATGGGTGTCATCAATAATTGTTATACCTAAGTGTTTGTATAGCATTGGCCACAAGTGAAAATCGCATTCAAAATAAAAAATCTTTTTGGTATACTTATGTATTAAATAAGTATCCTCACCAAAAATGAGGAAAATCAAGTAGAATTTTAATTAAAGATAAAAAACAGTTTTCGTACTTGGTTTACTTATCTTCCCCCTGATTTATGGGATTTCTGCTCTTAACAATAGTGGCTAGACAAAATACAATAAAACTGATATTTTTTAAAATTAAAATTCTACTCGATAATTTTTCCTAATTTTTTGGTGCAAATACCCACTTTTGCTTGATACATAAATATATTAAAGAATTTTTCCATTAATTTATTTGGATCTGCGATTTTCATTTGTGCCCAATAAACTATAAGAAAATTTTCAGTCATAATACAAGCCCTAACTGCCATGTTATCGATCGATTTGATTGGTCGAATCTAACCAGACATGCTAAGTGTCTTTGGCGCTAATTTCTATTTCCTTTTCAGTTTTTTCAGTTCTTTCCAGACCAGCAAAGGAAGAAGGACTCATTTTTATTATGTCTTCTAGGAAGGAGACTTGGGCGCAAACATTAGTGCCTTCTTTACTTCGGATCTCAGTCGTGGATGAAGTATAGAACATTTGTGAAAGCCTACGAAGTAGGCTCATTTATAAGACAGAATCTCTACAACCACATTATCATTGTGAACTTTTCATCTTCAGTATGCAGCCTGTTTGCATTGCTACCAATTTTTTAGGGCCATGAGGTCCAATGGAACACGGCTAATTTCATCCTTTCCTTGCAACAGACTACGACCACATTGCAGAATTCAAAAGGACTCTTACTGCTTCATTGAAGCAAACTACCTGATCCAAAGTTGGACACAAGATGAGCGCACTATTTTGCAATAATATCCTGTATACCAATAAAGTTTGTCTTGAATTTTACAGGTAGGGTTGGTTGTTTTGTGATTGTCTCATTTCTTGCCTTCAACAGAAAGCATCAAACATGTTGGATAAAATTCCCATCTTGACATAAAATTCCTATCAAAGCATTAGAAAATATGGCGCTTATTCAAATTGGCACTTATGATTTAAAGTAAAGTAAATACAAAAAAGTCTTTATGATGTACGTACACGTTATAGAACAAAGATGTCATATTCTAAAGATGATGTAATTTGATCAAGTAATTTTTTTTTTATTTAAGAAAATCAAATTGTACAACTAAGCGAGGTGTAGTGTTTTCATCGGCCATGATGCAATCCGATGAAATAAATAAAGGGGAGACAATTCAAACCAGCGTGTTGAGGTAAAAAAATCAGCCTTATGTTCATAGTAGTAAAATCACTTAAAATACTAAATTTTGATTTTCTTAGTTTAAAAAAAAACTTGATCGATTTATGCAATTTTTGGAATATGACATCTTAATTCTGTAACAAGTGCATACATCAAGGATTTTTCTGTATTTTCTGTACTTGCAATTGCCGGTATAAGTGCCAATTTGAATAAGCACCAAAAGTGCTTTTAACTTTTGCACTTTAAAATATTTAAAATGACAAATTTATACACGTTTTGGTATTTCATACACAATGTACATCTCCCTTCGTTTTTACTTTTTGGTTAATAACACTTTTTTAAAAATCAAAATTGCAGAATGAAAATATTGTAAACAAACATACTTTAGGCAATTTTTTTTCCAGATTTGAAATTTATTTTAGGATTTTCTTTTTTAACAAATATATTTATTACCTTCTTCATCAAGACTTGTGACATTATAATAGATTGCAGCGACGAGGACCGTAGCTTGTTATAATATTGACTTGTATTTGGATACAATAATAATATTGACTTGTGTTTAGATACAATAATAATATGGACTTGTATTTAGATACAATAATAATATGGACTTGTATTTAGATACAATAAAAATATTGACTTGTATATAGATACAATAAAAACATTCACTTGTATTTAGATACAATAATAATATTGACTTGTATTTAGATACAATAATAATATGGACTTGTATTTAGATACAATAATAATATGGACTTGTATTTAGATACAATAATAATATTGACTTGTATTTAGATACAATAATAATATGGACTTGTATTTAGATACAATAATAATATGGCCTTGTATTTAGATACAATAATAATATTGACTTGTATTTAGATACAATAATAATATGGACTTGTATTTAGATACAATAATAATATTGACTTGGATTTAGATACAATAATAATATTGACTTGGATTTAGATACAATAATAATATGGACTTGTATTTAGATACAATAATAATATTGACTTGTATTTAGATACAATAATAATATGGACTTGTATTTAGATACAATAATAGTATGGACTTGTATTTAGATACAATAATAATATTGACTTGTATTTAGATACAATAATAATATGGACTTGTATTTAGATACAATAATAATATTGACTTGTATTTAGATACAATAATAATATTGACTTGGATTTAGATACAATAATAATATGGACTTGTATTTAGATACAATAATAATATTGACTTGTATTTAGATACAATAATAATATGGACTTGTATTTTGATACAATAAGAATGTTGACTTGTATTTAGATACAATAATAATATGGACTTGTATTTAGATGCAATAATAATATGGACTTGTATTTAGATACAATAATAATATTGACTTGGATTTAGATACAATAAAAATATTGACTTGTATTTAGATACAATAATAATATTGACTTGTATTTAGATAATATAATAATATGGTCTTGTATTTAGATACAATAATTATATGGACTTGTATTTAGATACAATAAAAATATTGACTTCTATTTAGATACAATAATAATATGGACTTGTATTTAGATACAATAATAATATTGACTTGTATTTAGATACAATAATAATATGGACTTGTATTTAGATACAATAATAATATGGACTTGTATTTAGATACAATAATAATATTGACTTGGATTTAGATACAATACAAATATTGACTTGTATTTAGATACAATAATAATATGGACTTGTATTTAGATACAATAATAATATGGACTTGTATTTAGATACAATAAGAATGTTGACTTGGATTTAGATACAATAATAATATGGACTTGTATTTAGATACAATAATAATATTGACTTGTATTTAGATACAATAATAATATGGACTTGTATTTAGATACAATAATAATATGGACTTGGATTTAGATACAATAAAAATATTGACTTGTATTTAGATACAATAATAATATTGACTTGTATTTAGATACAATAATAATATGGACTTGTATTTAGATACAATAATAATATGGACTTGGATTTAGATACAATAAAAACATTCACTTGTATTTAGATACAATAATAATATTGACTTGTATTTAGATACAATAATAATATGGACTTGTATTTAGATACAATAAAAACATTCACTTGTATTTAGATACAATAATCATATGGACTTGTATTAAGATACAATAATAATATTGACTTGTATTTAGATACAATAATAATATGGACTTGTATTTAGATACAATAATAATATGGACTTGTATTTAGATACAATAATAATATTGACTTGGATTTAGATACAATAAAAATATTTACTTGTATTTAGATACAATAATAATATGGACTTGTATTTTGATACAATAATAATATTGACTTGGATTTAGATACAATAATAATATGGACTTGTATTTAGATACAATAAAATATTGACTTGTATTTAGATACAATAATAATATGGACTTGTATTTAGATACAATAATAATATTGACTTGTATTTAGATACAATAATAATATGGACTTGTATTTAGATACAATAATAATATTGACTTGTATTTAGATACAATAATAATATTGACTTGTATTTAGATACAATAAAAATATTGACTTGTATTTAGATACAATAATAATATGGACTTGTATTTAGATACAATAATAATATTGACTTGGATTTAGATACAATAATAATATGGACTTGTATTTAGATAGAATAATAATATTGACTTGTATTTAGATACAATAATAATATGGACTTGTATTTAGATGCAATAAAAATATTGACTTGTATTTAGATACAATAATAATATTGACTTGTATTTAGATACAATAATAATATGGACTTGTATTTAGATACAATAATAATATTGACTTGGATTTAGATGCAATAATAATATTGACTTGGATTTAGATACAATAATAATATGGACTTGTATTTAGATACAATAATAATATTGACTTGTATTTAGATACAATAATAATATGGACTTGTATTTAGATGCAATAAAAATATTGACTTGTATTTAGATACAATAATAATATGGACTTGTATTTAGATACAATAATAATATTGACTTGGATTTAGATACAATAATAATATGGACTTGCATTTAGATGGAATAAAAATATTGACTTGTATTTAGATACAATAATAATATGGACTTGTATTTAGATACAATAATAATATTGACTTGGATTTAGATACAATAAAAATATTTACTTGTATTTAGATACAATAATAATATGGACTTGTATTTAGATACAATAATAATATTGACTTGGATTTAGATACAATAATAATATGGACTTGTATTTAGATAGAATAATAATATTGACTTGTATTTAGATACAATAATAATATGGACTTGTATTTAGATGCAATAAAAATATTGACTTGTATTTAGATACAATAATAATATTGACTTGTATTTAGATACAATAAAAATATTGACTTGTATTTAGATACAATAATAATATTGACTTATATTTAGATGCAATAAAAATATTGACTTGTATTTAGATACAATAATAATATGGACTTGTATTTAGATTCAATAAAAATATTGACTTGTATTTAGATACAATAATAATATGGACTTGTATTTAGATACAATAATAATATTGACTTGGATTTAGATAAAATAAAAATATTGACTTGGATTTGGATGCAATAAAAATATTGACTTGTATTTAGATACAATAATAATATGGACTTGTATTTAGATACAATAATAATATTGACTTGTATTTAGATACAATAAAATTATTGACTTGTATTTAGATACAATACTAATATTGACTTGTATTTAGATACAATAATAATATTGACTTGTATTTAGATACAATAATAATATTGACTTGTATTTAGATATAATAAAATTATTGACTTATATTTAGATACAATAATAATATGGACTTGTATTTAGATACAATAATAATATTGACTTGGATTTAGATACAATAAAAATATTGACTTGTATTTAGATACAATAAAAATATTGACTTGTATTTAGATACAATAAAAATATTGACTTGTATTTAGATACAATAAAAATATTGACTTGTATTTAGATACAATAATAATATTGACTTGTATTTAGATGCAATAATAATATTGACTTTTATTTAGATACAATAATAATATTGACTTGTATTTAGATACAATACTAATATTGACTTGTATTTAGATACAATAAAAATATTGACTTGTATTTAGATACAATAAAATTATTGACTTGTATTTAGATACAATAATAATATTGACTTGGATTTAGATACAATAAAAATATTGACTTGTATTTAGATACAATAAAAATATTGACTTGTATTTAGATACAATAATAATATTGACTTGTATTTAGATACAATAATAATATGGACTTGTATTTAGATACAATAATAATATGGACTTGTATTTAGATACAATAATAATATTGACTTGGATTTAGATACAATACAAATATTGACTTGTATTTAGATACAATAATAATATGGACTTGTATTTAGATACAATAATAATATGGACTTGTATTTAGATACAATAATAATATTGACTTGGATTTAGATACAATAATAATATGGACTTGTATTTAGATAGAATAATAATATTGACTTGTATTTAGATACAATAATAATATGGACTTGTATTTAGATGCAATAAAAATATTGACTTGTATTTAGATACAATAATAATATTGACTTGTATTTAGATACAATAAAAATATTGACTTGTATTTAGATACAATAATAATATTGACTTATATTTAGATGCAATAAAAATATTGACTTGTATTTAGATACAATAATAATATGGACTTGTATTTAGATTCAATAAAAATATTGACTTGTATTTAGATACAATAATAATATGGACTTGTATTTAGATACAATAATAATATTGACTTGGATTTAGATAAAATAAAAATATTGACTTGGATTTGGATGCAATAAAAATATTGACTTGTATTTAGATACAATAATAATATGGACTTGTATTTAGATACAATAATAATATTGACTTGTATTTAGATACAATAAAATTATTGACTTGTATTTAGATACAATACTAATATTGACTTGTATTTAGATACAATAATAATATTGACTTGTATTTAGATACAATAATAATATTGACTTGTATTTAGATATAATAAAATTATTGACTTATATTTAGATACAATAATAATATGGACTTGTATTTAGATACAATAATAATATTGACTTGGATTTAGATACAATAAAAATATTGACTTGTATTTAGATACAATAAAAATATTGACTTGTATTTAGATACAATAAAAATATTGACTTGTATTTAGATACAATAAAAATATTGACTTGTATTTAGATACAATAATAATATTGACTTGTATTTAGATGCAATAATAATATTGACTTTTATTTAGATACAATAATAATATTGACTTGTATTTAGATACAATACTAATATTGACTTGTATTTAGATACAATAAAAATATTGACTTGTATTTAGATACAATAAAATTATTGACTTGTATTTAGATACAATAATAATATTGACTTGGATTTAGATACAATAAAAATATTGACTTGTATTTAGATACAATAAAAATATTGACTTGTATTTAGATACAATAAAAATATTGACTTGTATTTAGATACAATAATAATATTGACTTGTATTTAGATGCAATAATAATATTGACTTGTATTTAGATACAATAATAATATTGACTTGTATTTAGATACAATAATAATATTGACTTTTATTTGGACTTATTATTTGGACTACTGTTCTCATTTTGAATATTATTTGCACAACAAATTGTCAATGTAACCACCAACTTTATTCAGGTGTGTTTTGTTGAACTTGATAAACTGTATGAACCCGTTTATTTAATTCAATGGGATTGCATGCTCTTGTTGTGATAGCCGTGACTGGGTCGAAGTCTTTAATAATTCGCAATTTTATTCTTAGTGTCACCCGCACTGAGAATTGAACCTTCAACCTCCAGAACTGAATTTATTTAGTATTTTATTCACTGTCGTGACTCAGTCTTTCTTTATTGCCCATCATCTTTCCCTTTCTTTGGAGGGGACAACTTATGACTCTTCACTGCTAACACCGGGGCTGGCCTTTTCGCTTTTTCCATGGGTTGACAGCCTCGAGTGTTTAACTGCTATCGCCTCCACCTTTCTCTCCTCGACGTTTTTCCTTTATTTCGTTTCCACATTGGGACTTTGATTAATTTCTTACTTTCTATTTTGTTAGTATTTTGGACTTATTCAATTTCGACGTATTTTTAAGCATTTACTGCTTTCCCCTTCCACACCAAGCTCATGCTAATTCTGTTTTATTCTTTCTTTCTGTTTTCGGTTTTTACCTTCTTCATTTTTAATAAACCTGTTGATTCAACGACAAAATGTCTTCAGAGTTTTAATTTTGGAGAAGTGTTTATACTTTCCGTCATAAGATTTAAAACATTCTAGAGAATGGAGCATGTGGTCTTTACAGTATAGAACAGTTACTACGCCACAGGTCTTTGTGAGAATAACACAAGATGAGAACAGAAGTCCAATTAATCCAAATTATCAATCCTTATCTAAAAAAAATTCAGATGCATTTCAATTGTTATTAAAATGTTAAAACATAGTACAAGTTTATAAAGTTATGAAAATTGAAGGGAAAAAGAAAACATCATTTAAAGAACATGCATATATATATATATATATATATATATATATATATATATATATATATATATATATATATATATGTATATCTAAAATAAAAATCTTGATATTAAAAATTTATTCAAATCTTCAAAAAACCTTATAAACCTATAAGGATATATACAAAATTTAAATTATTCAACAAGAAATACAAATAAAACAAGAAAAACCTTATTCCATAGTTTCAAAGAATGCAATTCTTCTTAGCAGAGGGAAAAGGTTTGCAAAATATACAATAAATTTTGCAGGTTAATTTATCACAGGAAACAAATAATATGAAGTGTATCATATTTGCATAAAAAAAGTCATTTAACAGTTTGAGAGTGTTTGAAGGGATTCAAGGGGATATATATATTCCTGTCCTGGATTTTAACATCTTTCCCATTGGATTTTTTCGTTTCTTGCTTTTTCAATCCCCTTGAATCCCTTCAAACTCTCTCAAACTGTTAAATGACTTTATATATATATATATATATATATATATATATATATATATATATATATATATATATATATATATATATATATATATATATAATATATATATATATATATATATATATATATATATATATAGTGGAGATGGTAATTAATAAAAATTGAAGAAAGTACTCAATACTGTTGTAGAGCAAATATGCGTTTTATTTTTTATTACCGTATCTTTCTGTCAAGTTACATTATTGTTTCGGCTACACGACCGTTTTTTTTTTGGCCGTCTCTAGCGTCCTCAGACTTATACAGAAAGTTTCTGACTTATACAGAAAGTTTCTGTATAAGTCTGAGGACGCTACAGACGGCAAAAAAAAAAAAAAACGGCTGTATAGCCGAAACAATAATGTAACTTAACAGAAAGATACGGTAATAAAAAATAAAACGTATATATATATATATATATATATATATATATATATATATATATATATATATATATATATATAAAATAAAAAATTACATTTTTGGATTTTACTGTCATTGGATTATTTACCTTTCACCAGACTATCCATTCACGTGAAATCACCTTTTTCTTCACCATATTCCCTCTGCTTCACTTTTTGCTATCAAGTAATATCTTTGACTTACTTGCAGTTTCATCAAATGCTTTTGTATGGAAAATCCGATCCCGCATTTTGCTAATTCCTACCCTCTGATGAGAAGGAAAGTATTTCTTCAAAACTCTGCGGATTAAGGACTATCCACTTATTAAGTGTTTTCTTTTCAGATTAAATATGTTTTTAACTCTTTTTCAAAGTGTTTTTTAACATGTTTTATTAAATATTTGCTCTTATATTTATATTTCTGTAGAAATATATTTTCTTATAATATATATCAATCCTTATTTAAGAAGCTCAATGTAATTACAGAGAAATATAGAGAATAAATGACAAAAAGTTATATTACAAAATCCGCGATGTTGACCATCTTATAATTTATTCCTTTAATTCAGTTGACTTATATAATTCTTGACAGCATATGTTTCATAGCACAAAATCAATCACTTAATTATATCAATCAGTGAATCTATTATGCCCTTTGACGGATTGATTGTTGCTATTTCTTCTGATGAGTTAAGGGCATAATAGATTCACTGATTGATATAATAATTAAGTGGTTGATTTTGCGCTACGAAACAGATACTGTCAAGAATTGTATAAGTTAACTGAATTAAAGGAATAAATTATAAGATGGTCAACATCACGAATTTTGGAATATAGCTTTTTGTCATTTAGTCTCTCTCTCTCTCTCTCTCTCTCTCTATATATATATATATATATATATATATATATATATATAATATATATATAATATATATATAACCTTTTAATAGTAAAAAAACTATACAGTGTACAGCACTTTTAAAATAATATATGAACAAACCCTAAGGGCCCTCTTTCACCAACAAACTCATTCGGAGTCAATCGTGGATATATCAAAAGATTAAAAAAAGACGAATTAAATTGTCACACAAAAGCAAATACTCAGCGATATACGAGTAAAAACAAGGGGGAAAAAAGCAAACGGAAATTCATGTGAAATATATATATATATATATATATATAAATATAAAATGTACAGTTGAGATAGAGAGGGTATGAGAACGATTAAGATATATCTCCGAGCAAGTCTAATGATTTAATTTTTTTTTTGTTGGCAAAGCGATGGCTTGCATGAAAGAATTGAGACTGACTCCAAAATCTTTAAATATTTTGAGAGTCAGCCCGGTGCAATATTCTGGAACAATCCATTTTATTTATAGGCATGGCACAAACTGAATTTTCAATAAAATCTTTGCCAATGGAAAATTCCAAAGCAGAAGAAGCGCAAAAAAAAAAAAAAAAAAAATATTTCTGTCGGTATATGTTGGTTGATGCATGTCTACAAGTTCAAGGTGGTTCGACCCACAAAGCCAGCAGTGAACTGGCAATTAAATTAATAAATAACATTACTTTGCATGATGTGGGTCTTGAAGGAAAATGTAGTAGGCAAAAAAACAAAAAACAAAACAAAAAAAAAAAACAAAGCAAAAAAAAACAAAACAAAAAAAACAATCAGGAACCCAGATAGGAAATAGTCAGTATCGCCCACCTCTAGAAGAGATGGATTTCTTGGCTGTAATATCCGTAGAGAAAAAAGGAGCAGAAAAAAAAAAACTCGCTTCTCGCAGACACGTGATTCGTCACAAAGAACAACCCAATCGCCAGAACCACCAACACACAATCTGCCGGACACACCTCATTGCTTTCCAGCGTCCTGCTTTTATAGCATCCGGGAATTGTCCATTTGCATAATCGCGTGAGAGTAGACCCGATTCTACGAGAATTGCATGAGGTCAACGCTAATAAAAATCCATGGACGCAATTTTGGAACTCTCTTCCGCTCAGCCTGAAACACAACAGACATATCCGAGGTAAGCTCTCTATTTCCCCTCATTTCGGTTATTGCTAATTCTGCTACAGGGACAAATCGTCCTTATTAACCAGAGGAAATGCAGATCTTACACTGAAAACCAATCATAATACGAGAAACAACTTATTACAGACTTAATTCATTACAGACGTCTGCTCAAACACTGACCAGCAACTCCAATCTAAGGTAGTTTTAAATAAGCAGGATACTTGGACGAACCCAGGGTTATAAGAGAATTGTATTTTTCCATTTGATTATTAATAATATAATGAATCAAATTATCTGGATAACCATTACAAATGAAAATGTCTTTGACAGTATTCAATTCGTGTTAGAGTTTGTGGAAAAACAAATTCTAAGGGCTTTATATACTAATGTTTTAACGACCTTCCTAAAATACGCAAAGAAGGTCTCCGGCTTAGACCTATTTTGTCTCTGGCAGAATCTGTCCAACACTCCCTATCCAAGTTGTTATTGACTATTATAGAACTAATTCATGCTCTATACACTAAATATTGCATTACCAATTCATTCGTTTTCGAGTTTGTGGAAGAACTATCAAGTCTTCATTCATTCTAGACTTCCTATATTCGGTCTATTTT
Organism: Euprymna scolopes; assembly: GCF_053919585.1. Lineage (NCBI taxonomy): Eukaryota > Metazoa > Mollusca > Cephalopoda > Sepiida > Sepiolidae > Euprymna > Euprymna scolopes. The sequence continues at coordinate 50,474,502 of NC_136499.1, read as the reverse complement.
CCAATTTTCATATGTTTTAACCAATACGAATATATTACATTTTTTTTTTTTTTTTGTATTTTATGAAAATTATTAAAAAAAGAAAAGGTACTGTTTGGACGTTTTACCGCTCCTGGTAAGGCTATGCAGAAAATTAGGGAAAACGCTAGGTGACTATAACCCTATTTTCTTACAATTCCCCGGAGTTGCGTTGGTTTTAGCATCTTGTATTTTTGTATGAAAAAAAAAAAAAAATGAACGAATATAATGGAGTTATCTCTCTTAGATCAACGACGAGTTCTTAAAAGAGTGTCAATAGAAGAGTAACATTGGTAATCTTTGTTTGTTATATATTTTTCATCCCTTTTTTGTTTCTTGGTAGAGATTTTTTCTTCACTTTTTCAAGATCAAAACCATAAGGTCATTTGTTTAGGGAATAGGTTTTTATGTGCGCGACGGAACCGACATAGTATGAACTAATGCGCTCTCCAAACTTACCAGAGAAGAAGCGATTGTCTCAGCGTGTTCGAGTTATTTCTCTTGAATATAAATTAAGCCTAAGGTTACAACGATTATCTCCCTTACATTCTGTAACATTTTAGTATCAGTTTCCCAACTTGAAATATCTTTTAAGCATTTGAATCTTCCAGATCTACATTAATGATCTTCCAAATCACATTCTTACATCATTCGTAGACATTTATGCTGATAACACTACCATCTATGGTAGCACATCTAAGACCATAAACGACCAAGTTCTCTCCATTTCTCTCTCCTCTAATCTTGAGCACGTGGTATAATGGAGAAAGAAGTGGCTGGTTACTTTTAATGCATCTAAAACCAATCTTCTATCTTTACACTATCAACGCTCTGATCCTTATCTGCAATCAATTGAAATGAATTACTTTTGTCTTAGGGAGGCCTCATGTTTTGACAAGCTTCTGGGCTTGACCGTTACTCCTGATCTTAAATGGAGCATGTACATCAAATCTGTTGCCAAAGCCGCTGGAAAAATGGTGGGATCCTTCTATCGATCCAGTAGATATCTCACTGCTGGTGCAAATCTCTATCTATATAAGAGGCAGGTACGTCCAAGGATGGAGTACTGTTACCACATCTGAGCAGGAGCTGCTAGAAAGGACTTGTCCTGCCTTGATAGAGTTCAAAATAGACTTCGTAGCCTCGTAGGAGATGTCCTTTTCTCTTCCCTGCAACCTCTATCACACAGAAGAGATGTTGCGAGTTTGTCTCTGTTATTTTCATGGCAAGTGCTCGACTGAGCTCCAATCTATGGTCCCCCCTCGCCAAACTTTCACAAGAAACACTCGTCTAGCTGAAAACACTATCAATAAGTCCCCACACTCTTTATTTGTGCCTAAAAATAAACCTAGATTCCATGAATAAAGCTTCTTTCTTAGAACTGTGAAACTGTCTTCCATTGTGGAACACATCTGTGGAACTGTCTTCCGTTTTCCTGCTTTCCAGCTGACTACAATCTGATTGTCTTCAAGTCCAATGTAAACAAGTTCTTGATGAGCCGTTCCACTTAAGGTTACAAATTTACCGAATTCTCATTACTAACGATTGCTATATTGTCCAATTGACTACTGTACACTCTTAACCCTTATCCTCGAGTGGTCTCTGGGCTTTGATAAGTGGTAATGCCTATGTAAAAAAAAAAACAAAAACAAAAAAAACTTGTCGTGCATAAATTTGTTACTTTAAATGGTTATTCGGAAATTATACCTATTGTTCTGACTTAGAACTTCTAAGAGGTGGGGGGGGGGTAATTGATAAGTCTATTTTACTGAGAATTGTAAGAAAAAATAATTTTTTTAACTACCTTATTTAATGTAACAAAGTTTTATAATATTTTAAAAAAAGGTAAAATGTGACGATATAGTGACGTTTCTTAAACAAAACATTCGAGTAAGAAAATAATTATTTTAGTACGTTAGAGTTGTATTCCTTAGAACAATAGGTTAAAATTTCGAATAACATTTTAAATGGTTAAATGTGAAAAAGTTAAAGGTATTTCTAACTCTATTATTCTAAACACTTAATTACTTTACCTCCACCCCCTTTTTAGGCTGTAAAGGGAGATAATTCATCTCATTATTTCAAAAAAGAAGGTGCTTCTTAGGAACAAGAACGAAAATCGAAAAATCAATTAAAAACCAAAGTTGTCTAATTAATTTTTGTGACAATTTACACTAAAAGCAATGTTAATAGTGTTAATGTACAGCATAAACATGTTTACACATCGGTTCTCATTAGATCACCGAAGTTAAGCAACGTTGTGCCTGGTCGTTACCAGATGGGTGTCCAGTTTGGGTATTCCAGGCGCTGTATGTAGGAGGACGTCGATATCTCCCTGCAAAAGTTGCAAAAAACCTAACACCGTCATCTAACCTAATGAGTTAACAGAGATTGTTAGCACATGGCATCCCAACTTGAGGGAGAACGGTAGAGAAAATGACGGGACTTCTGTTAATCTGTTTAGTTTGTCTCTTTATAAACATGCATGCGACTGGGGACCGCTTGTGATTTTCATGTGCCCATGAAACTTCCTCCTTTGGAGGAAGCTGGTTAAACCCGCATAAGGTTAGTGCCGTTTTCAGTTCCAAAATCAATATTGTCTACTTAATTAGCATGTCGCAATTAGTGAAATATTACTGCATCATTACATAAAACATGTACTTACACGATTTCACAATCCATTGATCAGCCATTATTAACAAGATAGTTAGCAGTTACCTCCCTTCAGAACTATTCTATTTTTATTTTATTTTTTTTATTTAAGTATAACTTACAATTTCCTTCAAAAACTATTTTGATTAATAATTGATTTTCTTAATTGTATCGATTTTCGTAATTTTTAGATATTTTAATAATTTCAGCATGACAATTCAGTGGATACCCTTAATTTTAATTGAGATTCAATTATTTGATTTTCATTCTTATTCCAAAGAAATGGCAAAACCAATTTTTAGCAATTGATCTAAGCAAAAGTTTTCCGTCTTTCTTGTCTGTTTATTTATTTATTTATTTTTTTTTATCACAGTATAGTTTTTCAATGTTTTTGTAAATAATTTATTTTAACAAATATTTTTCCAAAAATTAAAAAAAAAAGAATTTGTTTTGTAGATGAAAACGAAGAAAACATTTTGTTTTGGACTAGTTAAAGGCAGGAAAATCATTTTTTCCTGGCGTTAATAAAAACGAGGTAATGTCGCTAAATAGGATTTGCATGTGATATGAGAATAGTAAGGCCTTAACAATGTTTCTTACCTTAAACTTTATTAGATGAGGAATTATTTCGTGTAAAAAGTTAATTTATAAATTATTTTATTTTTTTACAAAGGATTCACCACTTATCAAGGCCCAGACGCCACTTAAGGATAAGCGTTAATGAATGGACAGCAGTCATTAGGACAATAGTGTAGTAATCGTTAGTAGTGGAAATTTGGTAAATTGGATTACTTAAGGGGACTGTTTATCAAGAATTTGTTCACGTTGGACTTGAAGACAACCAAATTGTAGTCAGGTGGAAAGCAGGCAAACGGAACAGAGTTCTACAGGCGTGCAGTTCTAAGAAAGAAGCTTTGTTATTTTATCTATCGAAACTCGAGAAATGCACGGTTAAAGTGTGTAAACATTCAATGAAAAAAAAAATCAATATGGTGGCCTAGTTGCCATTTTGTTGACTGAAAAACAGCTTTGACTGTGCGATCCAAAACTAAGATTGAGTCAAAACGGAACGAATCGACGGGACTTCTGTTAATCTGTTAAGTTTGTCTCTTTATGAATTTATGTGGAGGGAGCGAGTGGCACAAATAAAATTGGTGAAATCCTTTGCTGCATCGTTTTTGCATTTCATGAAAATTAAAACGACTTTTTTTTTTTACTCATGCAGAATAAATCCATAGATAAAAAAAAAATCATGGAAAATAAAGTTAAACAACTTTTAAACAATTTTTGTTTTAAATTAAAAAAGTAATTTATGTAGAATAAAAAAAAATAAAAAATAGATTTCCACACCACATGACTCAGGGGGTGCCCGGAAAACTCGTCCCGGGAAAACTCGTCCCGGGAAAACCCGTCTCGGGAAAAACCGTCTCCGGAAAACTCGTCTCCGGAAAACTCGTCCCCTTTCGCTAGGTAGTGTCCGTTTTCTACCTAACTGGCTAAGTTCTTAGTGGTTTCACTTATTTTAAAGCGTTTATTATGTTCATACAAATTTAATTACAATTTTTTTTGTTCTTATTTTAACGATGTTTTTTGGAGTCATAAAAACAATACAAACAAAACAAAAAAATTAAAAAACAGGGAGCGATTCGATTCTTCGTTACTTTTTTTGTTTTTGTTTTTTAATTATGATAGTTTTTTGTTGTTGTTATGTTTTGTTTTCTCTCATACCAAATGCACTCATGCGTTATTTAAAATTATAGTTTTATCAATTATCAACATTTATTGTCGTTCTGTCAAATTTTGCAAAAATTAACTAATAAATTAAAAGCGAAATATTTTTTTGGCGCGAGAGATGCCATGTGCTAACAATCTCTGTTAACTCATTTTTAATTTTTACTTCAAAATTCTAAAATCAATCATTAAGAGAAAAAGTAATCACTAAATAAATTTCTTGATCAATTTTATTGAAAACTCCGCTATTGTTTATCAAGAATCTTTTTAATTTCATTTTTTGTTGGTTGTTTTTCGGAGGGAGATATAGTTTTTACGGTGCCGGGAAAACTCGTCCCGGGGAAAACTCGTCTCGGGAAAACTCGTCTCCGGAAAACTCGTCTCCGGAAAACTCGTCTCCGGAAAACTCGTCCCCTTTCGCTAGGTAGGAAAACTGGTCCCTTATTGAATAAATATCGATTGGAAACACATTTTATGATCGTTCTTGAAGGAGATATTGTTTTTTAAAAATAAACTATAGCCCCCCCCCCCATAATATTTAAAAAAAAATATTTTTACTTGTTTAATGTTTTTTTTTGTGTTTTTAATAAAAGCGTTTATTATGTTCATAAACGAGACCGCATATTTTTTTTATATTAATATAAAAAGAATTTACTTATATACTGTTGTTTATAAAAGGGTAAAATCGATTTTTCTACCTCGCCGACTATGTTGTTTATTTAATTTATTTGGAATCGTTTATTTGGTAAAGAAAAAAAAACAGAAAACAAACAAAAAACATGTCGGTCGAGTGTTACGGGAGAACGAGAAATAATGCCCGGTATCTTAGGGGGTCTTGATAATCGCTAAAAAATTGAAAATTAAAGAAATTACGGAGGGAGATTTGGTTTTAAAAAGAAAATAATAAATTTTAATATTTTTTAAAATATAATTTAGAGAGAGAGGGGGGATAAAACCTATATCTCCCTTCGAAAAGCAACCAACAAAAAATGATAAACGATAGCGGAGTTTTCAATAAAATTGATTAATAAATTTATTTAGTGATTACTTTCTCTCTTAATGATTGATTTTAGAATTTTGAAGTAAAAATTAAAAAAATTAAAAATGAGTTAACGAGAGATTGTTAGCACATGGCATCTCTCGCGCCAAAAAAATATTTCGCTTTTAATTTATTAGTTAATTTTTGCAAAATTTGACAGGACGACAATAACTGTTGATAATTGATAAAATCATAATTTTAAATAACGCATGAGTGCATTTGCTATGACAGAAAACAAAAACATAACAACAAAAACTATCATAATTAAAAAACAAAACCAAAAGCGTAACGAAGAATCGAATCGCTCCCTGTTTTTTAATTTTTGGGTTTTTTTTTAATTGTTTTTATGACTCCAAAAAACATCGTTAAAATAAGAACAAAAAAAAATTGTAATTAACTTTGTATGAACATAATAAACGCTTTAAAATAAGTTAAATCACTAAGAACTTAGCCAGTTAGGTAGAAAACGGACACTTAGAAAATCGATTTTATTTAAAAAAAAAAAACAAAACAAAACATTAAACAAGTAAAAATATTTTTAAAAAAATATTATGGGGGGGGTGGCTATAGTCTATTTTAAAAAACAATATCTCCTTCAAGAACGATCATAAAATGTGTTTTCAATCGATATTTATTCAATAAGGGACCAGTTTTCCTACCTAGCGAAAGGGGACGAGTTTTCCCGAGACGAGTTTTCCGGAGACGAGTTTTCCCGAGACGAGTTTTCCCGGGACGAGTTTTCCTAAATTCAGTTTTTACTCCCCCCCCCTCTCAAAATTATATTTTAAAAAATATTAAAATTTACTATTTTCTTTTTAAAACCAAATCTCCCTTAGTAATTTCTTTAATTTTCTATTTTTTAGCGATTATCAAGACCCCTAAGATGTGATATACCGGACATTATTTCTCGTTCTCACGTAACACTTTTATTTGTTTTCTGTGTTTTTTTTTCTTTACCGAATAAATGATTCCAAATAAATTAAACAACAGTAAATAAGTAAATTCTTTTTTATATTAATATTAAAAAAAAAATATGTGGTCTCGTTTATGAACATAATAAACGCTTTAAAATAAGTGAAACCACTAAGAACTTAGCCAGTTCGGTAGAAAACGGACACTTAGAAAATCGATTTTATTTAAAAAAAAAATAAAACATTAAACAAGTAAAAATATTTTTTTTAAATATTATGGGAGGCTATAGTCTATTTTAAAAACCAATATCTCCTTCAAGAACGATCATAAAATGTGTTTTCAATCGATATTTATTCAATACGGGACCAGTTTTCCTACCTAGCGAAAGGGGGCGAGTTTTCCGGGGTCGAGTTTTCCGGAGACGAGTTTTCTGGAGACGAGTTTTCCCGAGACGAGTTTTCTCGGGACGAGTTTTCCTAAATTCGACTCAGGGCTTTTTCAAGAATACCTCAACAAAGTTATAAAATGGGCTAACGACAACAATATGGCTCTAAATGGAGACAAATTTGAACTACTCCAATACAGTAATAAAGAATATCTCAAGAAAATATCTGGATACTGGTGTGGGCAACAAGAAATAACACCAAAAGAAGTAGTGAAGGATCCAGGGGTTTATATGAGCAAAGATGCCACGTTCACACAACATATTGAGCACACTACAGCGGTCGCAAGACAACTAGCAGGATGGATGCTGAGAACTTTCAGGAGTTGGACAGAAAGTGTATGCTCACAGTATGGAAATCCCTTGTTCTCCCAAGGCTGGAATACTGCTGTCAGCTGTGGTCTCCACAAAAAGTAACAGAAATCAACAAAATAGAAGCACCCCAGAGAACATTCACCAGCAAAATATGTGGAGTAGATGAAATGAATAACTGGGAAAAGCTGAAGGAGCTGCGACTGTATTCACTACAATGCTGAAGAGAACGATGTATTATCATCTACATATGGAAAATCTTGGAAGGAAAAGTCCCAAACACAACAATAGTAGAAAGAACACAAGAGGTGAGGGAGGCTGTGCTATATAAAAACCACACCTAGGACTACACAGAGGATCAAGTCTCTCATCCACCACTGCTTCACCTACAATGGCACACGACATTCAACTGTATTCCAATTGCAATAAGAAATATAAGGAAAGTGTCCACCCGACACTTTCAAGAAACATCTGGACAACTGGTTGGAGAAGATATCTGACCAGCCACCAACACTGGGCTACCTTAGTCCCAACCTAAATTGTCTAGTGGACTGGGCCTCTGTAGAAAGTGGGCAACCTGGGTGCAGTGGCGCTCCAGCTCAGCTGTGTCAATAACAGACAAAATAACACAAACAAACAAACAATAGGCTATTTTAGCGACGAGGTATTCTTTTTACTTAAAATTATTTCATTGTTTGATGAATCCCAAATTATATCTTGCAAAATTTGCTTACTTTGTTTAGTCATTGCTAGCTATTCCCCTTAGATAATCGCATCCTTTCTCTAATGCATTACATTACAACAAGCAAACAAACAAAACAAATGCAAAAAAACAAAACAAATACAAACAGCTCTCTCCACATCTTTTAAAAAATTTGCCAGTTTCATTTAAAAAAAATAAAAATCTTTCGTCAGTATTAAATTATGAGCACTCTTATCAGTCAAAGGGGGATAACTCCAAGTATGACGAGGAGATATCTTGGCCTTCGGGACAAGATCAAAGTGTAGTATCTGTTCTTCAGATGCTGCACTTCAATTTTTTGTTCTCTGTCAGTGGAGGAGAAATCCTTCACGACTGAGACAATTTTTTATTTTTGTTCCTTTTCTCCACGTTAAAAAACGACCCTGGTGTCTAACTCTGTCCCGTGGGGAGGCATTGTAAATAGGAACTCCAAGTATGACGAAGTTATTTGCTTTTTATGTTATGTTTGTACGTTCCAGTATAAAGCCTCATCGTGCTTTCAAACGATTTACTGGTGTATGTTTTTGTAAATAAAAATCAATTGTTGAAAAAATATTTGTTAAAATAAATTCTTAAAAAATATTTGTATGTATGAAAATCTTGTTTGTTTTACTGTACACATAGATTCGAAAAAGTTGTCACAAAACAAAAATATAACAAATAAATATTATCAAAGGCACGATAAGTTACTTTTCTACCCAACTGGATTTGTTTTTAGTGTTTATATTTAATGTAACATGTTTATTTAGCTCGAAAAACGTACAGTGTTTACCGATGTATTGGAAAATTCAAAATGGCGCCCGACTTTCTCTCGGAGACGGTAAGTTTGGGAAAAGGTGTAATAAATAAAAAACCCAGTCAAAATACTCTTAAAAACCCGCCGAATATATGTCAGCCTATGTCACGGTAACATATATTGAGCTAGTTTCTAACAGTATTTTGTCTGTTTTTTTATTTATAACTCATTTTCTCAAACTTAGCGCCCCAAAGAGAGAGTCGGCTGCCATTTAAAATTTTTCAAATACATCGGTAAACACTATGTTTTTCGAGCTGAATAAACATGTTACATTAAATATAAACATTAAAAACATATCTAGTTAGGTAGAAAAGTAACTTATCTTGCCTTTGATAACATTTATTTATTATATATTTGTTTTGTGACAACTTTTTCGAATCTATGTGTACAGTAAAACAAACCCGTCAAAATAAGTTGTTGAAATAATTCTAAAGATACGTTGAGATAAGTTATTTCCCTTGCTTTCCCTTACCCTATAATTAAAAAAAAACAAAACAAAAAAACTTTTGTTCATATAGCAGAGTTCATTGCAAATTCTTGAAAAGAAAGCAGCGCTCAGATTCGCATATGGAAAGGGATCCTGCTGCTATCTCTGGTGGGCTTTCACGAGGTCACAACTTCCTAGGCAAGACTTGACTAATGGATCACTTGTGTGTGTATAGTGGGCATCAAAACTGGCCTACTTTGCACAACACCCCTCCATCTGAAATTAAACAAAAATTATAATGAAATGACAACCCAAAATAAATATCACGATTAAACCAGAGAACCATCTAAACAAACCAATTCGCCTCCTCCCCTGAGGCTCGGATTCACAAATATCCATAACTTAGAAGTAACCTAGATGATGTAGAGTCTTACTTCTTAGTAAACTCCCCGGATATCTTAGCATTAAGTGAAACAAACAGACACTCTTCAATCCTCTCTAACTACCTCTTTGCTGTAAGGACTCGGATAGATATATGCACCGGCTTGGAGTCTATATTTGAAGCATCCTCTCCTTAACTAGAGAGCAACGTCTGGAATCGAATGACTAGGTCTTTATGTGTTTTTGATTAACCTTTCATCACTGCGTTTGTTACTTGTATTTTCTCTACCGTTCTCCCTCAAGTTGGGACTGTATCCTAATCGACCATGTCTTTGATAATCCAGATGCGACACTCTCCTTAGATAGTAATGCCCAAATACATGTGTTTAGTGTCGATCATAAAAATAGCTTGGTTTCTCAGGTTGCACTTGATGCAGCTGGATGCTGTACTTATAACTTCTCTATAAACTAATTTCCTCACACAGTCATGTTTCAAACCTGCCTCCTAGATTGTGACACCAGCAAGCTTCACCTCTAGACCTATTCCTTACTACAGTACCTGAAGATTGTGTGACTAATGTCCACAATCCACTTAGAAACGCAGATCACCTAGTGGTATCAGTAGACATCACACTTAAATCTCTACCCCAAGGTGAGGAGCCATTGTTTAAAACGACAAAGTACTACAAAAAGCTGACTGGGAAGCCATCAGAGAATGTATCAGATATGTCCCATGGACCAATATTTTCTCTCTTTCTGCTGAACAATGAAACAACTGAATGGTGCAAAGCAGGCATTGAAGCATGCCCCCACATGGAAGTAAGCCCCACTCACCCCTATGGTTCGCAAATTGAAGCATGGCCCCACATGGAAGTAAGCCCCACTCATCCCTATGGTTCGCAAATTGAAGCATGGCCCCACATGGAAGTAAGCGCCATTCATCCTTATGGTTCGCAAATTTCCCTATGCGGAATGAAGTGACACTTAGATGATCTGAAAATCACCCCTCATGTCTGTGATATTATAAAAACTTACACACCTCCTTGATATACTAATTAAGAAATGCTCAGCTGAGCTAACCCTTATACTTTCCAAACTCTACAACAAATCCATTGCTGAATCTTGCTTCTCTAATAGCTGGAAGATGGCCTCTGTCGTATCAGTGTACAAGAATTCTGGTGAAAGAACTGACCCTCTCAATTATTGCCCTATCAGTCTTCTCCCCCTCTTCGCTAAAATCTTTGAGACCTTAATTAATCAATCACTAGCCAAAAAACCTCACAAAAGTTAATTTTCTCTCTGACAAACAGTATGGATTTAGGCAATGTTGTTCCATTGCAGATATTTTAACAATTATCTCTGAATGCATATATCATGCACTAGATAAGGTAGGTGAAGCCAGGGCTGTAGCCCTTGAATATATCCCAGGCCTTTGACAAAGTCTGGCATGAAGGGCTGCTAATGAAAATGAAATCATACGGTATAACAAACCCACTTAGCAACAAAATCACACCCTATAATACTGGGGTTCCCGAATGCCAGAAAGCTTTCTACTCTAATAGTTTCTCCTTTCGAACAGCTAGACTTTGGAATTATCTTCTTGCTACCCGTTTCCTTGACTGTACTGATATACAGAAGTTTAAACAACATCTTGTTAATCTTTCTTAGGCATGGTCGCAATTAGTAGACCCTAACGTCAAAGTGGCGAAATGCCTTGTTTGAGGTGTAGGTGAGTAAAAGCAAAGAATAGCATCATACACAACTACTCTACGTTACTTGAGAAGAGTTGCGTTTAATCTTGTTACAGAGCTTTGTTATAAAGAACAATTTTTGTTGTGGGATGGTTGGTTTGGAAAACCGTCAGGATAAAGAAAGCCACTTTATAGAGTTGAGCGTATCTATAAGCATCTAACTTGAATATGAAATAGAAAAAAATCAACATCTTCCATAAAAAAAAAAAATCAACAATCTTCTATAATATAAAGGGCAAAAATCTGTTTAAATCTATGTATGTATGTATGTGCGTGCGTTTGTTTGTATGTCTGCCTAAAACTTTTGACAGAGGCGACAGATTTTCACGAGATCGGTATCGTTTTGAAGCTCGACCATTCGGACGACAAATATCGAAAAATTGGCTAAAAACATTAAGCAAGCATTTTGGTAGAGATATAATGTAGTAGTGTTGAGACGATTAATCGGAATCAGGAATCAGAAAAATTGGAAGATTTGAGGGTATTGGAATCGGTATTGGAATCGGAAAAATTGATGCCTATTTTCCGATGCCAAAACGATTCTTTTAATTGTCTTTTTTATTTGCTTTTGTTTAAAGTAAAATCTTCCATTGCTGGTAATAATGATGAAATAACAAATATTTATTGATTTGAAATTACCAGTAAAACTAAAATCGATAGATCATCTTCCACGCGTGTATTTTGACGTTTAGGAAAATATCTGCATATTTAACATGTGTTTTTACGAAAATCGGCGAAAATAACAATCTTACAGAAAAATAATTAGAGATTATTGTTATTTGTTATTAAAATGTTGTTATTGTTATTAAAATATTGTTATTTGTTATTAAAATGTATTTTGTTAGTAAAATGCTCGAAAAATAATGCCAAGCAGATAAAATTATCAATATTGAATTAAAGAAGAAAACATTTAAAGAACACAAGCTCAATAGTGCAACACTAGAGCTATAAATATTACAAGTATGCACATCGTATGTATCGTGTGTTCTTTAAATAATGTTTTCTTTTATTGCACCTACAGTTTTACACACACACACACACACACACACACACACACACACACACACACACACATATACATATAAATACAAAATTGCAAGACATTTATGCAAGTAAGCCAAACTTTTTGCCAAGAACTCAAGGGTTTATCCTTGGTTCAACTCTCTTCCTGATCTACATCAATGATCTTCTAAATAACACCCTAAGATCATTCGTAGACATTTATGCTGACCACACTACCATCTATGGCAACACATCAAAGGCCGTAAATGACAAATTTCTCTCTGATTCTCTCTCCTCTGATCTTTAACATGTGGTACAATGGGGGAAGAGATGGCCGGTTACTTTTAATGCATCTAAAACCAAGCTTCTATCTTTACATCATCAACGTTCTGATCCCCACTTGGCAGCAATTGAAATGAATGGCTCTCATCTTGGGGAGACTCTATGTTTTGACAAGCTTCCAGGCTTGACGTTTATTCCTGATCTGAAATAGAACACATACATCAAATCTGTTACCAAGGTTGCTGGAAAAATGGTGGGATCCTTCTAGTGCCCCATTAAATATCTCACTGCTGATGCAATTTTCTATCTATATAAAAATCAGGTACGTCCACATCTGAGCAGGAGCTGCTAGAAAGATTATTCTGCCTCGACAGAGTTCAAAATTGACTTTTGTAGCCTAGTGTGTGTGTGTGTGTGTGTGTGTGTGTGTGTGTGTGTGTGTGTGGGGAGTGCTTTTTTCTCTTCCCTGCAACCTCTTTCCCACAGAAGAGATGATGCGAGCCCGTCTCTGCTTTATTGTTATTTTCATGGCAAGTGCTCGTCTGGGCTCCAATCTATGGTTTTCCCTCACCAAACTTTCACGAAAATAGTTGTCAAGCTGAAACCACTGTCAATAATCCCCCCCTCCACTCTTTATCTGTGCCTGAACCTAAACGTAGATTCCATGAACAAAGTTTCTTTCTTAGAACTGCATACCTGTGGAACTGTTTACCTGTTTTCCAGCTGACTACAATTTGGCAGTTTTCAAGTCCAACGTAAACAAATTCTTGATGAACCATCCCAAATCTTAAGTAATCCAATTTACCAAATTTTCACTCCTAACGATTACTACTACTCATTAACCCTTATCTTCGAGTGGCCTCCAGGCCTTGATAAGTGGTGGTGACTCCTTTGTAAAAAAAAAAAAAAAGAACTTTGCAGCAATCTCAACCCCATGTGATCAGAGACACCTACCTCCCGAATTTTCTCCCAAGACCTAAAATAACAACAAATTTCTTGTCTGTGTTTCTCCAGCTGATTCAGGACAAATCTGATGCACTGAATAAAAAAAAAACTACATTGGTTTTGTTCAATCAGGTCAAGTTTTGCTAATTGCCTTACACCGACCTAATTACAACTCGACATAATACAAGATGTTGCATGCACATATATCTGCTACACAATAGCGACGTAAAGCATCGCCTTTGCTGCTTAGAGATGTCCAGCATGAACGTCGCCCCAGAATACAAGATTGATGTCACGATTGGATTCTTCATAACATTTTATTTAATAAAAGTTGTGTTTGATCTTTGTTGACTTAAAAAATATTTCCCCAGAGCAAGGAAACTATTGCAGCACAGAATATTAATTTTCTAGAAGTGTTAATGAAAAATAAAATAAAATTATATATAAAAAGCAAATAAATAAAAACCTATGTAACAAAAGTGAACTCCGACTTACTTAAAAAAAAATGATGTGTGCAAATTTAATTCAAATGGACAAAAAAGCTTAATCTTTATAATATGATTATAATTCATTCATATCATACGTATCATATGGTTCTCCTAGTCTTTTTTTTTGGGGGGGGGCGAGGAGGGGGGAGTGTTCCTAGTGCCCATACGATTATTGATATTATTTTTATTTTCTTCATCTTCCATATATCTTTCAGTTCTTCGGAAAAGTTCGTATATTTGCTTCGTTTTCCATCTTAATTTTTACCTTGTAGTCTGCAGACAACTTTTCAAGAATCAGGCCATTTCCAGGTTAACCGATAAGCAGCCATTTTTTTTTCTCATGTGTATAAAAATCACTCCAGAGAAAAAAAAAAAAAATAAAGCGAACAACAACAACAACAACAACAACAACAGTTCAACACCTTAAAGTATGCAGGTCGGTAGATAATTAAATTCTATTGCATCTGCGATAAATCATTTGTTTACGTTTTCTTGTTTTTGCAATTTCTCGACTGTTAACTATTCTGCAAGCTTACCAAGTAAGTAAATATTTAAAAAATGTTGCGTTGCGGGGGGTGAGGGGTGATAGACCTTATCTAAAACTATAGAGATGGGATCCCCACCCAACCCAAAATGAGAAAAATCGATTTTATTTGCTTCTAAAGACAACAGAATAAACCTCCAAATACCCAGGCAACGCTCTATCGTTATTTTTGTTTTAAAATATTGATTTTAAGATATTTTAAACTATTAAGGTGTTTAAAACTAAAGAAGAAAGAACCGCGAACCCCTTAGACCCCTTTCCTGAACGATCCGAATTTTCCATGTTCGAATTGTTCTTGCTTTGTGTCATTCTTCCTTGTTTATTCACTTGTGCAATTTTTACCAATCATCCATTACAATACATGATCTTGTTCGAGCTGTTGCTGCTTACTTCTATGTATCTCGTATCTGGTTGGGATGATCAATCAGAATGGAAAACAATTGGAAATTTTAGGGGTATCGGAATCGATATCGATTTGAAAAAAAAAATGAGACTTATTTCCGATTCTTTTGATTTTTGTTTGATAATAAAAAAAAAATGAAACGAACACAATGTATTTATTCATTAGAAGATAATTTATTTACAACATACATCAAATCTGTTGCATAGATCGCCGAAAAAATGGTTAGATCATTCTACCGCTCCTGTAGGTATCCCCCTGCCGATGCAATCCTTTATTTGTATAAGAGCCAAATACGTCCTAAAATGGAGTACTGTTGCCACATCTGGGCAGGAGCTGCTCGGTGCGCCCTATCCTGCTTTGATAGTTCAAAACCAGCTTCGAAACCTCGTAGGTGATGCACTTTATTCTTTCCTGCAGCCTCTTCCCCAAAGAAGAAATATTGCTTGCTTGTCTCTGCTCTATCGTTATTTTCATGGCAAGTTCCCGTCTGAGCTCGAATCTATGGTTCCCCTCTTGCCAAACTTTCACAAAAAAACACTCGACTAGTTACAAACACTATCAACAATTTCCCCCACTCTCTATCTGTGCCTAAATCTAAATGTAGATTCCACGAATACAGCTTTTTTCCTAGAACTGCCCGCCTGTGGAACACTGTTTCATTGGCCTGCTTCCCGGCCGACTACAGTATGGTAGCCTTCAAGTCTAATGTAAGCAAGTTCTTGTTGAACTGTACACCATTAACGATTACTACACTACAACCTTACATTCATTAACCTTTATCCTCGATTTGCCTTCGAGTCTTGATAAATGGTGACCCCCTTGTAAAAAAAAAAAAAATAAATAAATAAATAGGATTAAAGGCTGCAGGGCGACAGGTTACATTTCCAGATTCAACATTGAGTCTATGTTTTTTCATTGGTAAATTATTGTAAACAAATTAAATATTTTCGCTCACTATATCTATTCCTTGATCAAAACTTTTGCTAAACGTCTATACCCCCCAGAAAGTTCACAGTTCAGTATTAAAACGCCCTGAGCAGGTTTTATTTTATACTGCTGGCGCCATCATGACCCTGACCATTGTCTGATCACAGCGTCTAAAATAATTAATGCATTATTATATGTTTTAGGTTTGAAATTCTTTAAACCTAATCAATTTTCAATTTATGGAGAATTTGGAAACGTACTAAACTATCTCCGAAATAGATATTTTCACCGAATTTAGGTAAAAATGGCGCCGGTAATAATGGCACAAGTGGATAAATAGAAGAAAAAAAAATGGCACGCACGAAAAAAATATACAAGAATGAGTTTATCAAAATTTTGGATACAATATATAAAGGGAAAACATTTAAAAGATTGCCAAATTTAAAAAAAAAAAAATCAAATATTTCTCTTTGAGAACAACTTATGGCGTTCTTCGGAGTTTGAGCGACAACAAGTCTCCTCAGATGAATTTGCGTTATCGCAACAGCCGTTTACCATTGATTTCTTGTTGGCGGCGATCATTGGTCTTCACTGGAATTTGGGCGGCAAAAAGCCCCCCCCCGCCCAGGTTCCAGTTCTTTTTGCACTCATTCAACGGAGATCTGGCTATTGTTTTCTCTCCTCGATTTTTTCATCCTCCTTGACCCTCCTCGCTTATTTTGTGTGGCGTCAGATTTTGGTCACACACACACACACACACACACACACACACACACACACACACACACACGCACACGCACACGCACACGCACACAAACAAATAAATGTGGGGAAGGTAGGGAGTTAACTTACAATATACAGTTTCAGTTGTCACGATTTCATGTATGTTTTAAATCTGTAGCCGTTTCTGTATGTCCAGTTTGTGCTTGTAGCTGATGTGTATTAGTTTCCGCAGTCAAGATTTTTCCTTAATATTTCAGCAGTTTCCATTAGTGTTATCCATTGTATCTAATAAACCCCTCCGATTCCATACCGTCCATTCTCTTTTCAAAGTTTTTTCGGTATTGTCCCTAGCGCTCCTACTATTAGTGGTGTTACATTATTATTATTATTATTATTATTATTATTATTATTATTATTATTATTATTATTGGCTCACAAGGAGCTTTCACACAGGTCCTCCAAGATCTATCTTTGAAAACAGCCCGTGGTGTTCCCTGGAAACTGAGTGACAACTCTCCCCAGATTTCCAGTACTCTCCACCTCTTTCGATAGTATTTGCAAATAAATTTGCATTACTGCAACAGCCGCCTGCCATTGAGTTCTCATTGGCAGTGGCCATTG
Source organism: Euprymna scolopes (assembly GCF_053919585.1). Lineage (NCBI taxonomy): Eukaryota > Metazoa > Mollusca > Cephalopoda > Sepiida > Sepiolidae > Euprymna > Euprymna scolopes. Next base: position 50,457,364 of record NC_136499.1, on the reverse strand, counting down.
GTCTTCACTGGAATTTGAGTGGCAAAAAGTCCCCCTCCCAAGAAATTATTATTATTATTATTATTATTATTATTATTATTATTATTATTATTATTATTTGTATCGCATTTTCTCTTTACAGTAAATACTTAATCTACTACACCTCTGTTATATTAACAGCAGCAATAACCAATCAAATTTTTATAATAAGTACACAAATATGAACATTTTTTGGCAGAGGTAAGGCACGAAATAGTTTTAAAAAATCATCCAACCCCTGATGTTACGAATGTTTTTCTACAGTGCAACATTTTTATTTAGAAACTCATTCTTAACATGGAAGAGGGTGTTTTTTTTTAATTATTCTATTCCTATATAGTCTGTTTATTTTGCATACAAATCGCCGATTGTTTTCGATTGTTTATAAAAGTCAATGTCAACTAACGACGAACTAATGCAAAATAGACCTTGTTTAAAAAGGAAAATAAATATTTAGTTTTCTTTATTATTGGAATACTTTGAAGTGGGTGATTTGTATATGTATTTATTTGCGGACGTACTTACGAAATTTTATTTACGAAAACAAAACAAAATTGAAAAAACAAACAAACAACAAAAAACAAAAAAAAAAACAAAAAACAAAAAAGACAAAAGAATGAAAAATAAAATAAAACAAAACATAAAAACAAACGAACAATTGTAACTTTATGAATTTAATACTTATGCCCTATAAAAAGTGCAACCCCCACAAAAAACCCAAAAAAACAAAACAAAACAATAATTTGGACTAAATTTATTTTTAGTGTAAATGTTTGAAAAAAAAAGTTATATGTAAATACGTCATACTGAAAATATTGAATTAGTGCTGAAAATATTGAATTATACTGAAAATATTGAATTAGTGCTGAAAATATTGAATTATACTGAAAATATTGAATTAGTGCTGAAAATATTGAATTATACTGCAAATATTGAATTATACTGCAAATATGAAATTAGTGCTGAAAACATTAAATTATACTGAAAATATTGAATTATACTGAAAATATTGAAATATACTAAAAATATTGAATTATACTGAAAATATTGAAATATACTGAAAATATTGAAATATACTAAAAATATTGAATTATACTGAAAATATGAATTATGCTGAAAACATTGACTCAGTGCTGAAAAAATTGAATTAGTGCTCAAAATATTAAATTATACTGAATATATTTAATTAGTGTTGAAAATATTGAATTATACTGAAAACATTAAATAATGCTGAAAACATTGAATTAGTGCTGAAAATATAGAATTATTACTATAAACATTGAATTAGTGTTGAAAATATTGAATTATACTGAAAATAATGAATCAATGTTTAAAATATTGAATTATACTGAAAATATTGAATTAGTGCTGAAAATATTGAATTATACGGAAAATATAAAAGTATACTGAAATTATGCTGAAAACATTGAATTAATGCTGAAAATATTAAATTATAATAAAAATATTGAATTAGTGTTGAAAATATTGAATTATACCTAAAATATTGAATAAGTGCTGAAAATATTGAATTATACTGAAAATATTAAATTATGCTGAAAAGATTGAATTAGTGCTGAAAATATTGAATTACTGTCGAAAATATTGAATTAGGGTTGACAATATTGAATTATACTGAAAATATTGAATTATGCTGAAAACATTAAATTATACCTAAAATATTGAATTATACTGAATATATTGAATATATAGAATTATACTGAAAATATTGCATTATGCTGAAAACATTAAATTATACCTAAAATATTAAATTATACTGAATATATTGAATATATAGAATTATACTGAAAATATTGCATTATGCTGAAAACATTGAATTAGTGCTGAAAATATTAAATTAGTGTTGAAAATATTGAATTAGTGCTGAATATATTGAATTAGTGTTGAAAATATTGAATTATTGATGTAAAAATTGAGTTAGTGTTGAAAATATTGAATTATACTGAAAATATTGAATTAGTGCTGAAAATATTGAATTATACTGAAAATATTGAATTAATGTCGAAAATATTGAATAAGTACTGAAAATATTGAATTATACTGAAAATATTGTGCTGAAAATATTGAATTATACTGAAAATATTAAATTAGTGCTGAAAACATTGAATTATTGCTGTAAGCATTGAATTAGTGTTGAAAATATTGAATTATACTGAAAATATTGAATTATACTAAAAATATTGAATTATGCTGAAAACATTGAATTATACTTAAAATATTTAATTATACTGAATATATTGAATTAGTGTTGAAAATATTGAATTATACTGAAAATATTGCATTATACTGAAAACATTTTATTATTGCTTAAAATATTAAATTAGTGTTGAAAATATTGAATTAGTAATGGAAATATTGACTTAGTACTTAAAGCATTGAATTACTGATGTAAAAACTGAATCAGTGTTGAAAATATTGAATTATACTTAAAATGTTGAATTATACTGAAAATATTGAATTAGTGTTGAAAATATTGAATTATACTTAAAATATTGAATTAGTGTTGAAAATATTGAATTATACTGAAAATATTGAATTAGTGCGAAAACATTGAATTAGTGCTGAAAATATTGAATTGGTGTTGAAAATATTGAATTAGTGCTGAAAATATTGAATTATACTTAAAATGTTGAATTAGTGCTGAAAATATTGAATTATACTGAAAATATTGAATATGTGCTGAAAACATTGAATTATTGCCGTAAAAATTGAATTAGTGTTGAAAATATTGAATTATACTGAAAATATTGAATTATGCTGAAAACATTGAATTATACTTAAAATATTTAATTATACTGAATATATTGAATTAGTGTTGAAAATACTGAAAATATTGCATCATACTGAAAACATTGAATTAGTGCTGAAAATATTAAATTAGTGTTGAAAATATTGAATTAGTGCTGAAAATATTAAATTAGTGTTGAAAATATTGAATTAGTGCTGAAAATATTGAATCAGTGTTGAAACTAAAATTCAGGTTTACTTCGATGATCGTACATCAAAACAGCATGATATAAATGCAGGTATGACTCAGGGTTCGATCTTTGATACTCATAAACACCCTTCCTGATAAAATTGTCTCCAAGATTGGTATATTTGTTGATGTCATCACAATATGTAACAGAACCTAGGAGAAAACGAATGTACACATATCTAAGGCAATGGCTGAAAATTTGGAAAATGACCTTCAGTCTATCGTAGAATGGGGATGTAAATAGATGGTAACATTCCATGTTGCCAAAACCAAGTGTTAGGGCGTGGTCGAGCAGAAGCAGTACATTATCTATCTATCTATCTATCTATCTATCTATCTATCTATCTATAGTGGAGTCGGGAAAGGTGAAAATAGGAAAACACGACGACTGGTAGAGAATACGAAGAACATTTATATCCAGAATATGCTTAGTGATGCAGGAAGATTAGTAAGTCCGTGGGGGGTCGTCTCTGTACATCATCCGGATAGCTCTCATTGAGCGGTCTATACTTGCTGCTTATATGGCTAATGGATAAGTCCATCTTAGTGATTATAAGGGTGTGTATGTCCCCACAACAATATCTATCATGGGTTTTCAACAGACTCATTTCAATTTTTACTGTTCTGGATTTCACTGTCTTTCCCATTGGACTTTTATCGTATCATTTTTCTCCTTTTTTCCTGTTTCTTGCTTTCTCAACCCTATTTGAATCCCTATAAACTGTCTCAAACTGTTAAATGATTTTTTTTTATACAAATATGATAAATTTTATATTGTTTGTTTCCTGTGATTCATTAACCTGCAAAATTTATTGTATATTTTGCAAACCTCTTCCTTTTGATTAGAAGAATTGCATTTTTCAAAACTCCATGAAATAAGTTTTTCTTGTTTTATTTGTACTCCTTGTCGAATAATTAAAATTTTGTATAGGTTTATGAAGTTTTCTTGAAAATATAATAAATTTTCAATATCAGGATTTTATATATATATATATATATATATATATATATATATATATATATATATATATATATATATCATGAGTATGTGGTAAAAGATTAAAAACCCTGAAGAATGTATATATATATATATATGGTTATCTATCTACCTATTGATAAGTGGCCAACTGAGATTTGAAGTCATGTTTTGTCAAATATGTCAAACTGCGACCTGGTCAAGTTTGCATTGGAAAGTATCCGAACAGGCGACTGGACGTGACATGTCACATGTCACGTGTTCCAGTTTGCTCAAGCATCGTTGAAGTGGATTTGAGATGGCAAGAGGGACAGACGGCTAAAATAGGTCTTTCCATGAGGAAGAAGAAGTCTCAGAATGGAGACGTAGAACCACCCCAAGCCAAGATCGTCGATCACTCCTCTGCTATGAAAAATACCTGAGAGTGAAGTAAATGCATAAAATCTCACATCATCTTGGGTCCTTGTTTTTAGTGTTCCTTCTAACAGATTCCATCTCCCCCGTAGACGGTTGACGAAACTCCCAGAAGAAACAATAGAAGTATAGGTATGCACCAAAACCTAGATGAATCAAGGGCTAAAAGAGACATTAAGGATAAAAGGATTGCAATCCGTTACACATCATACATACATACATACATACATGATGATTGCAGCATCTTCATAGCTGATTGCCGTCTCAAGATTCCTGTACTGTATTAAGTACTCTTTCACGTGTCCTCAGGTGACTTTGAAGGCCTGCAGTTGACTTACAAGGACGATGGCATACATGACACACCAAGGTCAATGTCTTAACAGGGTTGATTGGATCTGGATGAGGAATATTGTCTTTGTGCAAAACCATGTGCATTTTCAGTCCAGATGTAAAGCTGCATACCTTACTGCATATTACACACACTGATGATGAAAACCGGTTTTCCTTTTTTGTTGCAGACCATCTACTAGTTGGCCAGTTGTGTACAAATCTCAAGAGCGATGGGAGCCTTCTATCATGTCCGAAAGTGACACAATGTTCAACGAGCGAGATCGAAAGTGCGCAGCCGTACAACTCATGCTCTCTACCAATCCGAGTTATGAAAAACAGAACCATTGCCAGCACCCTCAAAATGAAAATCCGGACGGTTCAACGCTTGAGAACACAGCTCAACGAAGTTTCCGGGGGAGGGCTGTACTGATAATCTGCAGCTAATCGGTAATCGGCCTAATCGCCCACTTTGCCGATTAATCGGTAAACTTGACGATTAATCGGTCAATTTATAACTTTTCTCTTTCCTATTAAATTTGAATCATTTCGTCATTGCCAAGTAACTCATCAGATAGCTTTGACACATAAACATAGTAACTGCTAATTTAACTTAACATTTGCTAAGTGTCTGGCTTTTGTCTTTATTAAATAAAACAAGCCAAAAACTATATGGTTCCCTGTCTGATGCTTTTGTCGTGTTCTTGAATAAAAGGTAATGAAGCAACTTTAGTAAAATCTCCAGAAAATCGCTAGATTTTTAATTTTGCCATCTGAAGTTTTAAAAACCCGCTGAATTGAAAACAAAAATCTCCAAAAAAGACAAACACAAGATTTTAATTTTCTATCCTACAAAAAATATGAATATACAAAACATTCCTTATTGATAAGTTGTTAAGGTAGGAATCTTATCAACAGCACACATTACAATAGTTTTTCGTTGTTCTTAATTTATTTTCATCATATAATATGTTGAATTCCACCATATGGTCACATCTTGAATTAGTTTGTTTTTCCAAATTAAGCTGATCCTGTATTTCAGTTAATTTGCTAAGTGCTAATAGAAAACGATTAAAGTGGGAAACTGTATTTCTGTTAAATGATGTAATGGTGGTCTTTGCAGTCTTACAGAGTTACAATGTATGATAGTTATTCTAAATCACATTCTCTGACATTAGCAACTATATTTGTTCCTGAATCTCGCAAGACCAAGAAAATTTTATTAAAGATTTTATACTCATCCAGAACATTGTATAATTCTTCACTTATTATTAGACCTGTGTTTGCACCAGGGAATGGAGCCATTCTAAGCACAACTCTACACTGTTAAAAGTCATTTGAAAACCAATGACCTGTCAAACTTAGAAAAGGTGCATTATCTGTTGTAGTTGTCCAAATGTCTGCAGTTCATGAAATGTTGCTAATTTCAGCAAGAAACAGCTGAATTTTTGTTTTACTTTTGTAAATATATCGAAAATTATTTTGCAGTTGTGCTGACAGAAAAGAACTCTCTAACTTAACTTTCGTTTCCACTCTCCGGAAGTGAGTTACTTCCCTTGAGTTTTTCCTTTTTTTCTCTTCCTTTCCTTGAAGTAACAGGTCTCTTTCCCCGAGTCTGTTCTTAGTAAAATAAAGCTTATTTAAAGTTCACTCCGTATCGAAGTTTTTTCATTACAATTTATTTTACTAAGAACAACTAAAACACAAACAATGGAGAAGTTCCTGAAACCTGAACGGCTGGACTTGGATCCCACAAAAATGGACGCTGCCGACACGTGGATACACTGGAAGCGATCGTTCACGATATTCCTAGAAGCGGTTAACGGTTCACCCCTTACGGACGAGTCGAAATTAAACCTGTTAATCAACTTGGTGTCCCCGACAATATATAAATATATCTCGGACATCAACGACTATCGGACAGCCATAAACACGCTCGAGGAGGTTTTTATTCAACCAAAAACGTCATTTTCTGTGGGCATTTATTGGCTACTCGTCGACAACGAACAAATGTAAGTGTGGACCAGTATCTACAGTCATTGAAAGAACTTGCCAAGGACTGTGAATTCCAGGCCATGACGGCGATACAGGCGAGGGACGAATACATAAGTGACGCGTTCATAAACGGGATTTCATCATCCCACATAAGACAAAGACTTTTGGAAAACAAGAGACTCGACTTACACACGGCGTATGACCAAGCACTCGCGTTGGAGTCCGCTCAAAAACAGCTATCTATTTACGCCCAGTCAGACTCTTTGGCTGCGTCCATATCTGCTGCTAAAAACGAAGAAGACAAGAACAACCAGACTGAGCATGAGGAGCAACCCACAGCAGCGGCACTCCTGGGACAGAAATGCTTCTTCTGTGGAAAACCAAAACATAACAGGGCGAGTTGTGCCGCCAGAAACTCGATATGCAAAAAACTACAAGAAGAAGGGGCATTTTTCACGTGTCCGTAAATCTCCAACGGCAGCTGCTACGAATTATGGTGAGTCTCTTCTTGCTTCTTCGGTTCCTTGTTTTAATTCCTCAAAAAGCCTATCTCGTTCGTCCTTGTGGGGAAAAATTAGAGGTGAACCTATGAGTATACGCGTTGATACCGGGAGCTCTGAAAATTTGATCCACCCTGATAAAGTTAAGAAGCTCGGGTTAGCAGTCTTGCGAAGTTCGGAGAGAATCTTAATGGTTAGTAGTTCTCATACATCTACTACTCTTCGACATTGTGTTGTATCTTTCAGTCTGAAAGGAAGCGTGTGCAATAATATCAAACTGTCGATTATGGCAGACTTATGCAGTGACATTATTCTCGGGCATAAATTTTTAAACCGACATTCGTCAATAGAAATACCTTTCGGAGGACCCCTCCCCCCTCTCTCTGTTCGTGGGCTAACCGCCATTATGCTCCTTACCCCTCTCTCTTTACAAACTTTACCGCCGACTGTCGCCCAATAGCCGTTAAATCCCGGAGACATACCCTACGTGATGACGAATTTATTAAATAAGAGATAACTCGTATGCTAAAGGAAGGTATTATAGAACCCTCTCAATCTCCGTGGCGAGCTCAAACTCTTGTAGTTTCTCCTGAGAATCATAAGAAGAGGCTTGTTGTGGATTATTCCCAAACGATAAATCGTTTCACTCTCCTAGACACTTATCTTCTTCCTCGAATGGAGGATATGGTAAATGAGATTGCCACTTACCAAGTGTTTAGCATTCTTGATTTAACCAGTGCCTATCATCAAGTTGCCATTAAACCAGAAGAACGAAAGTATACCGCCTTCGAAGCTTCTGGATCCCTCTACCAGTTTCGTCGGATTCCGTTCGGAGTAACCAATGGAGTAGCCACTTTCCAACGAATCATCGATGATATCATCAAACGAGAGGACCTCCGAGGAACCTTCGCCTACATCGACAACGTTACAGTTTGTGGAGAAAATCAGGCTGAGCTTGATACCAATTTACAAAGCTTTATGAAGGCAGTGGCGAAGTATGGACTAACCCTGAACGAAAACAAGTGTCACTACTCTCTTGCTTCTGTAGACCTGCTTGGGTACATTATAAGCAAAGGTTCAGTAAAACCAGACTCTGACAGGCTCACAGGTTTGATGGACTTGCCTGTTCCTCCAGACCTTCCTTCTCTTCGTCGAGCGATGGGAATGTTTTCTCATTATTCAAAATGGATATCCAACTTCTCTGAGAAATTGCACCGCCTTACCAAAGTTACCAAGTTTCCGCTCACTAAGAAACAAACCAACGCCTTTTGAGAACTGAAGAAAAAAATTGCGAAATAATCCCTAGTAGCCATAGACTCTTCTCTTCCCCTCGAGGTCGAAACCGATGCTTCAGAGCATGCTATCGCTGCCTCCCTAACCCAGAACTCTCGATAGGTGGCTTTCTTTTCAAGAACTTTAACCTCCGCTGAGCAGAAGCATTCTGCGGTTGAAAAGGAGGCCTATGCAATTGTAAAAGCGATCCGAAAATCGCGACATTTACTGCTGGGGAAGCATTTCAAATTGATCACCGACCAAAAATCTGTCTCTTTTATGTTCGACCCCAAGGGAAAGAGTAAAATAAAAAATGAGAAGATTACGAGATGGAAGCTGGAGCTTGCCTGTTTTAGCTACGATATCACTTATCGTCCAGGGAAACCGAATGCCGCTGCAGACGCTTTGTCTCGAATTTGTTCTTCTACCACCTCTGCTGACAAATTACACTCTTTGCACACAGATTTATGCCATCCGGGGGTAACCAGGATGGTACACTTCGTCAGAACCAAAAATCTCCCATACTCTGTGGAAGATGTGAGAACAGTTACAAAAGCATGTCGGGTCTGCTCCGAAATAAAACCCAGGTTTCTCAAGACGTCCCCTCAGACTCTCGTAAAGGCGAGTCAGCCTTTTGAGAGACTAAGTGTGGATATCAAAGGACCGTTACCTTCAAACTCCCGCAACAGATACATACTGACTGTCATTGATGAATACTCGCGCTTTCCTTTCGCTTTCCCCTGTGCCGATGTTTCAGCTGCTACTGTCCGGAAACACTTAACTAACTTATTCTCCATATTTGGAAACCCTTCTTTTATACATTCTGATCGCGGAACTGCTTTCATATCGGAGGAACTAAAGGAGTTCTTGCATTCTCGAGGCATTGCTACTAGCCGAACAACTACTTTCAACCTTCAAGGTAACGGACAAGTGGAAAGATATAACGGTATCATCTGGCTGACGGTAAGTCTGGCTCTGCGGTCAAGAAACCTTCACGTTACAAATTGGGAAAGAGTACTAGATGTAGCCCTCCACAGCATTCGCTCACTGCTTTCCACCTCCACTAATTGTACTCCCCATGAACGTCTCTTCAATTTCCAAAAGAAATCAGCCACTGGAGATTCTATGCCCACCTGGCTTACAAACGCTAAGTATGTCCTTTTAAAGCGGCATGTGCATGGAAGCAAATATGAGCCCCTGGTCGGGATCGTAGATCTACTTGAAGTCAATCCGAACTATGCTCATGTTCGTTTTAATAATGGACGAGAGACGACAGTATCCTTACGCCACTTGTCGCCATTGGGTGATAGGCTGAGCAGCTTGGAGGTAGAATCAGATCCGGAGATGGAGAACCAACAGCTGCAGAATGCACCTCTGGAATCTAACCTTTCAAATCCTCAGCCTAGCGGGATCGAAAACTCCATCCCAGAAGATTCGGTTCCTACTCCCCCCCCCTCTCCGATGATCGACAAAAAAGATCAGAGGAAGACAAGGTGCTGGGTATTCGACGCTCTACCAGAGTCCGCCGCAGCCCTCCATATTTAGTTGAAAACTATCAGCTTTAAACTTCTGTTTCTTTTCTCTTTTTTTTTTCAGCCTAAACAGACCCCCCCCCCTTTGCTGAAATTCCTTGAAGCCTTGTGCCCCCTGAAAGTCATGCGGCCCCGAATTTCACTGAGCGGCGGAGAATGTGCTGACAGAAAAGATCTCTCTAACTGTTAACTTCCGTTTCTACTCTCCGGAAGTGAGTTACTTCCCTTGAGCTTTTCCTTTTCTCTTCCTTTCCTTGAAGTGACAGGTCTCGTTCTCCGGGTCTGTTCTTAGTAAAATAAAATAGTTCACTCCGTATCGAAGTTTTTTCATTACAGCAGTGAAGTAGGTTTTTGATGGAATTTTGTAAGCCTATTAAATCCAATGTTAGATGTTACAGAATATGGTTGAATATCAACAACAATCATTTCTCTTATCAGATAATGGATCTCTTGTGACCTGTGATCATTAATATCCTAAATTTTCTTTTTGACCAATATTAATTCTATAGTAGTTTGGTGTTTCACAGGAGGCTCGTAGTTGTTGCCACTTGTTCCTGGAATGTCTGTCCCTGAATATCCATTGTGCTTCCTTTTCTTATTTACAACTTTTGTTTCTTTTGAAGGATCCTTTCTAAGATTGTTTAACATATTAGCCATTGTAAAAGGTTTTGATGATTTGCTATCCTTTGGTGTGATGATTTGACATAACTTGCAGACAGCTGTTTTCTTATTTTTAAGGTTGCCATCAAAATGTTTCCAGCGGAAACTGGTTGCCATAATGTTTGAAGGTTTTTTTTTTTTTTGAATTTTTTTTTTTACATTTAGTTAATTTTTTTACGTATTTAAATTACTTATGTCTGATATCTAATTAGTAATATATCTCAATAAAATATACATTATCTAAACCAGAAAAAATAAAAATATATATATGCAATGGTAGAAAATAAAAATATATATGCAATGGTAGCAAGAGTCCGAAAACAAGGAACAAGAGAATGACTGATGAAGAATGCTTTATTTTCGGTTCGCACACTGTCGCAATTTACTGTTCAATTCCTCAACATAAAAACTGAAAGATGAAGTAACAATTTTCTTGGACAATGATTTAAAAAAAAAAAAAGAAGAAGTTAATTCGATAGGAAGAGAAAGGAGGGAAATTTTCCCTTTGTTTACATCTTTTTGCCTCAAATTCAGTGCAGTTGTAAACGTCTACATGTTAACAGCGCATCATGCCTGTTATTTAATATGGTTTAGCGAGTCATGTGTGTTCGATAAATTTTCACTGGCATGCAAAAGAGTTAGTTAACTTGTCTTCTTTTCCAATACAATTAATATTAGTATCATTTTTGACAACAAAGTTTGCTGATAAATCGACATTAGAAAATATATTAATCGGCCGATTATCAAAGGTCGACTAATCAGTAATCGGTCAATTTGATAATCGGTACATCCCTAGTTTCAAGTAAAGGCAACATCATACCACCTGACATCTTCGAAGTCGGCTTGAAAGTCAACACCAAAGTGTACCTGGATGTGCTGAAGAGTGTGGTAATCCCCTGGGACAATCAGATGGCCGCTAGCAGACCCTGGGTGTGGCAGCAGAACACAACGTCGGCCAACAAGTCCAAACAGACCCAGGCTTGGCTTCAGAAGGAATGCTACAACTTTGTACCCTTATCTCACTAGTCCCCCCCTCTCCCGACCTGAACCCACTGGACTACTTCGTTTGTTCATACGTCGGAACATCACCAACATGACCTCCCACAGCACCAAGCCAACCTGATCGTCGCCATCCGCCGAGTATTCACTGAGCTAGGTGTGTCAGAAATTTTGCGAAAAATATTGAATAATTCGACCCCCTGTCTTTCCAAGCTTACTACTCGAAAAATGTAATTCAAACCCTATTTTTTTTCAATTAAAGAAGCAAGGACCAAGGTTTTATTAAAAAAACAAAAAACAAAACAAAACAAAAAAAATCAACGTGATAAAAAAAAAAGGGTTTAAACTTCGGACTTTACAGGTAAATTTCTAAAAAACTATTCTTTTTTGTTTTAAATTTGAATATATTATTTATTGATCTTTTATCTTCAATTTGTGATACATAAAACTTTGGTGAGTAAATTAATTATTTACTTTTTAATAGACATTTCAAAATGGGGTGCTTATAACTACTCGAAAAATGTAATTCAAAGCCTATTTTTTTTTCAATTAAAGGAGCAAGGACAAAGGTTTCATTTAAAAAAAAAAAACCAAAAGATACAAACAACGTGTTTAAAAAAAAAAAGTTTTAAACTTCGGACTTTACAGGTAAATTTCCAAAAAACTATTCTTTTTTTTTGTTTTAAATTAGAATATATTATTTATTGATCTTTTATCTTCAATTTGTGATATATAAAACTTTGGTACATAAATTAATTATTTACTTTTTAATAGACATTTCAAAATAGGGGGGGTACGTGAATTAAAAAAAACGTTTGTCTAAAATATTATATTCGGTTTATTGGAAAGAGCATAAAATTTCACATTCACACTCAAAATATTGTAAAAATAGAATCAATAGAAAAATTTTGATAGATTTTTAAAGTTTAAAAATTGAAAAATACTGAACTTCTATCACTTTTTATACAACTTTAATAGTTTATTTTGGAAGTATAATCCATAAAGAAAATAAACAACCCACTTTTAAAAGAGAAATTACGAGTTTTTTAAATATTTTATTCGCAGTTTCGTGTTAGGGAGTGTCAAACATTCCTACAAAAATTCTGATACACCTATCGCTGAGCTGAGCTCCCGCCGGCGTTTGTGGAAAAGTCATGCTCCCAGTTTTGGACCTGTATCGAGGCGGTGATTGAGGCTGAAGGCGGCTACATTGAATAGATGTCAGCTCTACTGACATAAGCAAGTTACCTGAACTGATTTTTTTCAATAAAAGTTTTGAAATAAAGCTGGGCAACAAATTTATCGTTCCACCGTGTAGAAATACAAATAAAAAGAAAAAAATAAAGTTAAATGAAAAAAAAAAAAAAAAAAAGAAACAGAAAATATCCCCCCCCCCCCGAAAAAAAAGAAAGAAAGAAAAAGAAGTCATCCTCATAGTCGTTTTAAAAAAAGAAACAAACGAGCCTCCTTGAAAGGAAAGAAAAATAAAAAACGTCTCTTCCGCCGTTGTCGTTACCGTCGCCGCCACCTTCGTTATTAGACCTGACAGCAACGTCTCATCAAAAACGACGGTGTTTTATCATTAATAGCAACGGAGGAGAAGTTATGGCGACGCCGAGGTGTGCGGCGTTGCTCGGCTGGGGCAGGAGACGGCGACCGGATTACGTGACAGCCACACCGCCGAGCCGCATCAACATCGGCGAAGGAGGGGGCGAAGGCGGCGGCGGGGTTCTTATTGATGTTGTTTGTTGTTGTTGTTCATGTTGCTGTTGTTGTTAACGTTATATAGACGAGGCACAAGAAAACAAAAAGAAAAAAAAGCAAAACAAGACGTAACAAATAGTAAATACGAAAAAAAAAAAAAAAAAGAAACTCGCCTCCATATTAACCTCTTCTGCCTCGTCTAGTCTTTAGTCTGGTCTCTGTCGCCACTTACTTCTTAGTTTACAACCTTTTGCCAACTGTTTTGTTGTTTTATATATATATATATATATATATATATATATATATATATATATATATATACACACACATATGTACGAATATATATATATACACACATATGTACGAATATGTATATATATATATATATATGATTATACATACATTGATATATGTACACACACACACACACACACACACACACACACACACACACACATATTTTTGTGTTTGTCTCGTTCAACTTAAGTATTTAAAAAAAATATTATTTGTTTTAGGATTTTTATAATCTCTTCTGTATTATTTCAGTTTATTTGTTTTTTGGTTTTGTCTCCGCATCCTTGCTCTCTCTACTCCCACTTTTCTCCCTATCTCTTACCCACTTCTTCTCCCCATCCTGTTCCTTCATCATCCTTCTTCATCTCTTATTACTTGTTTATTACCCTTAGTTTCATTTTCTTCATTTCCTTTCATAATTGCTTTTTATATTCTTTCTTTCTTTTTTCGTTTTCTTTCTTTCTTTCTTTCTTTCCCTTTTCGTCCTTCCATTTTTCGTATTATTTGGATCCTTCGAACTATTGTTATCATCTTAAGTGTCATTTTTACGATGTTTCGGTTGATGCAGCCTCCGACCTTCTTCAGGTGTGTTAGATAATAGCCGAGTTAAAAGTGTTATCTATCGATTTATATACCTGTCTATCTATATGTTTATGTAATTATTATCTAACTGGCGAAGTAAACACAGAGAATTGAAGTGTCATTATTTTGACAGACACATAAAGCTTGGTGGCCGGAAGTGATGTGTCCGTTGTTCCGGGTTTTGAGAAGCAAGGTAAGTTTGGTTGAGTTGGATTTCAGACGTTGAAGAGAGCGGATGGGTAACCACCCCACTCTGAGAGGGAGGTGACGTGTCTCAAATTGTAGAAGGCAGACATTCAGTTCCATTCTTCTGCGTAACGACACGTGGGAAGTGAAATTAAATTTTCATATAAAACCAATCATTCGTTTTGGGTCGCTTGAAACATCTTTGTTAAACAGATCCAAGCTCCCCCAAGGATGGTTGGCGAATCCCTCAGAATTTCTCAGGTAGAGCCAAAAGACAGTTGGCCAACAACAGTGTAAAAGGTATGTCGTATAATACATATCTGACACACGCGCACAGCAAAAAAACACTAAGAAATAGAATTTTACCTATATATATATATATATATATATATATATATATATATATATAAGTATATTGTCATCCACATACAGTACCGTTTCGCTTTTTCACAGCTCATCAGTGCGGCTAGACAGGCAACTGCCTCAAGCCAGGATATATATATATATATATATATATATATATATATATATATATATATATATATATATATATATAGTTAAACAATAGGTTTTATTTACAGGTACTTTCCTGTCCGGCCATGTTAGCACACGTCTTTTCCTATTCTCTGTCTAACGTGATCTTTTTCTCTGACCTCTGTCCTCTCGAACGTGAACCTCGGTCTACGCACACGTTATCAATAAGGTGTATCAACGAGATGATGCCATATCATCATATAAAGATTGAATTCACCGAAAACACTTCTTACAGTACGCTATGAGAATCGACCGAGATAATGAAGATGAGAACTCTCTCTTCACCTACAGCAACGCATAGTTTCTCCTTAAAACATGAATATCTTTATGCTCTCCCTTGATAAGAGTTAAATATTAATGGAGCTACCTCTAATCGTAGCTATTAGTTAGAACATAGTGTTGAGATGTATAGTTTTGTGAATTAAATTTTGAACTGATTGGGCGTATTGTTGAATAAAAACCAGTTAAATCAGAAAAGCATATAGAGCAGTACTCACTTAAAAAAAAATTATAACACAAAAATACAGAAAAGACAAAAAAAGATGCACCTGGCAAGAGCATGCAAGAAACAACATAACATGATCGATTGTCAAGAGTTATAACAGTTTCGTCAGTTGGCAAATTGGTCTAACTGAAATTGCCGACTCCTGTTTGTGCTGGCAACAGCCGGTACCCCCTCTCAAACTTGATACCCATGCAGAAACAAAAGCGTTTGTGGTTGTACAGTTAGGCTTAGGAACAACTTCACACCAGCGTAAGAAACGATCGACACATGTCAACAAGTAGCTTTATTTGTTCCAAAATTCGGGTTTGGTTTTTACAATGGATAGAGATATGAAAAAAAACAAAAAACAAAAATAAACAACAATAAACTGTAGTAGAATCAAACATCGATTTCGCTGTTTCGTTGCTATTTAGTGATGATTTAAAAATCTAAAAAGATAACTTTATGCGTTGGATAAATTATATTATTGATTTTTTTTTTTTAGATAAGGATTGCTTATTCGTATTGTTTGGATTGTTCGAACTACTGTTCTCATCTTGACTTTTATCCTCATAACGTTTCGGTAAGATGTAACGTATGATCTTCTTCCGGTGTATCTTGTCGAACTCGGGAATCTCCTCGGAATTTCGAACGGAACCCATTATTTAATCGACCGGAATAGCTTGACCTCGTTCAGTAGGCCATGACGAATCGTAAAGACTGTTCCTCGTAAGTAATTCGGTCCTGGATATGACCTTAAACTATATCCGGTGGTGAGGCCCCAGCTTGCGGCTTTGGGGAGTGTGAAGCCACCCTTTAATTGCCATTGCTCCCAGGTCCACTCTGACCCGAACTGGTAGTACCTGTTAAGGTCCCAACTATTGGTTAAATAGAAACCGACTTGAAAAAAACAACATATACTCTATTAAAAACTTGTTGTTCAAAATCTCTGGATTCGGCATTAAATAACCTGAAAAGGGTTGATATGCCGTAAAACAAAAACAACCAACCAACCAACCATCGTAAGTAATTCGCAATTGTATTCTCAGCATTATCTCCCGTGTATGTCTTGTGTGTGAATGAGAATGGGACAGTGTGTGGTAAATCAATCGAGAAGTGCGTTTGGTGTATTGTCAATCCTAGTTTTTTGACACGGCAGACAGAATTATGACCCGTGTCGGATTTCCGACGTTCATATAAAACCAAGAAAATTTGCTGATGCCCAAAGGAGTTGAAGAATAACTCCCAGGTTGAGAATACTTTGAGGAGAGAAGAATGTTACCGCGACATTTATTGAGTGGCTTTCTACCAGTTTTTAAAACATTAAAAAAAAAAAAAAAAATTAACTGATTATTGAGACTTCAAAGGCGTAAGTGTCAAATCGAGGCCATTTTTTATTGTTCTCACGTAACGCTAGACACTGCTTGTTTTCGAACTGAATAAACGTTTTTAAAGTAAGCACAAATACTAAAAACTTATCCAACTAGGTAGAATAGTAATTTTTATGCCCTTGATAAGATTTATTTGTTGTATATTTGTTTTTTTTTGACAATTTCTTTTTATATATCGCTGTTTATTCTAAAACAAACCCGAATTTTGGAACCAACAACTTCCAACTTGGTGCCAGGAACAAGTATTTTTGACAATTTCATTCTTTATTTTATTTTTCTCTGTCATTTCTATTCATTACTGTTTGGTTCCATTCGTTTTAAAAAATATACCTTACCTTTCGATTATCTCTTATTTTCACCTTTAATTATGTTTCGTTACCATAAAACCACTGTCATACTATGGCGGGTGCCGCAAAGAGCATTTTTTCCTGTCTTGATAATACAAAGTCGACATCGAAACCTTCCTCTCCCAACGACCACTTTCTTACAGAAAAGACGCTGCTAAGTAGTTTTTTTTTAGCTTATACATCGTAAGAGCGAAATTCGAAAATCGAAATATTGAATTTCAAAGTAAAAACAAATGGTACCTACGTGAGGGCCATGTCTCAAAGAGTTACATATCCAAAAATTACGAAAAACGATTAGATAAAAAAATTTATTCATAAAAATACAGTTTTCGATAAAGGTTATATGAGGAACAGATGTGTTCGATATTTTAAATTGCGTTTTGCGTCACGTGACGTAAGTAAAAGAAATAACTCGGTTCTCAGAAATTCAGAATTTAATTACCTCCCCTGTCAGCTTTCATTCGATTTCGCTCGATTTCGCAGATTTCTTTTTTCATTAATAATCATTTTTCTATCTGATCAGTTTTCGTAATATTTTGTATATGCTACTCTTTACGACATGACAATTACGTAGGTACGATTTGTTTTACTTGAAATTCGATATTTTGATTTTCGAATTTCCCTCTTACTATGTAGAAGCACCGTTTTAAAAACAGCTCCCGGGTTATTCATTTGTATTTTTGTTGTTCTATTCTTACTATATATATGCAATAGTTTTTTTTTCGATATTGAAACAAGAAAGGAAACAAAGAATCATTAGAAAGAAACAATTAATTAAAGTAATTAAATAAGAAAATCATAAATTAATAAACACTACTGGCAAAATAATAAAGGCATACATGATTTTGTTTATATATTTATACGAATAAATGCGAAAAATTTTGTTTCCTATTGACAACAAATTTATGAATGAAATGTTTATTTAAACTTTATGTTTCAAGTATTTCGAGTATCATTTATCTTTTCTTCTTGTCCTCATTTTTTTAATTGTAATTGTTGTTTCTTATTTAATTACTTTAATTGTTTCTTTTTATTGATTCTTTATTCCCTTTCTAGTTTCAATATGGAGAAAAAGTATTGCATATATATATATTTCACAATTTCACTTCAATTTTTTTTTCAATTACTAGGCGTTTTCCTGCTATTGAAAAATTAAAGTATAATCCACACACGAGTCTATTTAAACCACGAGACATTATGTCTACCGGGACACTGTCAGTTGCTTTAATGAACCGGATATTCGACGTAGATTGTAATAAAAAATAAAGGTATCTGGTTTCACGTGGCGAGTATTTACCCGAAGTTTAACTTGAACACACCCATCAAAAGTTGATGGTCTTTGTGTATGTTGAAACTGTGCCCTTCGAAAATGGTAGACGACTGAATAAGTTAAAAGGTGCTATACGTTGTCTCAGCTGGGAGGCTTATTGAAAAAGAATAACATTTGTCTCCATTTTGACTGTAAGACTGTTCCCATGCCGAAACAATAGCTAACAACTACATAGGACAAAGTAGATTTCAATTATAAATAGTTTGTCTACGACAAAATATAAAGACAGCAGTGTGACATGTTAAAAATACAGATTAAAATTGAAGAATATATTAAGCAAATTCTGTAAAAGGTAAAACAAGAAGTAAAAGACTTACATATTTTAGTAGTGTATCTATTATTAGTATACGTGCTCCCGCTCGATTCACCGGTTAGATGAAGCGTACGAAGAGCTAATGTAGTCTTAATTCTCGACTACGTGTTGACACAGATTTTTCAATAAAATCTAATATCTTCATTAGATGTAGGGTCCAATTCTCCGTTTAATAACTCAGTGGGGGGAAAAAAAACAACAAAAAATAGTTACTCTTTTTTATCTGAAAACATTAAAAATCACGTTTACTTTTTTTACACAGGAATCACCACTTATCAAGGCCAGGAGACCACTCGAGGATAAAGATTAATGGGTATAAATTAGTCAATGTGATTATAGCGTAATAAACATAAGTAATGGGAATTTTGTAAATTGGATTATTAGGGGACGGTTCATCAAGAACTTGTTTGCATTGGACTTGAAGACAATCAAATTGTAGTCAGCTGGAAAGCAGGCAATCAGAAGAGTACCACAGGCGTTGCCATGAAAATAACGATAAAGCAGAGACAGGCTCACAAAGACTCTTCTGTGGAAAATAGGTTGCAGGGAAGAGAAAAAAGCATTCCCCACTAAGCTACGAAGTCTATTTTGAACTCTGTCAAGGCAGGATAAGCTGCTTCTAGCAGCTCCTGCCCAGATGTGGCAACAGTACCACATCGTTGACCGTACCTGGCTTTTATATATGTAGAGAATTGCATCAGGAGTGAGATATCTACTGGAGCGGTAGAAGGATCCCACCATTTTTCCAGTGACCTTGGCAACAGATTTGATATACGTGTTCCACTTCAGATCAGGAGTAAAGGTCAAGCCCAGAAGCTTGTCAAAACATGGAGCCTCTCCAAGACGAGAGCCATTCATTTCAACCGATGCCAGATTGGCATCAGAGTGTAGATGGTGTAGAGACAGAAGCTTGGTTTTAGATGCATTAAAAGAAATCCAGCCACCTCTTTCCCTATTGTACCACATGCTCAAGATCAGAGGAGAAAGAATCAGAGAGAACTTAATCGTTTACGGTATTCGATGTGCTGTAATGTCGTCAGAATAAATGTCTACGAATGATGTAAGGATGTCATTTGGAAGATCATTAATCAAGAAGAAAGTTGGGCCCAGGATGGACTCCTGAGGGATTCCAGCATTAATACTGAGAGCTTCTGATTTCTGCCCATCAACCATTATTTTTATGAACCTATCAGAGAGAAATGATTCAATAATTGAGAAAACATTTTCAGCTATACCATAGCTGAGGATCTTGTGAAGTAGACCATTTATGCCATACCTTATCAAAGGCCTTTTATATGTCAAGAGCAATTGCCCTAGAGAGGAAGCCTCAGTCGATAGATTCGCTAATTCTATGAGATATAACTATAAGCACGTCTACTGTAGATCTAGCAGAACGGAAACCATATTGCACGTCACTAAGAAGGTTGTTTTTGCTGAGATGGTTGACTACTTCTTTATTTAACACAGATTCCAACTTTTTTCAACTTGGAAGTCACAACTTATTAAAGCCAGAAAGCCACTCGAGGATAAGAGTTAATGGATGTAAGGTGGTAGTGTAGTCATCACTTATGGTGTAAATTGGGTAGAATTTGATTTTTTATGGGGACGGCTCAACAAGAATTTGTTTATATTAGATTTGAACGCTACCATGTTGTATTAAATCGGAAAGCGGGCCAGTATAACATCTTTTGATAGCATTAAATAATACAACTGGCTATTTGACCCCTAAAGAATGAATTCTTTTTAAAATTTAGATATTTTTCCAGGGTTATTCCGATTAAAAAAATACCAACTTTATAGAGGTTTGTTGACTATTTTTCAACTTTTAGCGAAACATATATGCATACATATATATGAACAGTTTCCCTTTATATTATAAATAATTCTGATTGCTGTAATTCGTTCCTTTTTTATTTTAATTGTCGTTACCTAAGAAAGTCATTGGCATAATCCTGTATTACTATTTTTTTTAAAAATATAATTTCAATAGGTAGCAAGTTTCAAGTAAAACAAAAAGAAAGTACATCGTTTGCCAGTTAGAATCAAACATCGATTTTGCTGTTTCATTGCGATTTAATGATGACTAAAAACCCAAAAGGATAACTTTATAAATGAGATGAATTAAATAACTGACATTTTTTAGGCGAGGGTTAATAATTCGAATTATTACGATTGTTCGGAATACTGTTGTCATCTTAAGTGTTTTTCTCAAAGCGTTTCAGTGAGATGTAACTTCCGACTTTTTTCTGTAATCTGCGTTAAACAGAGAAGTGATCAACCACCCCAGCAAAAAACAACCTACTCGGTGACGTGCAATATGGTTTAGATCTATAGCTGTTGTGCTAACAGTAATATCTCACTGGATAGTCAATCTCTCGACGGGGCTTCGTTTCTAGGGCAATTGCTTTTGACATATCAAAGGTTTTTGATATGGTGTGATATAAAGGTCTACTACACAAGATTTCCAGCTATGGAAATTGGGTAGAAATTTTTTTTTTCAAAGGAGTCAGCTCTTATCAAGACCCGGAGGCCATTCGAGGATAAGGTTAATGAGTGTACGGTAGTTATTGGGACAATAGCGTAGTAATCGTTAGTAGTGGAATTTGGTTAATTGAATTACTTAAGGGGACGGTTCATCAAGAACTTGTTTACGTTGGACTTGAAGACGACCATATTGTCTACGAATAGTTTAAGAATGTGATTTGGGAGATTATTGATGAGTATCAGGAAGAAAGTTGGCCCCAGGATGGACCCCTGAGGAACACCAGCATTAATACTGTGAGCTTTTGATTTCTGCCCATCAATCACTGCTCTTATAAACCTATCAGAGAGAAATGATTTAATAATTGAGAAGACATTTCCAGCTATACCGTAGCTGATAATCTTGTGAAGTAAATCTACCCTACCCTATCAAAGGTCTTCGATATGTCAAGAGCAATTTCCCTAGAAACGAAGCCCCCATCGAGAGATTCGCTAATCCTGTAAGATATAGTAGTTAGCACATCTGCTGTAGATCTAGCAGAACGGAAATCATATTTCCTGTCACTGAGATTTCTTTTTGCTGAGGTGGTTGACCACTTCTCTATTTAACACATACTCCAGCAACTTATTTATTTAAGAAGACGACTCCACAACACTTGTTTACGTTTGACTTGAAATTGACGATGTTATAGCCAGCTGGAAAGCAGCTCCGCGATATTGTGTTCCACATGTGAGCAGTTCTGGGATAGAAACTTTGCTCATGATATTTCCTCAATTAAAAATATCAATGTTATTTTCACTTTAATCATGTGTGACCCAACCACCGGTGGTGGTCGGATTTTACATTAACAACAGTTTTAAAGTTACAGCTTTTTATTATATGAACAATCCCGGGAAATAGTCGACTGCCTTGTTGACTCTATTTTTGTTCGATGATGCAACCAAACAGAGGAAAAGTAACTTTAGTTAGCGGATTTAATAATAATATTTAATAATAATATTGTTTTACAAAGAATACAATCGATTTCGAGAGAATAGTATGAAGAGTATTTTGACTAAGTTTGAAGAACAATATCTGACCCTGAGGTCAACTTCCAAGGACGATAAGCGTGGAAACAAATTCGATGGAAAAATTTCCACTTCGATATGCGATTATGCATGGAGCCAATCAGAAGAGAAGAGAGTATGTAGTAACCTTCCACCCCACCCACCCCGATTGATTATTTTGGATCGGGGAAGCTAAATTCCCCACCTACATTCTAGATATATAAGCTTATGCACGAGCAATTTTGGGCAGTGGGGCAGGGGAATTGAGGAAAATTGAACCCTCAGCCTCTGATCTGAAAATAGTGCTGACAATCTCTCTCTTGCTCGCAAGCTGAATAATATCTTCGTCACGTATCGTATTTTACACAAACAAAAATAAATAGATTTATGTGTGAAAAATTCTCACCGCCGATAGTTTCTCGCTTAACATTACCGCAACAAAGGCGTCCTCTCATATCCACCTCTGTCTGTCAGACTGTTGGTGATAACACAGGAAGAAAAGAAAGCCAGAGTCATGTAATTATCGCTGTTAAAGTGTACGGCATAATCACGTTGACACACCGGTTCCCGTTGGATCACCGAAGTTAAGCAATGTTGAACCTGGTCAGCACTAAATGGGTGACTATTTGGGACTTCCAAGTGCTGTATGTGCTCTCCGCTTATCCCGGCATTGTTTCCAGTCGTCCTGGACTTTTCCTTGCCACTGGACTCAAAGAGTGCCGATTCAGGAGATGTGTGGTTAGAGATCGTGCAACCATTGCCTCACAATTACACGCGCAACTGCCCCTACTATCCTTTGTCTTTCGAAACTGAACGGAGGCATCGGAAAGTCCTATCTATACGAAAATTGAATCTGGAATTATGGGTGGCTGTTTCTCCATATGAAAGCGCTGTCGGTCGCAGATGATACGACACATGTTGAACTGTGGACTCTGAAGTGATTTACTTTCGGCTGTCTATACAATTATCTTGTACAGTATTAAGCTCCATCGGTCGCAGATGATGCGACATTTGTTGACTGTTGACGCTGAACTAATTGGATTTCGACTGCCTATACATTTGTCTTTGTACAGAGATATCATAATAGAACGTTGTAGTCATATAGTTTCTGTTAATATCATTTTTTTTTATATAAAAAAGAAAACCTATGACTGGAGTTTTTTTTTTTACTTATTGCTTCTGCGAAAGAGTTTGCATTGCTACCATACCGGACGGTCAATTTGAGTTATTTTTCTAGAACCATCTATTAGGAGAGGAGTGCCTACCTTATCGCCGGAGAGAGAGAGAGAGAGAGAGAGAGAGAGAGAGAGAGAGAGAGAGAGAGAGAGAGAGAGAGAGCTGTGTCCTGCGGATCAAGAATTACAAACACAACGTGGTGTGAGCGCACCTGTCTCCCCGAATCGACAGACTTTTCTTACTGAAACAGAATAACCAGAATCCCCCGTTATGTTTATTACGCTATAATCACATTGTCTTATCCTCAAGTTGCCTCCAGGCCTTGATAAGTGGTGATTCCTGTGTAAAAAGAACAAACTAAAAAACTCTGTCCCCATGTAGACGATCAATGCGAAACTGTCGTGTTGTAAGGATTGTTCTGGGTGACCAGAATAACTATTGACTTTTAGGAGCGTTCCGTGATCGGATGCCTAAAACGAACTTATATACAGATGGGGCGCGTCAGGTGTTACTGTTTCAGTTTATTACTCTCAACCTGCCTCATTTTCATCTTGTTTGACGTCCGTTCTTATTTATAAATTGCATATCACATCTCATTGCTATCTATTGCGGGCTTGTGACCCCCTCTCTCTCTCTCTTTCTTTCTCTCTCTCCCTCTTTCTCTCTCTCTCTATCTCTACCTCTTCCTGCTTATCTGTCTACCTCTCACTGCTTATTTGCCAAATATATTAAAAAATATTTATCGCTGGAAACTACAGAAAGTGACGGAGACCAAGTTACTACCTCGTAATATAGGCATTTCGCAAAACGACTAAAAATACTTCACACTTCTTTAAAATGCGAGACTCTAAATCATACGACGAGAGATTGCACGCAGCACAGTGATGACGGAAACCGTACAGCATAGCCAGATATGTACCCTTATAATTACAACAAAACGGGACACCTAACGGAGAAACGGAGACGGGGTAGAATGGAGGTAGATGAACTTTTAAAGCATGCCAGGGTGATGGCTAAACATCCCAATGAACTAGGGTCCGTTGCAAATTTTGCCGCGAACGCGAATAGAGATGAACAGATAGTGAAACAAAGCCGAAAATTTACTGGTAAATGCTTCAGATGTCAAGGGCCCCACCTGATGAGAGATTGTCGAGAACCGAAATCGGACATTACCTGTTTCGGTTAGGCACATTAGTAAGAATTGCTCTTCGATTCAGGGGAATGATAAATGGGTGCTATTGCGTCAATAGTCATCTCTTTAATTCTGAAAAGCTGTGTGAGAGTCTCTTCCAACAGATAGTGGTCCCTATCGACGGAAAGAGAGCTATAGGCCTTGTTGATACCGGTTGTACATCTACCTGTCCCTTCAAAGTTCGCCGATATTTGGAGTGGAGCCAGCATTATTAGAGAAGTAGATGGCAAAGAGGTTTTCACGGGCATCAACGTGATTCTGGGCCTGGATGTTATAGACCGGTTGGGAAGAGCTAGAGTTGCTAAGGGCCAGACGAAGTTCGGCAATCAGCACATAACTAGAATGCCAAGAAATGTGACCAATAGCGATGCTATTCAACGAACCAAACTTCAACACCCTAAAAAGAGATAAAACCACAATCCGAGAAGGAATTTGAGAGGTGGATCGATGAAAAGAATTCTAATATCATGGTCAGGGAATGTTGTAGGAATTCTGCCACTCATGGCAGTGGTTCAGCCTACTAAGAAGAAAGTCAGGCCATGAGTTGAACAAGTATGTCACGTGCCACGCTAAAGATGGGATTGATGTATGTGAAGAAGCCATAAGAGAGTGGAGTTGCTTTCAATAAGTTTCCAGACTTTTTCGTATATGCACATTTATTGGTAGTACACACATGAAACTCTAGTTCCCTTAGATATAATATCTTCCGGCTGTAATGCACTTGTACCGTTCCCACAACTTCAGGAAGGCCCCATAGAAGTCCTCTTGTGTTACTGTATCAATGACCCTTGTCACAGCCTCTTTCATCTTCTCAATTGTCTCATAAGGACAACCTCTAAGGTTTTCTTTGAGCTTATGGAACAATTAAAAGTCACAGGGATCAAGGTCTAAACTATAGGGAGGGTCAAGAACTGTCTTGATGCCCATCTTGGCCAAATAGTCTTTGACAAAGATGGAGTTGCAAACTAGTGCATTGTTCCGGTGGAAATACCAGCGGCTCGATTTTAAGAGTACTGCCTCTTCGGACGGAATTTTATCCTGAACTCCCTAAAAAACTCAATATATTCCTTGTTGACTGTTTGTCCAGTGGGAACCCAATGCATATCGATCCTGTTCGTGCTGTAAAAAAAGGAATCATCATAAATTTCTGGGTGAATTTGCCTGTCTGGGTCTGGGAGAGCCACCATGCTTCCACTGGAAACTCTGTCTCTTGGTGTCTGGGTCATAACAGTAAATCCAACTTTCAACGCAGGTCACAAGAGCATCAAGAACTGCGGGATATGAATTGATCAGCTTAATAATCACCCTCCTGTTATGACAACGTCTTTCTGATCTCTGAATACCCTTGGGGCAAACTTCGCGCAAATCTTCTGCATCTTCAGTTCCTCGCGAATAATTGTGTGTACAGTTCCCACACTGACATCAAACTGTGCACTTATTGTCTCTAGAGAAACACGACGGTCCTTATCCATGAGATTCTTTGTTTGGACTCTAGTGTTATAACTTCCGTACCCCACCCACACTTATCATCCCTCACAGACTCTCTTACTGAAGAGGTGTTCATGGAAAATGGGGTCGGTGGAATCGGTTGTGGTGGATAACGGTATACGCTTCCGCTCAGAAATCTTTAAAGTGCTGTGTGAGAAGTGGGGCATAATGCAATATTTTAGATCTGCATACCACCCAAGCGGCAATAGAATTATCGATAGGCACCACCGAACTAAAAAGCTGTGGCAATAAATTTTGCCCCAGGAAGCGTTTTTTTTTTTGGCACCGAAGACTGACCAAAACACGACGTCAGTATCGCATCGATCTGTTTTTACGTAGGAATGGCGACATCCACGGAATATAATGGAGAGAGCAGAACAGGTGTAAGTGGAGATCACGGTGGATGAGGAAGTGTAGGCGAAACTGCCCAATTCTCGCTGGGAAAGATGAACAGTAACTGAGTTCGTCTCCAAGAATAACTTGGCAGTTGAAGAAGTACTACGTCACATCTTAGACACGCGGAGAGTTTACTTATCAGCTGAAGAGGAAGTTGATGAAGTTCCTGAAGAAGAACCCATACGACGGTCGCACCGCGAGCGAAGACGCTCGGCTTGAATGATGGAATATGAGATCAATTAATGATGTTGAAAATCAAGAGGGTGTGTGATACAAAATTATTACAAACCTGTTTTTGTGCAGCTTGTAGAGTCCGACGCAGACAAAAAGAATGGAGAAAAATGGCTGCTAATTGGTTTTATATGCTTACGATCTTGTCAACTGATATGCAAATTAGATGATTCTGGGGTAAATAAAGAGCTAGAATTTTCAAATATTCATCCAGTTTTTGAGCAGTATGTCGAATTTGGAGCAGTCGAATTTAACGACGAATACTTCATTTTTCTGGTCACCTCTTTGGAGTACATCTGGAGTCCTAACTTGCTTAACTTCCATGTTAGCATTGTATATTTTCCTCCGTGGTGCACTTTTTGCGGCCAAATATATATTCTTAATCGTTAAACACTTTTCTCCACTTCTTCAACCAAATGATTCTCTACTTAACCTTTAAACTCACGTTTTAGGTGTTCCTCATTCGCTTCACACTTTTTTATTCAGGAAATCGCTCAGTTTATGATAAATCCATCATGCATGTGTAAAAGTCTAACAAACGCCTGACAAAGGGAGGGTGTGCTGAAATATTGCAACACGGATATGATACCTTACCATCTGATTCAAGTAAGAACATATTCTATGTAATATATATATATATATATATATATATGATTGTAATTAGATATGTTATCATATTATATATATATATATATATATATATATATATTATCTGTTATATAAATATTAGTTTTCTGTGTGTTTGCATGTCCGCTAAACACTTTCGTCATCCGCTTGAACGGGCATGAACCTGGCACAGTTAGAAAGAACGATCTCTCGGATATAATATCGTAAAATTAGAAGGAATCGTCAATTATTTCATGTAGAAGTATCGTTTTTTTTTAAAGGATGGGTAAGGTAAAAATCTTAGTTTCAACGCTAACAAATTTATTCTATAAAGATCATCTTGTGTTGCCTTCTTGTATTTTTTATTTAGTTCACCCAAGATAAGTTTATTATATGTTTCAAAGTCCATACTATATATGTTCATCGTCTTATCTGCTGGAACTATAATATTCGAATTGTGTATGACTTTTTAACACCTTATTTATGCGTTTTTTAAGGTTCAAGTATTTTTAACACTTCACAAGGTTCAACATTTCCAATTCGTTTACAGCGACTGTAACTATGGTGAGAATGTTAGCATTAAGAATATGTGAAAAAAATAAACATTCAGGATAAAGTAGAAATATATATGTGCACCAATTAACCCATGGTTTTTGTTGAAAGATCACAAATATGACTACAATAATTAACATATCATGAAACTAATTGCCCCGTTTGTTTTTGATTTAGGTAATATTAGTAAAAACAATTTAGACAGGATTATACTTACTTTAAAATCTAAAATACAACATAATATTAGAATTATTTCTGGGGAGGTAATAGAAAAAAAAATACCGTTAACCCCAGGTATATATTTTTACTATTATCCACCTTAACTTCACATTTGTGCACAATTAAGCAATTGTCCCCCAATGGACATTCGTTAGGTATTCTACAGTTAAATTTTATGTGTATCGCCAAAAACTTCCTGTTTATATATATATATATATATATATATATATATATATATATATATATATATATATATATATATATATATATATACTAGCATGGGTGCCCGGCGTTGCACGGGTGTTTGAAGGTGTGTGTTGAGCAAAAGAAGAAAACAAGTGGTAGCAGGAAGGCAGGCTCGACCCCGTACCACGAAGGAGCAAAAAAAAAAAAAAAAAAAAGAGGAAAAACTGACGTCTTAGCTGTTATGACCACCGCCAAACCGGAAGTGAGGTAAGTTTAAATTAAGGCTCTCTTACCCCTGAGATTAACCTGTTTTCAAATTCAAAATGGATATATTTTTTAATTTACCAGTCTTGTAATTTAGGGGAGCTTGTTTTTACCCCACATTAAAAACGGCCTTGTGCCTAATTTGCTTTGGTGGGGAAGCAAATAAATACAATAAATAGAAAAGAGGGGTTTTAATATGAATATCAATACACACAAAAGAAAAACGAATTTATATATATATATATATATATATATATATACGTACGTGTGTGTGTGTGTGGTAGCAATTAATTAAGTCAGCTCATGCTGTATGTTTCGACGACGGTGGCAGCGAATAATTGACAAAAGCCAAGGCGTCAAAACGCGCGAGGAAAGGATCGCCTCCGGTGACTGCATTCGTGCTACCAAGAGGTTTCACTGGTCATCCATCAAATTGAGGTTCGGGGCTTTGCCCTGCATTGGTCGGATCGGACGGGGTAAGGATAGGGTTTCAGACAAAACATCCGTCTCCTGTAATAATGATATATTGAATTTAACTAAAAGATAGAATAAATGTTGGGAGAGGTGTGAGGTGTTTAGGGCCAACCGCTATACAAATACAAATTAGGCAATTAATATAAAGTGGATTTTTTTTGGCAAGGATTAAGATTGTTGACTAAGAAATCCTGCTTACGTAAAATACGAATTTTTTGGAATAAAGTTCTGTCTTTATTAAAATTTTTATACGATGTTATTCTAAAAGTAAAGTCTTCTGTTTTTCTTTAACTCAAAAAAATTGAAGAGCTATTAAGACGTGAGTGATGGCATTAAAGCGAGCGACCTTTTGCGTTCCAAATTTGATTTTTCTACATAGTCATCACCATTTTGAATGCACTTTTGCCAGGAATTCAATGATGCATATCTACTTTTGACGCACATCCATGACAGCTGTTGCTTTTTTTTTAAGACTCCCATATCGACAATTTCTGCAACATAAAGATGAAAGTTTCAGATCATGCATGCATAAGTTCAGTTATCATAATGCAATTTGCAATCTCCCCTCTGATCCATTCGGGCGGAATGAAAAATAGGAGGCATTACTCTTGAAACTCCCATAAATGTATGGGCAAGCGAACGTGGTAGTTTGCTGGCTGGCCCATCGTCACGAGAGAAAAAGCTTGCATCTGACCAACCACGACTATTTTTAACGAAATAATATTTTTCAATTGAAACGAAAACAAAAAAAAAAAAGCAAAAAAAAAACCAAAAAAAAACAAACAAACAAAAAACAGTTTGAAGTATACAGGTCAGAATATAATGAAATTTTAATGCGTTTGGTATAAGTTTTTTTTTATCGGAGGGGACGGGGTAGAAGAATGTATCGGCTGTTAATAACTATTCTATACAATTACCGAGTGAGTTAATACTAATTTTATGATATTGGGTTAGTCATATTTTAAAACTATAGAGGTGGAAACCTGGACCTACCCTCCAAAAATCCTTTAAAAAATCGATTCTATTTTGTTAAGCAACAGAATAATTAAAAAAAAATTATTTTATAATATTGGAGTGAGAGTTAGCGCCGATTTAACACTAGACGTGTGTGTACTTAAGCGCACTCATCCAATTAAAACTTGGAAAAGTCAATTTCATTCGCTTGAAAACAGCGTAGTCAAGATTTATTAAAAAATATAAATTTTATAATATAATATCCATAAAAGGGGAAGACTTAGTTATATTGGGCACTATGGGGCTACTTTCGACCGAGCCAAAATTTCCGTGAATGAATTGTTTTTACTTTGTGCCATTTTTTTTTCAATTTATTACTTTGTGCTATTATTTTCGTGTCATTTTTAATTTGTAATTCTCTACTGTTAAATATATATATATATATGTGTGTGTGTGTGTGTGTGTGTGTGTGTGTGTGTATGTATGTATGTGTGTGTGTGTGTGCGCGATCGCGCGTGTGTGTGCGTGTGTTTCATTGAACAGCAGGGGTGACTGCTGTTTATTTCTCTTGCGATCCGTTTTTCTATTTGGCGAGCCAATGTGCTAATGTTTTGTTCGAGCGTATTAAGAAATTTGCTATAGTCTCGAACGCGCTCGAACGGAACGTTCAAACATTGGCCCGATAAATGGAAAAACGGATCGCAAGAGTAACAAACAGGAATTACCCCTGCTATCTAATGAAACATGCATAAGATAAAAAAAATGCTGCCTATATATATATATATATATATATATATATATATATATATAGTCTTGGAAGATTTTAAGCTTTAAAACTATACAAAATTTTTTTTTATCATTCGTTAGAAAACCATTTAGTTAGTAAGTCATTCAATCACCTGCAATCACTGCATAAACTTGCTCTCTCAAATTCACTATAGTACCAGTAATCATTTATTTTTAAGGGATCATCAGTTGTTTACCATGAAACACTGTTTCGGCGATTTAAAAACAAAACAGTATATTACATCATGGCTCCCCAGTAGTGTTGATCAAACGCCACCTCCCTTAATCTTAGGGGAAAAAATTGTTACAAATATTAGATCTAGTTTCCTATTGTTAATTACTTTATCTAAACTATTAATGTTATAAAAATGAATTTCTGACCTGTGAGATTAATCTGTTTTCAAATTCAAAATGGATATATTTTTTAATTTACGAGTCTTGTATTTATAAAATTAGGATTAATCCATTTGACTACTTATGATTAGTATTTTGTGTATTTACATTCTTATTTATTGAAAATTAAATATATATAAAGGTTAAAAATATTTATGCATTTATACATCTTCTATCTATTTCTTCTTCTATCTATCTATCTATCTATCTATCTAGCTATCTATCTCTCTCTCTCTCTCTCTCTCTATATATATATATATATATATAATAAACTCATTTTTCCCCTGTGATTTTGACCTTAATAGGATTAAAAATCAAGATATTTCATGCAAATGTAATATGCACAAACTGCAGCACAATACCCGAAGGGTGTTATAGGCATATTACCTCTCCACTTTCTCGCTAATCGTAGATTCTTATATTTTTTCTGTTGAGAGTTCACTGTCAAAATCGGTTAAGATCAATGGAAGTAGTAAAATCTTTTCTCTCTAATTAATTCCTCCTTCCCCCACCATCCATTTACACCGTTGCGTGATCGTTCACAAGGGACAGTTACAAACAAACACCGGTTTCGGTTTTCTGTACTTCGTAGTTGCTTAAAAAACTGGAATGGAATTTCACCGTGCCTTTCTCTTCGATGCTTCCTATTGGGTGAAACGCACCACGCTTACTTTTACGTTGCTAAATTGCCATTTATTTCCCAACATTTATACACTAAAAAAACCCCCCAAGGATTCTTTCCATTTTTAAATAAACATATAATACATCATTTGCGTGTTATTTCGTTTTGTTGGATGTTTTTTTTTCTGTTTTCGTTTTTCCGACTTTTAAAAAGTTTAACATCGTTTTTTAAAAATTATTATTGAAACAGGGTTATTACTTTGCTAATTCCTTACTCCCCCTTACACACACACACACACACACACACACACACACACACACACACACACACCTACAAACACCCGGCAAACGCCGGGTACCCTCGCTAGTATAAAAATAAATACGAAATCTGCATTAATCAAAATATGATATTTAAACGAATTTTATGACCGGGAAATACCAGGCGGCCTGCTAGTATATATATATATATATATATATATATATATATATATATATATATATATATATATATATATATATATATAAAATTATATATGGCAATTAAGCTACACAAAATATTACGCGTTTCATCCACGCTAGGATTCGTCAGGCTTATGCGAAGAGTTGTGCTTGTCCCGCGTTTTTATATCCGCACCTTCTATTGAGTTTTTAGTTAGTCAATCAGAATCCTAGTTTCCACCACTCCCTTCATAATCAGTCAATGGGCAGGCACTTACAGGGAAAAGGTCCAGTTGACCTTGGGTTCATCCCTTTCTTTGTGTGTGCTTTTTTAGCGGAAAGCGTAGATATATAGTGATTTGACCTATTTTAAACCTAGGTGTAGTTAAATTTGTGTTTTTTTATTATGTTAGTTTATATATTCATATCCGGCATTCGGACAACATGACCAGTCCATCTGAGCTGGCGTTGAGCAACAGTAGCGGTGATAGTGGGAATGTCAGCCTCACTCAGGACGCTGGTGTTGGTGCGTCGGTCCTCTCAACTAATTCTGAGGATTTTTCGGAGGCATCTTTGGTGGTACGTCTCCAGGGTTTTTACGTGCCTCCTGTATGTGGTCCAGGTCTCCGATCCATAGAGAAGAGTGGGCAGCAAGACAGCTTTATATACCATGATTTTGGTCTTTGCCAGAAGGTCACGGTTCTCAAATACTCTCTTCCTTAGCCTTGAGAAAGCCCCACTGGCACAGCTGAGACGGTGTTGTATTTCATCATCTATGTTGGCTTTTGATGATAGGATGCTGCCTAGGTATGGGAAGTGGTCCACATTTTCCAGTCTAGCGTTGTCGATGGAGATGTTTGGGGGTGAGACTGGAGTACTGTTTGGCGCCTCCCAAAACAGATTTTCTACTCTCAGCTTGTTGAGGGAAAGCGTGCCCAGGGTGGCCAAAAGATGAGGTATAAGGACAACACCAAAGCAAATCTAAAGCGGTTTCACATGGACCTTGAGACATGGGAGGACGTGGCTGGGAGCAGGTTGGCATGGAGGAGCGCTGTCCACGAAGGTGCTGCGCTTTATAGTAGTGACCTTAATCAAGCTGCTGAGGATAAACGCAAGCACAGAAAGGACAGATTATCAACCAGACACACCCAACCCCACCCCACCACCACTACCTTTATCTGCCCAAATTGCACAAGACAAATTGGGTCTAGGATTGGGCTCTATGCTCACCTGAGGACCCACAGAAGCCGGAGGACAGTCTTACTCGG
The DNA here is from genome assembly GCF_053919585.1 of Euprymna scolopes. Classification (NCBI taxonomy): domain Eukaryota; kingdom Metazoa; phylum Mollusca; class Cephalopoda; order Sepiida; family Sepiolidae; genus Euprymna; species Euprymna scolopes. The sequence goes on along the minus strand of NC_136499.1, from coordinate 50,423,739 downwards.
ACACGAGTGACCGCCGATGATGATGATGATATTCATTATATATATATATATATATATATATATATATTATTTTTTTATATGTAGGTATGATAATTTATGCATATGCATTTTTATTTTATAATTAAAATAAGATTTAAACATTCATAGAAGAAAGGCACATAATAGTTAAGCCCAGTTCCCTCTCAATGTTAAAAATGGTTTTCTAAAGAGTAACATTATTATTTAGAAATACGTTCGTAACAAGGGGGTGTTGTTAATATTTTGTTCTTGCATCGTTTTCTCACTTTATTTATCAATCGTCGACTATTTTCAACTGTTTATAAAAACTTTCAAGTAGCATGTTGTACACTAACGAAGAACTGAAAACTTTTTGCTTTGTTTAAAATGAAGATCAACCTTTTGTTGTCTTTCAATTTGCAATACATAACAAGGAAAACATTTGATAAAAACATGCCCGTAAATTATCCGAGAATTTATGCAATAATTTGAAAATTTGCGAAAAAAAAATCCTAATTAAATATTTATAAATATTAAAAGAATCGGAATCGAAATCGTGAATCGAATCGGAATCGGAAATTATGTACAGAGTCGGTTATTGGATCGGAATCGGGAAAAGTTTGTAATCGTCCCACTACTAATGGTTACTTTGTATAAGTAGTTTAGTTTTTTTTAATAGTAATTTGACATTAGTGTTCAAAGTTGGTAACAACATCTACAAGTCGTTGTCTGCCTTTTAACTAAATTGATTCAGCACCAGCAGCCTATAGATTATTGACAATGGCCGCTACTTCTAATTTCCTTCTCTTGTCAGTCCTATTTAGCAGCAGAAGATGTCCTCAAAATGAACTGAAAACGTTCGTAATAATATTGGACATATATTAACATCTTTGATTTTCACACAAAAAAAGATAATAAGAAAAATATAAAAAATAAAAAAGGTATAATTAAACAGCATCTGTCTGTTATCTTGTTTGTTTAAATGAAATATTGCAGTATTAATTAAGAATTGATTATATAATGTTAAATTGAATTTAAAAAAAAATCTTAATGCTGCAATATTTTAAGTTATAAATTTATTATATTTTTTACTAGGATATCGTGTCCCTTTCTTTTTCACGTTTTACAACTAGCCCTTTTACTTTTCCATGATTAAACCGTAACCATCTTACTTTTCATGCTCGAATTTTTCTATGTAATATATATATATATATATATATATATATATATATATATATATATATATATATATATATATATATATATGTGTGTGTGTATATATATATGTATATATATTAACGTTTATTATAATATAATATATATTTTAATACTTATTTTAAAATGTTATAGTCATATATATGTACAATTATTTCCATTATTAAACAACGCCGCAGCTTACACAAACCATGAAAGCCGCAGACCGGAAGTTCAGGACTTTGGTTTCACCCTCCTTTGAGTTCGTCAGTTGAACATATCTGAACTCAGGGTTCGAAACCTGACTCGCTTGCATGTGAGGAGAGCACCCTGCCACATGAGCTACCACGTTTTATACAAGAAAGTCTATTAACTAACACAGATCAAACAAACTGCGACGAAGTCTGACTGTGGAATATAACTACTACTTTTCAACAAGGGTATAGCCATCAAACCACTAAGAACCCATACCGTTGTCTACAATAGGATTTTATACTTTACTATAAAAACAATAAAGACTCGGTAAATACTTAGACATATATAACTTAAGTGCGATCAGTAAGAATTGAAACCAAAACACAGCTCTCCAGCGTTATTCCTTACCATCTGAACTAAGTGTATATGCATGTTGTTAAACGCATAAATGCATATTTGCACAAACGAAGAGATTACACATTACGCCGAACTAGTTTAAATATCAAGTTTAAATTATATAGACCAAAATTGACGAAGTAGTTTGGTAGAGACCGTTCTGTGATAGACAGAGATTTACCCTAGATGCTATATAATTATACACAATGTAGAAAATATGCACAAATAGAACTATCCGTAATACTAAAATGAAACAAATCATCCAATAAGAAAACAGGAAAACCATAAATGAATTAATAAAAGTTATTTTTAAAAGGGATATGTAAATTAGTACAAACACAAATTTGTATATAAAGTGATAACGTACGTATAAAAATGTGTGTGAAAGGTGATAACGTACGTATGAATAATGATGTAATAACGTACGTACGAATAATGATGTAATAACGTACGTACGAATATTGATGTAATAACGTACGTACGAATAATGATGTAATAACGTACGTACGAATAATGATGTAATAACGTACGTACGAATAATGATGTAATAACGTATGCACGAATAATGATGTAATAACGTATGTACGAATAATGATGTAATAACGTATGTACGAATAATGATGTAAAAACGTACGTACGAATAATGATGTAATAACGTATGCACGAATAATGATGTAATAACGTATGTACGAATAATGGTGTAATAACGTATGTACGAATAATGATGTAATAACGTACGTACGAATAATGATGTAATAACGTACGTACGAATAATGATGTAATAACGTACATACGAATAATGATGTAATAACGTATGTATGAATAATGATGTAATAACGTATGTACGAATAATGATGTAATAACGTATGTACGAATAATAATGTAATAACGTACGTACGAATAATGATGTAATAACGTATGTACGAATAATGATGTAATAACGTATGTACGAATAATGATGTAATAACGTATGTACCCATAATGATGTAATAACGTATGTACGAATAATGATGTAATAACGTATGCACGCATAATGATGTAATAACTTATGTACGAATAATGATGTAATAACGTATGTACGAATAATGATGTAATAACGTACGTACGAATAATGATGTAATAACGTATGTACGAATAATGATGTAATAATGTATGTACAAATAATGATGTAATAACGTATGTACGAATAATGATGTAATAACGTACGTACGAATAATGATGTAATAACGTATGTACGAATAATGATGTAATAACGTATGTACGAATAATGATGTAATAACGTACGTACGAATAATGATGTAATAACGTATGTACGAATAATGATGTAATAACGTATGTACGAATACTGATGTAATAACGTATGCCCGAATAATGATGTAATAACGTATGTTCGAATAATGATGTAATAACGTACGTACAAATAATGATGTAATAGCGTATGTACGAATAATGATGTAATAACTTATGTACAAATAATGATGTAATAACGTATGTACGAATACTGATGTAATAACGTACGTATGAATAATGATGTAATAACGTATGTACGAATAATGATGTAATAACGTATGTACGAAAAATGATGTAATAACTTATGTACGAATAATGATGTAATAACGTATGTACGAATAATGATGTAATAACGTATGTACGAATAATGATGTAATAACGTATGTACGAATAATGATGTAATAACGTATGTACGAATAATGATGTAATAACGTATGTACGAATAATGATGTAATAACGTATGTACGAATAATGATGTAATAACGTATGTACGAATAATGATGTAATAACTTATGTACGAATAATGATGTAATAACGTATGTACGAATAATGATGTAATAACGTATGTACGAATAATGATGTAATAACGTATGTACGAATAATAATGTAATGTACGAATAATGATGTAATAACGTATGTACGAATAATGATGTAATAACTTATGTACGAATAATGATGTAATAACGTATGTACGAATAATGATGTAATAACGTATGCACGAATAATGATGTAATAACGTAAGTACGAATAATGATGTAATAACGTATGTACGAATAATGATGTAATAACGTACGTACGAATAATGATGTAATATCGTATGTACGAATAATGATGTAATAACGTATGTACGAATAATGATGTAATAACGTATGTACGAATAATGATGTAATAAGGTATGTACGAATAATGATGTAATAACGTATGTACGAATAATGATGTAATAACTTATGTACGAATAATTATGTAATAACGTATGTACGAATAATGATGTAATAAGGTATGTACGAATAATGATATAATAACGCATGTACGAATAATGATGTAATAACGTATGCACGAATAATGATGTAATAACGTATGTACGAATAATGATGTAATAACGTATGTACGAATAATGATGTAATAACGTACGTACGAATAATGATGTAATATCGTATGTACGAAAAATGATGTAATAACGTATGTACGAATAATGATGTAATAACGTATGTACAAATAATGATGTAATTACGTATGTACGAATAATGATGTAATAACTTATGCACAAATAATGATGTAATAACGTATGTACGAATAATGATGTAATAAGGTATGTACGAATAATGATGTAATAACGTATGTACGAATAATGATGTAATAACTTATGTACGAATAATTATGTAATAACGTATGTACGAATAATGATGTAATAAGGTATGTACGAATAATGATATAATAACGTATGTACGAATAATGATGTAATAACGTATGTACGAATAATGATGTAATAACGTATGTACGAAAAATGATGTAATAACTTATGTACGAATAATGATGTAATAACCTATGTACGAATAATGATGTAATAACGTATGTACCAATAATGATGTAATAACGTATGTACGAATAATGATGTAATAAGGTATGTACGAATAATGATGTAATAACGTATGTACGAATTATGATGTAATAACGTATGTACGAATAATGATGTAATAACGTATGTACGAATAATGATGTAATAACTTATGTACGAATTATGATGTAATAACGTATGTACGAATAGCAATATGTGAAAAGTGATAACGCATTCATAAATCTAAATATATGTAGATGGTGATAACTAGGGCTGTGACAACAGAATATTCTTTTCATTCTTTTGACTCTCAAGTATATATCCGACACAGTAAGACACAGTCAATCAACCGAGAACCACATCCGTCTATATAAAAACATATAAGATATTAACGGATATGTACTCAAGAGGCAAAACAATGAAAAGAATATGCTGTTGTCACAGCCCTAGTAATCATAGAGTGCTTCTTCAGAATCAATCCTTATGAGGAAAATATAAAAACTAACAGAGGAACAAGCAGAATAAATGGCTGGATTTACAAATGTTTCATGTTGTGATTAAAGAATTTATAAGTTAAGGTTGCGGAAGAATTCGGATTGAAAATCTGTGGATGCCAGGAAAGAATTTTACCAAGGTGAGAAAAAAAAAAAAAAAAAAAAAAAATTAAGATAAGTTTTGAAACATGCTCGAAAGAGGGTTAAAAGGACAACTGGGTACGAAGTAGGCATAGAAATTCAAACAACTTAATGAAAAGTATAGTTAAAAGAAAATGTCATAGAGGAAATTAAACAAATAATGCTAACAAAAAATGCAAAAGTGAAGAGATACGAAAATAGAAATGAACACTAATAAGCATAGGTTGTTTGGTTTGTACCAGAAATTCTACGAATAGCCGATCAAATTAAGTAAATGAAGTACTAAAGTCAGAAGAGTGCACATTTTTTTTTTGGGGGGGTGATATTTGGAGTGTAAAGAGAAACATAATGGAAGTGAATGGGAGACGTGAAGAATGAAATACAAAGTTAGTTAAAGCAATCCCAAGACGTTGTGAAAGTGAGCAAACAATGCATGAAAATTCCAAATTGGAAGACTCCCGGACCAGTGACGGAATGTACGCATTTTCGTTTATAGATGCCACATATTTGTTTGTTTTGTTTGCGACACTTTTTGAACGAATTCAATTTTTTTTTTTTGATAAGTGAGTCACAACATATCAAGGCCCCAATGCGACTCGAGGACATTGAGTAGAATTTAATTATTTAGCAGGGCGGTTCAACAAAAACTTATTTAGATTGGACTTCAAGACGACCATCTTGAAGTTAGCGCGGAAGCAGGCTAGCGGAACAGAGTTCCACGGGCGGTCAGTTCTAGGCAAAAAAGCTTTGTTCATGCAATTTACGCTTAGATTACAGACAGTGAGGGAAAGTGTTAGCAGTGTTTGTAGCTAGGTGAGTGCTTTTTGTGTAACTTTGGCAGGGGATACCATCGATTGAAGGTCAGACGAAAATAACGACAGAACCGAAACAGACTTACGACGTCTCTTCTGTGGGAAAGAGGTTGCAAGGATGAAAAAAGAAAAAGCAAAAAAAAAAAAAAAAAAAAAAAAGCATCGCCTACTAGGTTTCGAAGCCGATTTGAACTATATCAAGGCAGAATAGGGTCCTCCGATCAGTTCCCGCCAAGATGTGGCAACAGTACTCAATTTTAGGATATAATTGGTTTTTATACAAACAGACGATTGCGTCGGTTGTTATATATTTTGTGGAGAGACAGAATAACGCAACTACTTTTCCAGCGACCTTGTCACAGAGTTGATGTAAGTCTTAATTTTAGCTCAGGAGTGAAGGTTAGTTCCAGAAGCTTTTCAAAGCTGGGTGCTTCCTGAGACGAGACTTATTCATATCAATTGTGGTCAACTGGGGATCAAAGCGTGGATGGTGAAATAATAGATGTTTAGTTTTAAATGCGTTAAAATTAACCATCCAACTTTTGCCCCATCACACCACCTACTCATGATCGAAGAAGAGAGAAAGATCTTGGTCGTTGCTGGCCTTTGAAGTGTTGCCATAGATGATAGTGTAGTTTGCGTATATGTCGGCGAATGTACTTGGAATGTGATTTGGGATATCATTGATGAAAATAAGGTGCCCAGAATGGATTCTTAAGGCACACCAACCTTGACATTTTGAGCTTCATTTATAGAAAAGAGCAATTTTACCTTAATGCTAGTTGAGAATAATTGTCCATTCACTAAGGTGATATATATATATATATATATATATATATATATATATATATATATATATATATACTATCAGGTAATATATATACCTTGTAAAAATGTAATTATCCAGGTATACACGGTAAAACGCTATAAAAAACGCAGTACATTCAGGTACTAATGAGAATTAGGAAAGTTGTAGACCTCGTATACGGCATAATAACGTTGACACACCGGTTCCGGTTGGATCACCGAAGTAAAGCAACGTTAAACCTGGTCAATATCAAATGGGTGGCCATTTGTGAATGCCAGGTGCTGTATGTGCTCTCGGCGTATCTCGGCATTGTTTCCAGTCGTTCTGGACTTCTCATTGCCACTGTATCAAACAGTGCCGATTCAGGAGAGGCGTGGTTGGTGATTACGCAACCCATGCCTCACAATTTCACGCACAACTGCCCCTGCAGGGGGTTATCCTTTGTCTTTCGAGACCTCGCTAGGTTCAGCTACGCTGATATGTTGTAAACAACGACACACGTGTCATCTTTTTTTCTTCTGATTTGTTGTTGTTAGTGCTTCTACGCGAAGAAACACACACACACACACACACACACACACACACACACACACACACACACACACACACACACACACACACAGAGGCTTCTGACAATTACAATATGTTTGTTACAGCAAGCGTGAAGTTTGCAATACTGGAAACGGAGACAAAATAAATGATTGGCAAAATGGCTGAACTTACGGATGCTTCATGTGGTGATGAAGAAAATTCATAAGTTAGCTACGTATAACATTTCACAGTTTATCAACGAATAGATCTTAACACAAAATACATTTAACGTAATATTTATTTAGTTAGATATAGTTTCCCAACATTCAAGCGTTTTTGCACAAAGCACCATATTCTAAAATCATCACATTGCATTACAAACACACACAAACACACGCACACACACGTATATATATATATATATATATATATATATATATATATATATATGACTACTTCATTTAATCACATAAATTTATATACGAAAGTATAATTTTATGTGTAAACTTTAAGTATTTACTTCAACAGTGCTCACTACATAGGAAGAGCTAGGTAGTAAGTTATAAAAATATATATGGCAATCAAACTACACAGCTTGACGAATCCTAGCGTTGATGAAACGCGGAATATTCTGTGTAGCTTAATTGCCATATATATATATATATATATATATATATATATATATATATATATATATATATATATATATATATATCAGTGCGGCTAGACAGGCAACTATCTCAAGCCAGGATTTAAACCCGACCGCTTATATGACAGTCAAGGCGCCTAACCATTATGCTAATCGACGGCTGCTGTGCGAGTCCTGAATTAACGATGTTTTGACATCATTCGAAATACTTAAGCTCAATCTGTTTACACAAACAGCATCGTTTTATACGCTAATGGTAATTCGTGTATCACTTCTCAATATGCTCAACTCAAGATGAGGAACATTATAGTCATCCACATACAGTACTGTTTCGCTGTTTCACAGCTCATCAGTGCGGCTAGACAGGAAACTATATATATATATATATATATATATATATATATATATATATATATATATATATATATATATATAATAGACTTTTCCTCCGTCGGTTTCGACGTATAAGGTTTGGCCACAACAACTAAGTTGCTCAGAAATTTGTTTATAGTGGTGAAGGCTTCGTGTAGAATAATCCACGCTTTTTGGTATTACTGCTAACCCCCGTCGGTGTAGATAACTGCCACAGAACAGAGTATACAGTAGATATACATATATATCTATATATATATGTATATATATTTATATGTATATACATATATATGTATATCTGTATCTATATATATTTATATCTATATATGTATATACATATATATATGTATATGTATATCTATATATATTTATATCTATATATCTAAATATTATAGAAATCGCTTCGGACAATGTATGAAGCCACTTGATGCACAAAGCTAACAAGAACGAAGATGATTATCGCAAAGACAGGACTTATTGTTGAAATGACCAAGACTATAAGTAGGAGAAAAACCGTAAGCAGTCCCACAAGCTTGTAGTACTTAGGAAAAAGCTACGGAATGATGCTAGGTCTTAAGAGGGCATCCTAAGTGGGAATGTGTGCAACAAAATGCTTGTTCACATTACATTACAATTTCTACAAGTGGGTACAACCTGAGAAACATGACAAGGAAAGAATTCTAGAAGCAAATGATCTGAGGAAAGTATTCCGGCATCTGAATCGGGGTGGGATTTTGCTCTTCGGCGGGTTTTACGGGGCAGTTTACATTCAGTGTGTCCCAGTGCAGCAAGTTCGCCAGATCACATTTTATGGAAGAACTTATAAAGCAAGCTCTAGGATGAAACAGTTCGGCGATGAAAGATATATATATATATATATATATATATAGTCATCCACATACAGTACTGTTTCGCTGTTTCACAGCTCATCAGTGCGGCTAGACAGGCAACTACCTCAAGCCAGGATTGAAACCCGACCGTTTGTACGGCAGTCAAGGCTCCTAACCATTACGCTATTGGCAGCTGCTTGAACGAGTAGTGAGTTTAACGATGTTTTGATATCGTTCGAAATACCTCCGCTCGATTTGTTTACACAAAGAGCGTCGCTTATATGCTAATGGTAATTCGTGTTTCACTTCTCAATATGCTCAACTCAAGGTGAGGAGCACTATAGTCATCCACATACAGTACTGTTTCGCTGTTTCACAGCTCATCAGTGCGGCTAGACAGGCAACTACCTCAAGCCAGGATTGAAACCCGACCGTTTGTACGGCAGTCAAGGCTCCTAACCATTACGCTATTGGCAGCTGCTTGAACGAGTAGTGAGTTTAACGATGTTTTGATATCGTTCGAAATACCTCCGCTCGATTTGTTTACACAAAGAGCGTCGCTTATATGCTAATGGTAATTCGTGTTTCACTTCTCAATATGCTCAACTCAAGGTGAGGAGCACTATAGTCATCCACATACAGTACTGTTTCGCTGTTTCACAGCTCATCAGTGCGGCTAGACAGGCAACTACCTCAAGCCAGGATTGAAACCCGACCGTTTGTACGGCAGTCAAGGCTCCTAACCATTACGCTATTGGCAGCTGCTTGAACGAGTAGTGAGTTTAACGATGTTTTGATATCGTTCGAAATACCTCCGCTCGATTTGTTTACACAAAGAGCGTCGCTTATATGCTAATGGTAATTCGTGTTTCACTTCTCAATATGCTCAACTCAAGGTGAGGAGCACTATAGTCATCCACATACAGTACTGTTTCGCTGTTTCACAGCTCATCAGTGCGGCTAGACAGGCAACTACCTCAAGCCAGGATTGAAACCCGACCGTTTGTACGGCAGTCAAGGCTCCTAACCATATATATATATATATATATAGAGAGAGAGAGAGAGAGAGAGAGGCAGTGGGTGGTGCACCAGCCTTGATGTGGCAACAATACACTACGGATAAACAATTGATAACTTTATCAAGATATACAATACTGGCAGTTGTGAGAAGTTTTCTATTAGGTTGAAAAGAAAGTTAAATTAAATTTGATCTCAAATGATGTATTTTCAAATAAGTTTTCCTTATAACACCTTTACTTCATATATAATTTTAAAGAGCTCTATCTAATCGTTTATAAATAAGTATGTCTGATTTTCAGAACGTTGAATACAAAATGGAATAAAAGTAAATTTGCATAATTTTCTTGTTTCAATTCAAGCTAGGCCGAAATGCTGATGACACAGCTTGCGACATAACCGAAACGTTTGGCGCAGGAACAACTACTGAACTCACAACACAATGGTGGTTAAAGAAATTTCGCGGCGGCGACGAGAGTCTTGAAGATGATGAGCAATCGGATATTACCAACGATCAATTAAGAGCCTTAGTCGAAGCAAATCTACACATAACTTGCTTCTGAATTAAATGTAATGTATACGACGTTTTCCAATCACTTGAGAGAGATTGGAAAGACAAAAAAAAAGTGATATATTGGTGTCTCACGAATTGAACGACAACCAAAATAAACGCCGTTATGAAGTGTCATCTCCCTTCTATTACGCAACAAGAACGACCCGTTTCTTGACAGGGTTGTGACTTGGGATAAAATGTGGGTTTTTATGACAATCGGCGACGCTCAACTCAGTGGTTAGACGCCGAAGAGCTTCACGACACTTCCCGAAGCCAAAGTTGCACCAAAAGAAGGTCATGCTGATTGTTTGGTGGTCTGCGATCGGTCTCATCCATTACAGATTTTTTTAATGCAGACGAAACAGAAAAAAAAGCCCAATTATCATTCACGACAATACCCAACGGCACGTTTCTAAACTGACTCTGCAGATGTTGGACGAATTACTTTCCAGACCTCTCATCTACCGACTACCATTTTTTCAAGCATTTCAACAACTTTCTGCGTGAGGAATTCTTAAAAAAACCTAAGTGACATCAAAAACGCCTTCAGCGATTTCATCGCCACCAAAACGCTAGATTTTTACGTTACTGGCATAAATACACTTGTTTTGCGTCAGCAAAATGTGTTGATTCTGATGGTTCGATCAATAATTTTTTGCTTGAGTCACGATATGTTCCTCTAAATTTAAAAGTCTTTTCAACTTGATAGATCCATACAGGAACACCCACATCGTTTTGCAGCAGATTTAGTAATATCATCTATGTATTTATTGCAATACATGTTTTTTAGGGGTTTGAACGTTGAAGGGTGTTAATAGCTATCACTATGTGGGTGAAAAGGTTTCTTATAATTATTAAAAGAAAAGGAGTTTTGTCTTGGGAGAAATGAATATAACAACCCAGCTTCTGGCACAATTCAGCCTGAAGGCAATTTTCTAAGGATTTTGGGACGTGTGTTAGATTTTAACACATTTCAAGAAAATAGCGTAGTTTAATCTACAAAAATACTCATCTCGGTCGCAATTGCATCAGCGTCATCATTTATGAAGATCAAGAATAATAAATATTCAAGTATCGATCCTTGGAGCACACCAACATTAATATTATGTTGCGATCAAGAACGACCAGGATTTTTATTAGCTTAGAAGCACGTGCTTATATTAAATATTTATATTATGTGGTCGTCCTTTGACTATGATCACAATGTAGTATCTGTGTTAGATTTTGGCGGGCACTGCTAAGGGCCAGAACGATTATTATGATTAATTGTTAAGTTATTTATGTTAAAAAAGATATTCAGAAAATTTTTTAGAAGAAAAGAATGCCAGTTAAAAAAGTTAAAAAAATATTTCTTTCAATATTTAACTGGGATATTTTGGCTCCCAGAAAAATGCTATAAATAGAGGCAAGGCATAAACAAAGCTAGTTTGAAATTTGGTTTAGTAAATAACGATGTGGCTAACGTGATAAACAAGATTGCCCACTCTGACTGAGATAAGAGACACGTAAGTCCGGACAAATCAGAATTAACGGGAGTAACAGGGAGTCGAAGAGACAAGTTGATAGTTAGCTAGCCACTGGGTTAATTAGCAGACAGAAGTTGTTCTTGTGGTGCGATGGAAGCATCTACGGACCAACTAAGGAAAATGTAAGGGAGAAGATTAAGAGCTGCAAACTCCGAGACGTGGGACATTTTGGAAATAAAGATCTGGAAATGATAACTCAGCGTTTTGAGTGTTCCATGCGGAAGAAGATGCCTTCATTTCAGGTGCCTACCGCCAGAGGAGAGGGAGACAATGTATAAGGTATGTGATCATGTCGGGTGTCAAGCAGACAATGGTGTTGTTCGTCATTGTTAGACTGTTCCGTTTAAAGTCCCGTTCGTTATTCTCGTGAATATGTGAAACACTCACATACATATAACACCCTATGGACAAATAACAGTAAGTGTCCTTACAATTTTAACCACTAGACGATGCATGAGTATCGATTACAGAAACACATATACCCTATATACATTATACATGAATAGACACGGTTATATAAACCCGACAATGCAACATTCGTCCAGTAATACTATACGAATTTCCATGAGACGAACTTTATGCCCGACCTTATTATAGACCTTGGATATATCAAGCGATATCGCCATTGCTTCAGCTGTATTTTTTTGTGTATGGATGGTTGCGTTCATATATAAGAAATTCATTTTTATACTATGAAAAGGTTAGTAATTACAATTAAGAATAGGAAATTGGGGAAAAAAAATTTTTGTAACTTGTCTTCTTCCTAAGATTAAGGGTGGTGGTGTTTGATCAACACTGCTGGGGAGCCATGATGTAATACACTGTTTTGTTTTTAAATCCCCGAAACAGTGTTTCATGGTAAACAACTGATGATCCCTTAAAAAATATAAAAATTGGTATTATAGTAAATTTGAGAGTTGATGCAGTGATTGCAGGTGATTAAATGACTTACTGACTAGATGTTTTTTTTTTTGATGAATGATAAAAAATAATTTTTTGTGTGGTTTCAAATGTTAAAAACTTCAAAGACTATATATATATATATATATATATATATATATATATATATATATATATATATATTATGGCTATATACAGACCAATGTTATACTTGTTCTGAAACATATTAGGTTGTTGTGAAATTAAAAAAAATAAATAAATATGCCAGCTGACCGGACGACAGAGCTAAAATCAAGCTTAATAATCACGTTTCAAAAAAGGAAAAAGGTTGAAGAATGCATTGGAGATGAAAAAGCGGTGGAAAACTGGGAAGCTAACTTCTATATATATATATATATATATATATATATATATATATATATATGCCATATTATCTTATATATGTATATATATATATGCGTTAATATGTATATGTATGTAAATATATATATATGTATATATAATGTGTAATATATATGTTTACATATATGAGTTCATATGTACATATGTATCATATATATATATATATATACTAGGGGCGTGCAATAAGTAATGCCCCTGACCCACTTCCAGTTGTCTGATCTAGCTGAAATTTTGAATGTGCAATGATTTATATCTCTACGAGGTATGTGGCAAATTATAGCTCTAAACTAATTGTGGTTTCTGTTTTACAGGTGTTTGAACTGAGTCAGGTGTGAAATAGAGCCTGTCGAGCAGTGATCCGGTTTGTGTATTTGAAAGGACGCACACCACAGGAGACTTATGAAATGAAAGAAACTTATGGTGATAATGCCCCATCATATGACCTTGTAAAACGCTGGCATCGTGAATTCAAACATGGCCGGAAGTCTGTGGAAACAGCTCCCAGACCTGGTCGCCCCCCTTCTGCCATTGATGAGGCATCTGTCCGTCAAGTTGAGGCTGCCATTTTTGAAGATCGGCGCATTACTATTCGCCAAATAGCCCAAGATGTCAAGATTAGTACAGGGTCTTTGGGAACTATAATTCATGACCGTTTGCATATGCATAAGGTGTCTGCCAGATGGCTCCCCAGGTTTCTCACACCATTCCAGAAGCGAGAACGCATCGAGTGCTCGATGATGAATTTGGAGATGTGCCAAGAAGATGAGTCAAAGTTTTTTAAAAGACTGATTACACAGGATGAAACCTGGGTCCATCACTATGATCCAGAGATCAAAGCCCAGTCAATGCAGTGGAAGCACTTGGACTCATCACTTCCAAAGAAGGCAAGAGTGCAGCTCTCCGCTGACAAGGTCATGCTCACAGTTTTCTGGGACCAGGACGGAGTAGTGATGACAAATTTCCTCGCAAAGGGTACCACAATTACAGGAGCCTATTATACTTCACTTTTGAGGAAATTAAGGAAACCTATCAAAATCAAGAGGCGGGGCAAGATCAGCAAAGGTTCGCTCCTCCTGCAGGACAACGCTCCGGTCCACAACTCGCATGTCGCCAGATCAGAATCACGGGCGTGTGGTTATGAAATCCTACCCCATCCTCCCTACTCTCCTGACCTTGCACCCTCTTTCACCTCTTCCCAGCCATGAAGTTGTTTTTGAAAGGAAAGCGTTTCCCAGATGATGCAGCCTTGCTTTCTGAAGTCACGTCGTGGTTGGAGGACCAACCTGGTGTGTTCTACAAAAACGGTTTCCAGAGCGGCATCAAACGATGAGAGAAATGCATAACTCTGGGTGTTTCCTATGTAGAGAAAGACTAATAACGGTGCCAAGTTTCGTTGCTCTACTGCTATGGGAAGTGGTTCAGGGGCATTACTCATTGGACACCACTCGTACATATATATATATATATATATATATATATATATATATATATATATGCGTTAATAACTGTTATAATATCTGCAGAAGAACAGAATTGCCTAAATGTATACAATAGTCTGGGAAGAAGTTTAGTATTTACGTCAAGTTGATCGTCTACCGGAAAACACAGGAAAGTAAAATGGTCGATTATTATGATGGGTAAAACTGAAGGAATGTCATCAAAGCGAAATAAATATTTACAGCTGAAATATTTACAGTTAATAATTTTCAGGAATGTAACTTGATGGATGAAATGTTATCCTGATATTTATGTTTTCACAAAGAATGTGTCGGGCGGTTTTAGGAGTTTAGAACAAAGAAAATGGATAAACAAAAACATTTTTAGAAATAACAGGTGATGTTATATATTATTTTTTTGGAGGGGGATCCTTGAAGATGAGTAATTTGTGTATTTATTTTATTTAGTTGCGGACTGTTTTCCTCATCTTCATAGCATTCCTGTCCCTGAAGAAGGCCAGGGGATGAGTTGACCAAAGCCTGGTGAAACAACACTTACAACTATGAAGATGAGGATAATAGTCCGCAAATAGATAAAATAAATAAACATGTGATTAGTTTTGATGCTACGTAGGGAGTAACGTCAGATAAGGGAGTCAGTTTTAGATTACACATAGAAAGTAGAGAGTTAGAGTGGACAGTCTGTAACTGAGAGTTGTGAGGGTGGAGACAGACGAATGTTAGTCATAGAAGCACTGGACTGGGAAAATGAACATATGTAGTTGGGAAAAGAAAACAGCGTGCCATCTCGGAACCAACAACGTACAACCACAATAAATAACGTTAAATATGAAACTGCTTGTTTGATTGAGTTTTTCGTGAAAAACATGGCTACAAATAAAACGATTCTGATTTAAGGTATGCCGTTCTTTGAACAAATGAAAATTTTTTTTTTATATGACCTTCTGTCTATAAACTGTTTAGTATGTCGACCCATACAGATAACCATTATATACACATCAACAAGAGAAACAGTTATACGCCAGATGATAATACATAAGTAGACGCCACATACATTAAATAGACGACGCGTTAACAAGATGAAGACTTTATAGACAACACACATATATACGCTCGTTATACACCCCCAGTATACAGCATTTACGAGGTGGTGAACTATCACTAGATTGATTAATGATTAAAAAATTTCAGCGACGAGTGGGAAGAAAACTTATGGTACGATAATTTTGCAGGCCATTTTTATCGTAAGAGGTTTTGACAACTGGTACCAGTTAGGAAAATTTTCAGCTAAATATTTCATAATTATACGATATAGCCCACAGTAGACGGGTTAATCCGCAGGTAAAGAATAAGCCCTATCGCGTGCTATTATCCAGACGCGAGACGGTGAAGAGCTAGCTGCTTATTGTGTGAACTAGATTTCTTGATTTGTTTTTATAATTGAAAAGCATTATTATCAACGGCTCCTCTTTAGCGCAACCATTGTGCAATTACGCTTTGTGAATGACCGTTATAAGTGAGCGTGCACACATATATAAAATACATACATATATAATACATATAAACACACACACACACACACACACACACACACACACACACACACACACACATATATATACATATATCTATAACACATTATATATACATATTATTAAACATATACATATTAACATATGTAAACCCGTATGTATAAGTTAATGTAATATAATAGAGCTGTGTGTGTGCGCATTGTGTGTGTGTGTATATATATATATATATATATATATATATATATATATATATATATATATATATATATATATATAAAGCTAAATGTCTGTGTATGTGTCTGGTCACGAATAGGCTCCTATATGGTTGACTATTATAGAAAACTGATCACAGATAATGATAGAAGATGGGTATGTTTGATCTGGCATAATGATGATTCATTAAAATTGTGGGGTCTGCGTTCGCGCCTGGTCCACAAAGTATGGAAATAAAAAATTAAAAAAAAAAACGTTTACAAGTGTTTTTGATATAACATAAGACTACTTTGATAAGTATGTTTTAACTTAAATAGGGATGGTATAATAAAATTCTGGGGTCTGCGTTCGCGCCTGGCCTCCATAGAATGGAAATAGGCACAAAGTTTAATAAAGACTTTTCATATCTATCTGCGTAAGTATACTTTAATAATCATGTTTCAGTTTGAAGAAATATGGCATAATAAAATTATGGGGTGTTCGTTCGCGCCTGACCTCCATAGAATGGAAATATGTCACAAAGTTTAACAAGATTTTTTTTAATATAGATCCACAGAATATTGTGATAAACGTTTCAGTGTGAACATGTATGGTATAATAAATTATGGGGTGTATGTATTTTATTTTTACTTTCATCATATTTTGCTTTGGTTTTGATACCCCCAAATTCGAAGCTATTTCTTTACAACCCTTCCTTTTCATAACTTACCATACTTTCATAAATCAGAGTCCATTTTCTGTATGCTGTTTTTGAACCCAGTCAACGACGGGTACTTTTGCTAGTATATATATATATATATATATATATATATATATATATATATATATATATATATATATATATATATGTATTGGGCAATCACGTTGGCACACTGGTTCTCGCCAAATCACCGAAATTAAGCAAAGTTGAACCTGGCCAGTACCAGATAGGTGACCATTTGGGAAGTCTAGGCGCTCTATGTCTCGCACTGAGTCGTAGAAATTTACAGGTTCGTATCTGGGGGCGCATGAATTCACTAGGAGAGATGCACCTCTAGTCTTCATTAAGATATGTATCTAGGAGAAGGAACTTCTGATGTAAAAACCTGCGGTTTACTGTATACTCTGTTCTGTGGCAGTCGTCTGCACCGACAAAAGTTAGCAGTAACCACAAAATTTATGGATGGTCATACACAAAGCCTTAACTACTATAAACAAATCGGAGTTACGTAGGTTTAAATTAAGGCTAGATAATCGAAAAGAGGAGATATCTTTCGAAAATATTAGCGAAAAAAGCGACCTCTCCCTGTAGAAAAGTGCCCAGTTGAGGGTGAAGAAATTAATGTTTTTAGCCAATTTTTTCGGTATTTGTCGACTGAAGGGCCGAGCTTCAAAACGATACTGATCTTGTAAAAATCCATCTCCTCTGTCGAAAGTTTTAGGCAGACATGCAAATATACATACAAATTTTCGACCCAAACCGATTAAAATGCTTGCCCTATCTCTGAATACCCGTTATGTCAAATTTCAAATGTTTAGACCAGAAATTGTCTGAGTAATTTGGTAGAGACTGCCGAGATCATTTTTAAAAAAACTTTGACCCGTATTATGACCCCTTAAAACTTATTGTTTTGGGCTCAAATCAAGTTATTAAGTTAGATCCATGTCCAAGGAACCTATATCTAAAATTTACAATTTTAGACCCAAAATTGACTTCTCAAAGGTCAAATCGTTGAAATTTGACCCCTTGACAGCCAAATTTCTGACCGAAAACGGATTACAGATATTTTTTGTTCCCAAATCTCACTACCCTGTATATCAAATTTAGAGTCTGTAGACTGCAAATTAACAGTTATTGTGTAGGGAAATGTACACAGACAGACACTTTCACTTATATATATATATATATATATATATATATACATATATATATATATATATATATATATATATATATATGTTTGTGCGTGTGTATGTATATATTAACAGGCTCCGTCAGTCTTTGACAACTTATGGATATCCACGTAGGGGTGCCTGCGCATGAAATTTTTGTGGCTGGAGGGGCGTAATCTCCAACCACACCTCTCCTGTGTCGACGTTGTTAAATATAAGTGGCAAGTGAACTGTTTGTATAGGACGACTTGAAACAATTGCCGAGATAAGCGGAAAGCACATACAGCGCCTGTAATTCCCAAATGGTAACCCATCTGGCACTAACCAGGATTAACGTTGCTTAACTTCCGTGATATGACGAGAACCGGTGTGTCAACGCAATTATTCCGTTGAATATATATATATATATATATATATATATATATATATATATATATATATATATATATATATATTATTGAGCACTCTTAATAACCTCGCTTTAATTCATGAGCTTTATCTCGTGTATACCTTTAACTTGCTATATATATATATATATATATATATATATATATATATATATATATATATATATATATATATATATATTCAATGGCTTACAAAACAACAAAAAAAGAGCAAATATAATATTTTTATTTCTATAGACAAATATTACACACAGTACACTGAAGATGCTAATGTTTCGTAGCAATTGGTTTAGTAAAAAACTAAAAGCCCGTCGTCAGGTTTTATGAACCAAATACTTTGAATAGCAAATAAACTACTTTTTGTTTTTTACTAAACCAATTGCAAATTCAGTGTAGTGACTATGTAATATTTGTCTATATAAGTAAAAATATTTTAATTATATATATATATATATATATATATATATATATATATATATATATATATATATGCCGTGGAATATGTATATATATATATAAACACACACACATATAAATAACATATATATACACATATTTATACACATATTAACACACATATATATATATATATATATATATATACATATATATATTTGATAATACAGCATAATAGAACAACACACACACACACACACACACACACACACACACACACACACACACACACGCTCGTACTCGCGCTCGCGCACATGAACGATGGTCACAGTTCATATAAAACTGATAAGTTCTCCCTGCCGTAGTCAGATTAAAGACTTTTCCTTCTTAGTTACGCAGCCTCGAACGTTGTTTCTTTTTCTCAATGAGGCGTTTTCGCAACATGAAACATCCGAAAATCCAGCCATTTTTCTCTATCAATTCGTGTATCACGCCAACTATTCGCTTCGCTATTTTCACGCTGCTTGTAACAAACACGACTTTTAATTGCCGTATTTGGCGGCAGAGAATCTGTTTATTTTTCTAAATCGGCGAAAGAAATCGTTCAAGCCCAGTGAAGCGGACTGATTACGCAGTCGCAGCGCCTATCTACAATAGACGTAATTATTAAAGTTACAACTCTCGGTTCAAAACATTACACATAGTTGTCTCCCGCTGAGAGATAATCGCAAGATGTCGCTTCCGCTGGGTTTCACTTGTTTGAATCATTTTAGCGTAATTATTTCAACGTAATAATCCAGAACGCGCTACACTTACGAGGACAATAATAACCAAAATGATAAGTACAATAATAACTAGAATAATAATAAGGATACTATAGTAATATATTTATGTAGTGGATAATATTAGCAACAAACTAGTGGAAATAGGAGCACATAGCTATCTCTAAAGCAAAACCGATATTTATCTCGATTCAAACTTCAAAATAGTTCGTGTAAGCTTTATTGAGAAATGAACCTTGTACAAAGCAGAACGTGGACATTATTCCCGCGTTTTAATCCAGAACGCTACCTGTGCAGCAGCAGCAGCAGCAGCAATATTAATAATAATAATAATAATAATAATAATAATAATAATAATAATAATAATAATAATAATAATAACAACAACAACAACAACAACAACAACAACAATAATAATAATAATAATAATAATAATAATAATAATAATAATAATAATAATAATACCCCATTGCTACATCATCGAACCCCCCCCCACACACAAAAGAGCGAGACCAAATAACCAAATTGTTAAGGAGGAAGGAAAGACCGATTAACTGACCAGACCTCAGCCGAATAAGTGCGAAGAGAACTGGGACCTTGGGGAGGCTTAATGCCACTCAAATCACAGCAAAGACCAATAGCTGCTGCCAACGAGAAATCAATGGCAGGCAGCTATTGCGATGATGCAAATTTATTTGCAAATATTATCGAAAGAGGAGGAGAGTACTGGAAACCTGGGGAGACTTGTTGTCACTCAGCTTCCAGTGAACACCACAGGCTGTTTTCAGGGAAAGATCTCTGAAGACTTGTGTGAAAGCTCCTTGTGTGTCAATAATAATAATAATAATAATAATAATAATAATAATAATAATAATAATAATAATAATAATACGTACAAAATATGTTTATAAATCGAATTACAACGCAAGATTATGAAAATAAACAAACATTAATTTGTTTAAAATTGATATTTCGAGGATAAGACTCCATCTTCAGAATTTTATAAATCTTTTTTTTTTTTGCCTCACTATGATGTTAATTGCAGAAAAAAACAATTTGTAAAGAATTCGCGTGTTGTCCGTCTGCGGTGTTATTTTGAAATACCGGAAGAATACGCTTGGCGCACGTGATATGAACGTCAGAGCTGTGTTTTTCGTGATTGAAGCGTCGTTTCAATTTCAAAATAAAATATGTATAAAATAGGTCCATAAGCCAAATTACAACGCAATATTCTAAAAATAAACAAATAGTTATTTGTTTGAAATTAATATTTTGGAGATAGAATCCATCCTCAGAATTTTATACTTTTTTTTCTCCTCCACAGGAAGTTAAGTTGAAAAAAAACACAAAAAAAAAAAAACAATAGTAAGAATCCGCGTGTTGTCCGGCTGTGGTGTTATTTTAAATGCCGGTGTTTCATACGTACTTTATTTCCAAATTTAAACAACGCTTCTACCACGGAACACACAACTCTGACTTTAATATCACGTGCGCTAAGCGTATTTTTCCGGCATTTCATGGTGATCCATGAAATAACAGGACTAATGTTAATTAATGAAAACTCATAGGTCAACTGACTTATTGACAAAATAATTTTTTCAACGATAGATTAGTGATCGGCAATCGATCGAAAACTGCTTTTTCTAAAGCTTATTAAAATCTATGAAAATCCGTTATTTCCGAACAACTTTTGGTTTTATCAGAAAGAAGTTTTTTTTATATTAAAAGCAGAATAATATAATACTTTTCTATAATTTTAAATAGAATTTTAAGTTTTAAATTAAAATAAAACGTGTTTAACAAAGTCTTCCCAGAATGAATAAAACAAAAAAAATATTTTTGAAGGTTTTCGGATCAATTAAACTAACTTTTTTATGTGTAAATAAAATTTACTATGCTATAAGAATATGTAAAAATATTACCTTTATTTTAATAAATTAAAATAATTCTATTGTTTATCATGAATTCATACATTTTACCTTATGCCGCCATCTTGGATTTTAGGTATGGGAACACGGTCGCGTCCAAATATTTATTTTAATTACAAACACCATTTATGGTAAAATATGTTATTTTTAGCTTTATAATTTTTTCCTTCATAATAATTGATTAATCAAACTTTAAATTTTTCCTAATACTCGTTAAAAGTAAAGAAAAACTCCTTTTTTCTATTTTTACATTAAACATAAATTATTGGTGTTATATTTTAATATCACTTTGAGTCAGTATTTAATTTCATGATTAAAATCATTTTTATTTTCTTATTTTCTAATTAATAAAAACCGATGAGCCACATTCTGTTTCAATAAACTAGATCATACTGTATTTTCCCAATTCTTTATTGCATAAATCACGTTGACAAAGACTTTTAATTAGAATATCGGTTATTATTTAAATTCTTCCCGGAAGTAAGTAATTCTATGAATCCGCAATGGAGACAGCGTTAATGTTAAACCTATTAAGTTTTTGTGTTAGGCTGTGTGCATATATATATATATATATATATATATATATATATATATATATATATATATATATATATATATATATATATGGAATTAATAATTTTATAATTTACATAAAAATGAATTAAATGATCCTAATTATGATATAATAAAGTTATTAATTTTTATGTAAATTATAAAATTATTAATTCCATCTACTAACTAACTAACTAATGAATTAATTTTATTCAAACAATTTTCACTACATAAATATATGCAAATAATAGGGGGAAAATAAGTTCAATCCAGCGACTGACACCCTTTCTAACTCAACAATAAACAACAACATATGCAAATAATAAATAAAATATTTATCAATATTCAAATTTTATTTTTAGCTGCAATATTTTAAGTCTAAAAAATTCTTATTTTTTACTTTACTAGAATATCTTGTTCTTTACTTTTCCAGGTTGAATTTCTTGTCCTTTATTTTTCCAGGTTTAATAAAATCTTAAGAATATTACTTTTCATGCGCGCATTTTTCCATATAATCCATGATTTTTCCAGGCATTGCTATTGTATTAATATATAAATTTATAATATTTATTAATGATTGTCAAAAAAAATTAGTTCTCAAACACACATTTATGCAATATTTATCATTCAATCACAGTAGTTCCGAGCCAGGGTCTCTACCGAGACTGCGGTTCATGAATTCGTGATCTGTATAGAGCGTAAACTAACAAAAGAGAAGAGGCGCTCGGTGTCTTTTTAGATATCGTTGGAGCTTTTGATAACATACCCTTCAGCAGTATGTTCAAGTCGCTACGAGAACTCAATGTGCCACCAGTACTCATCCGATGGATTGAGTATATGGTGAGGCACAGAACAGTTTAAGTAGAACTACTGAGGGCAACTGTTAAAAGGGAAGTAGTTAAATGAAACCCCCAAAGTGGGATTTTATCACCTTTACTATGGAACTGTATGCTGAATCCTCTTTTAAAGGAGTTTAAAAATAGGAATATTTATGCCCAGGCTGATGCTGATGACATCGCAGTGCTGGTCGCGGGTTCAAAAGGATCATTGGTCAGACGCATTGCCAAAATGGCATTAAATATTCCTAATAAATGGTCTAATCGAAATGAATTAGAATTCAGTAGCCGTAAAACAGAAATGGTCTTGTTTACATATAAAAGGAATTGCCAACTTGGTGACCTTTTTCTGAGTGGACAGAAATTGAAACTTTCACAGGAGGCAAGGCTGTTAGGGGTAATCCTGGACAGTAAGCTAACCAGGAAAAGCCACATAGAAAAGATTTCCTCCAAGGCGACTGCAGCCCTTATGCAATGCAAACAAATTATGGGAAAAACCTGGGCAGTTAACCCGCATGTAA